>NC_083725.1:7483118-7824523 GCF_028564815.1 Eubalaena glacialis
GCTGAGCTGCCTCCTGCCTCCCCTCCCTTCCACCCATCTGTTCGCTTCTTGGACCCTGTGCAGCTTCCCTTAATCTCATAAGAGACAATTTGCGTGCTCCGGGCTGGGAAAAACCTGGCAACAAATAATCCCCGGTACAAGTATTCTTAAGCCTTCCCCAATTGGTCACTAATAGCAGAGCAGACGGTGACATTTGCGCCTTTTCTGCATGGCTGACCAGGTAGCTCCGGGAGGCTGAAGCCAGTAAAGGCAGGGCTGCAGGAGGCTCAAATGCTCACCTCTCTCACCTGCATGACTCATGGGAAGAAGCAGATTCTAATCGGTCCAACTTCAGATTTGCAAAGCCTCCTTTCCCATCCCTGGGACCCCTCGTGGCTCCAGTTTTAATAGTCCTGGGCTCAGGAAAGACTCACAAATAGTGACGAAAATTAGAACAAACCTTTATGAAACACCTTGTGTGTGCCCAGATCATTTACACATGTGGCCCCTCAACCTCGCGGCAGCTTTGCAAGATAGGTGTGTCACGCTCATTTTACAAATGGGGAAAGAGAGGCTCAGAGTGGGTGAGGAATGTGCCCCACATCATACTGCTAGTGACAGGGCTGGAGTTCCTTCCCAGGCCTGCCTGGGTCTGTGTTTTTTCCACTGTCCAGGACCCAGGCCCTGGCAGGTGACCCGTTAGGTACTCAAAGTGGGTCCCTGACGTTACCCGTCACTCACACCTTTGCTTGTAGTTTTCCTCCCACAGAAGGCCATCTTTCTTCCATCACATCCCCGTACCCTGATTCCTCCTCCAGGAAGCCCCTCTGTTTCTTCTCCCCACCCCTACGCTTGCAGCAGGCCTTTCTTAAAGCCCAAAAGAACTCTATGTGACCTCTTTGTGAGACCCATCACCTTCTCCCTCACTGTCTAGGAACTTGGGTCAAGTGCGGCCGTGCACAGACTCTCAGTAAGTTTCACTGAATGTCCTGGGAGTTGCAGCAAGCAGGACTTCAGCCGGGCTGCCCCCGCCTTCAGGAACGGGGTGGCACGGATGCTCCCTAGGGCATCAGAGAAGTCCTTACTCCACCTGCTCCTGGACCCCTGGGCATCCTCGGGGCATCACTCGGCCTCTCCCTCCTTGCCATTCCCTCCCCGCTGAAGGAGCAAGTGAGGGCGGCTGTGCACCGGGCTCCATAAAAGCCAGGCAAGCTTACCAGGTGGCCCTGACATTCCTGTCCAGGTCTGGCTGGGATTAACCCTAAGGGCAGTGGGCACCTCCCCTCCGCCTGCTACTGGAGCAAAGGCCTGGCCAAAGTGCCCAGAGAGACGGGAGGAGGACGGTGAGCTCACTCCACACCATCTCCCGAGGGGGGCTGCAGGGGATATGGGGACATCTGCACCCCTGCTCCCCGCATCAGGCTTCGGTGCAGAGTTTGCCCTGAGGCTGTCTCTCCTGTTACGCTAACTAACCCCACACCCCTTGCTCTCTGCACTAGTGCATGCGGACCCCACAGAGAGCTGCCTCTCATACCAGCATGGGACCACCTGACCACCAGATCAGTGACTGGGGAGAGGCACAAACACATATGCCTGTAGGGGTGGCAACAGACTTACGACACTGCAGTACCAGAATGTGTCCCCAGGAGATCTGGGGTTGACAATTATCCGAGGCAGGGATGGGTGAGCGCCATGGTCCCTCTGAGCCTGGTAGGCAGGACCCCGGCCACCATGGGTGTGGCTCACTGGGCCCTCTTCCTACCTGTTCTACACACACACATACACATAGACACGCACACACACGCACACGCACAGCCAGAGTCAGGCCGCAGCACCACGAGCTCCTGGAACCTTAAAGCCTTAAAGATTGTCCAGACCACAGTCCCTTCCAGGGGTCTCCAGTGACCCTGACAGCAGAGGGAGGCCTTGGCCTTCTCAGCCTACATTTTAGTCCCAGAAAAAATTCCACCACGCTCCCCCCCAAGTTCTAAACCAGAGGCTTTCAAAGATTCTGAAAGAATAAGAAGAGTTTGTTCAAGCAAAATTGTAAGTGGTTGACAAGGAATAGAAGCAGAAAAGGTCTGACTGGAGAAGGGGTGAGGCCTAGAAGTCAATTCATTCAGCCCCACAGACACGCATGCGTGCGCGCGCGCGCGCACACACACACACACACACACACACACACACACACACACACGTGCATACACCATGGCAGCCAGGCCCCTGGAGCGCGGCTGTAAAGGCATCACTCAGGGTGATCTGGCCCTTATCACCTCAGCCAGCAAAGTGCCTCTTCCCTCCCCAGGAAGTAACTGGGAATTGGGGGGGGGGGACCTCAGATCGGGGGGCCAGAGGTGTGTGAGCTCATAGAGACTCACGGGGTCTTCAGCGTTTTAAGTGTTTTCCTGGAAGACAGTGGGGACCTCCCCGCGCCCGATGGTGATGGCTCTCTCCATGCTAAGGTGTGCTGCGAGGCCCCAGAAAGAGACTGAGGCGAGGGGCTGGGCGGTCAGGGCCGGCAGGGGCGGCCCCTTCGGAGAGCCTGGTGGACTGATGGAGAAGAGGGAGAGAGCGGGGGATGGGGCGCTTTGGAGAACAGTCTAGGGAAGGCACGAGAGAGGTGCTGAGCAGAAAGCAGAGGGCAGGGAGCGGCCAGCAGCAGGACAGGGCAGCAGGGCTGCAGGAGGGGAGGCCCCAGGCTGTGCTGGTGCGGGGGGTGGGGGACCTGAGCCCTCCAGGGGCTTCTCCCGCCGCCCCTCCCCCGCCCTGGGCCAGGCTGCACCCGCACCTGTCCGTCCCAGCGCTGGGGAGATGAGGGTCTTCCCCCCACCGGCCGCCACCCCTACGCCTCCTCCCCCTCGCCAACCGTCAGTGCCCGCCTCCATCCCCATCCTGACTCAGAGCCCGCCCGCGGGGCACACGCGCCGCTGGGCTCGTCAAGATGGGGCTCCTCAGAGCCCTCCCTCCTCCTCGTCCTTCCAGCTGGAAGCAGCCCCCGCTTCCCGAGGTTTGGCGAGAAGGCTCCAAAGGCCCCACCTGTTCAGACTTCCGCCTCTGCCGCTGCCCCTCACCTGCTGCCTCACACCTGCCTGCTCACCCCTAATCCTGACTCAGCAAACCTTGAGGGGGTCACGTTCCCTTTCTGGGCTCGGTGGGGAGATGCAGACTCCCTCCCCTGCCTCTGTGCTGTAGAGGTCTGTTGCAGAGTTGGTGAGAAGCTCTCTTGGCCTGGGCAGGACACGGCAGCCTGGGCGTGCCAGGTGACACGCAGGCCGGGGCAGTCGCCTCAGAGGCTCTGAAATGGCCCCGGGACCACAGTTCTGCAGGGCCCTTCCCTTCCTGGGACAGAACCATCCTCCCAGGAAGGGAACAGGAAAGATGGCCTGCATCCACCTCCAGGATCACCTCCCCCTCCGTCTAACCCACCAAATGTGTGAGAGCTCCAGATGCGTTTCCACCCGGCCCTCTCCTTTAACATCTCCTCGAGACTTTTCAGTTCTGGCCAAGGACGAGGGGAAGGAGGTCTCAGGGGGGTTCTATGAGTTCCCCGAAGCTGAGGTCTAGTGAAGGACCTCAGGATGAGGCCCTGAAACAGGACTGCTGGGCCTGCTGCCCCTTCTCCACCACTCAGCACTCTGGGTCCCCGTACAACCTCATGTTCCCGTGGGTCTCGTGTGGTACCCATTTCATAAGACTGACTATGGAGAGAATTCAATCAGATAACCTCTTAACACATGGTTTACATTCAATGAAAGTCAGTTATTATTAATTCTATAATAATAAAAATACTATGAATAATATATAACTAGTTATATAATATTTATATAACAGTATTATATTAATAATGACTAGCTGTATAACAGTAAGTACCAATAAATACTACACCTCCTTTCTTCTGAACACCCACCCCCATGGTGGCCAGCACTGGAGTCCACTCTGAACCTTAACTCTGCTGGGAGGAGGCTATGTAAACTTAGGGAAGAACCAAGAAAGCGCTTTTTCTCCAAAGATCCTCTGCCTCTCTTTAGATGGTCTGAGGGAGCTGCTCGGTCGGTGGGATGAGTACTTGTTTGAGAATCAAAATCCAGGTTCCAGGCCCTTAATTCAATAGCCAATGTGGGATAGTGGAAAGAAAACAGGGTTTGCAACCAGAGACACTTTTGTTTAAATTACACCTGGGCACACTGTGTGACCTTGAACTACACCTGGGCCCACTGTGTGACCTTGAACTACACCAGGGCCCACTGTGTGACCTTGAACTACACCAGGGCCCACTGTGTGACCTTGAAGTATACCTGGGTCCACTGTGTGACTCTGGGCATGTCATTTCATTTCTAGGAGCCTCAGTTCATCTGCAAACTGTGGGTAATAACAGCTAACTAGCATTGTAGTTATATCCTCCATGAATAACTCAGTTATTTTTGTCTGGTAAAGCCTGACTCCTTGGGACGCTGGCCCTTTGCCTTTATTTCTCACCTCACTCCTCCTGTGTGGCGTGCTCAGCACAATATCTGTCTAATCAGTCGTTTATAATGTAAAAAGCATCTTTCTGCAGTGACCACAGATCTCGGGAGACAAAGCAGAGTAGGTAAGCTTCCTGGGCCACAGGCGAATTAAACCTAGTCACTAAGAGCACCAGGTGGAAAGGTAGCTGTGTCCCTGCCCTCAAGGGGTTTACCCTCTAGTTCTTACTTGCTTTTGTTTCTTTGGCATCTAACACATACAGTAGGTGCTCAATAAAGGATTGAAGACATTAAGGGAGATGGGAAGGAGGAAAAGGGGTCAGCGGGGAGGAGGAGAGAGATAGAAGACCCCCTCCTGGTGACGGGAGCTCTAGAGGTACAAGTGAAGGTCATGGGCTGAGCACTCAGCCTTCAATGATGGGCAGAGCTGGTCGGGGGGCCTGAAAGAGGGGCGAGTTCCAGGAGGGTGTAGCAGTGAGGACTGGGGCCGGGAGCCTCAGTGAAGAGCCAGCCCAGGGTTGCTACTGCTGAGCATCCAGGGAGCAGGGCGGGGTGGATTGTGGAGAAGCTTGTAATGCAGGCTGGAAGGTCAGGAACTCTCCTGCAGACAGTGGAGAGCCACCCCCTGTAAAGGGAGAGAACATGAGATAAGTGGTGATTTAGGAAGAAAAATTCAGCGCAGTACTTAAAAGGATTCATAGTCTGTTGAAAGAACCCCAGTTGAGATGATGAAGGCCTGGGCTTGGATGGTAGCTGCAGGAATGGAGAGGAAAGGGTGGATCTGGGAGATATTAAGGGGGGGAGGCTGGGCCAGACTCGGTGATGGTGACAGGTACATGTACCATGGAATACTATTCAGCCATAAAAAAAGAGTGAAATAATGCCATTTGCAGCAACATGGATGGACTTAGAGATTATCATACTAAGTGAAGTAAGTCAGACAGAGAAAGACAAATATCAAGTGATATCACTTATATGTGGAATCTAAAAAAAAACATGATACAAATGAACTTATTTACTAAACAGAAACAGACCCACAGACATAGAAAACAAACTTATGGTTACCAAATTGGAAGGGGGGAGAGCAATAAATTAGGAGTTTGGGATTAACATATACACACCACTAAACATAAAGTAGATAAACACTAAATATAAAGTAGATAAACGCTAAATGTAAAGTAGATAAACACTAAATATAAAATAGATAAACAACAAGGACCTACTATATAGCACAGGGAACTATATTCGATATCTTGTTATAACCTATAATAGAAAAGAATCTGAAAAACAATATATAAATATATATAAAACTGAATCACTTTGCTGTACACCTGAAACTAACACAACGTCGTAAATCAACTATACTTCAGTAAAAATAAATAAATAAACAGAAATAAAGCATGAGAAGGGAGGTCACACGGGCTGCCGGGCTTCACACCAGGAGAACGTCTTTGGAGAAAATGGGAAACTGAAGCAGAAACCTGGGATGGTGTTGAGTCACAAGGAGAGCAGGACACTGGCTGAGGTAGCACACGCTGCGCTCAGATCAGAGCTGCCGGATGTGGGGAGCCCAGACGTGATCACCTGGACGGATGGACCGGGTCGCATTCCCCCACTTCTCACCAGACAATGCAGTTTCTGTCTCCTGGCAGGTCTCAACAGGTGTGTGCTAGTAAACAAAGGTTCTCAAGGGGCTTCCTGTCTACGCAGTATACTGCCCAGGAGGTTATAGAAAATGATCATTTGCCTTTCACCTCTCTGGACTGGAAAGCAGGAAGTGAGGGAACCGGTGAGGAGATTCTTTGGACAAGAACCTGCCCCCGTGGTTGCACGCCGCACCCCCAAGGGCTCCTGAGCCTCAAGAGGAGGCCTCAGGGCCTGTCCCACTAGCCCATCCCTCCACCTCCTCTCCATCCTCTTGCATTGCAACCTTCATCTCCTCTAGAAGTGACACCTGACTCAGGTTCTGCTTGAGAAAGCATCTCATTGATTCAAAAGAGAGTGTTCTTAGTGGCTTGTATTTAATGCACAAAAATTAAAAGTGTGCTGGGGACTTCCCTGGTGGCCCAGTGGTTAGGACTCCATGCTTCCCCTGCAGGGGGTACAGGTTCAATCCCTGTCGGGGAACTAAGATTCCACATGCCGCCAGGTGCGGCCAAGAAAAAAAAAAAAAAATGGTCAGAGCACTAACTACGCCCTCCCCCCAAATAATTTGCCAATCATGTCCTTTGCGGCAGCTTTTTGAGACTATCCTGTGTACCCGTATCCCTCCAGAAACATTCTTTCCATAGAAAAGCCAAGGGGATCCAAACAAACAAAATGTGAAAGCCGAAAACTCTCTCTGAAGCCTGCTAGGATGGGTCGGGAGACTCTGGTCCCCTCGAGGCCTGCTCCTACTTCCCTGCCTCTCAGGGTCCCTTCCAGCGGCCCCTACCCCAACTCCTGGCTCCGAGGCAGCCTCCAAGGTGAAATCGTGACCGCGCAGTGTCCACGCCTGCTTCTGACACCCTCTCCTCCCAGCCCCTCCAGAGCCCGGTTTCCATGGTGACAGCCCCTCTTCTCCCTGGGGCGCTGCCACACCCGTCACCCTTGGGCTTCTCACCCTCGCCCCTGCCCGCACCTTGGCCTGGGGATGCTTCCTGCACTCCAGCTCTCCAGGCACCCTCACCAACACCAAGAGGAAGCGGGATTGGGGGCGGGGGAGACCAAGCCAGTTCCCACCGCAGGCCTCCCTATTCGTGGGCATTCTGGGGGCTCAGGCTCCACTGCTGAGGGCCAGCTCACCCCAACCCCCCGGCTCTCAGCTGACAACCCGATACGTCTCTCTGATCACACACTCTTTGGCAGCTATTGCTGCTGTCTTGACACTGTCCTTGCAAGGAAGGTGCTGAGATAGAAGAATGCGCTGTGAAATCATCATGAGGGCCTGGAGAAGGAGCCTCGGAGAGGACCGCTCTCCCGCGCACTCATCCTCTCTGCATCCCAGCCTCTCCCGCCCCTCTTTCTCCTCCTCTTCTCCCTGCTGCCTTCTCTCCATCTCTCTCCTCCTCTCCCCTCCTGCTCTCCTCACTCCCCTCCCTCTCTCGCTCCTTCTCCGGTCTCTCCCTCCCTTTCTCCTCTCCTCTCTTCCCTCCTTCTCTCTCTTGTTTTGGTGCCAGAAACAGTCTAATTACAACAGGGAACTTGAAGAGACAGAAAGGAAGAAAAAAAAACAAAAAACCACCCCACCACACATAGCTGATGATAATGTCCTATGAAATCTAATTTATAAAGCTCAAATCAGAATAAAAAGTGTTACTCTCACAATTCAGGGCCGATTTGATTTTTAATGAGATTCCTCAGAGACCCAGCCAAGATCTCATCAGGTTGAAAACTCAGCTACCTTCCCGCCTGCCACAGACTCTCCAGTGTGGACCTCTGTCTCTCCTCCACTGCCATCCCCAGCGCCCCTTGGAGCCACACGCCAGTGGCTCCCTTCTTAGGGCCATCTGCTGCTGACAGCTTGGCCCTAACCGTGGTCCAAGCCTGGGGCTCTGCGCCCACAAGTTGGACAGCAGCTGGTGTCCAGGACCTCTGTGGCCACCTCTGACTCTCTCCAGGTGGAAGGGCAGCCTGCCCACCAGGTTCTGTTTTCCTCGGCTGTGTATCTGCATCTGCAGAGCGGGGGGTAGGAAAGAATACAGGCTTAGACGTCATGAACCCCAGGTCAAACCCCACTCATTAGCTGTGTGACCTTGGGCAGGTTACTTTGCC
Source organism: Eubalaena glacialis (assembly GCF_028564815.1). Taxonomy (NCBI): domain Eukaryota; kingdom Metazoa; phylum Chordata; class Mammalia; order Artiodactyla; family Balaenidae; genus Eubalaena; species Eubalaena glacialis. The sequence continues at coordinate 7,491,314 of NC_083725.1, forward strand.
TCTCTGATCTGGGTGTCTTTGCTATAAAATGGGAATAGTCCTCCTCTGAAGTGTAATTACACGGTTACAGGAGGGACAGCATGGGAAGCACAGATGGCACTGTGGGCCGGGAGCTCAGTGGACGTCAATGTCCCATGTCCTGTTGTCCATTCAGCTGTGGCGTCCCAGGGAACATGGGTCACATCACCCCCCTTCTTCAGCAATCCCTCCAGGATGAGGCGTAGGGGCCTGCATGCAGTAGATGAGAACATGGTCCTTAGAGCCAGAAAGTCTTGGATTCCCTGCCCTGGTCCTGCCGCTAGATGCTCCCTGGACAATTTAGTTAACCTCTAAGGCTCAGTGTGCCGAGTCCCTGTGAAAAGGGGTTAATAAGGCTCCACACAAGTGTTGTGGGGATGTGACAGCCACAGAGAAGGCCCACAGGGCACGTGGTGAGTCATTAACATGCGCAGCTCCTGTTACTATTTTTTTACCTCCTTGGGCCTCATTTCCTCATCTGAAAAATGGGGATAAAAATAGTACCTGCCTCATAGGTTGTTATGAGGATGAAAATATTAACAGGCTAATATTTTTAAATCTCGGAACAATGCCTGGCATATTGTACCCAATGTGGGTGTCTCTGTTTAATAAAATATGAACTGCCTACCTTAGATGGTTCAGGGAGGTGTGTATGGGCAGGTGTGGGTTCACACTGATGATCTGCTCCCAGTGACAGAGGGGCTGGTGCAGGGTCTGCTGCAGAAAAGAAAGGGACAGGAGACGATTACCTGCTCACTCAACTCCACCATCCCTCACACTACACCACCCCTCATTCCGCCAAATTTGGCCCTAGTCCCATCCTGGGAGCCACTAAAACGATGATATTATTGATATTTCTTGGATTCTCAGGTTTAACCAAAGCACACCACGCCCTATGCCTGTTGCCCTCTTGAAGCACACCCCGCCTCCCCCCAGAGTGCTTCCAACTGGGGGGTCTCTCTCCTGCCTCTGCCCCCTTGTGGAAGTAGGCGCCAGGAAGTGGCGTTAAGGGGAAAGAGGAATAACACATGCCAAGTGCAGCAGCACATGGTCCGTTTTGGGGGCTGGAGGATGGCTGGACCACAGCGTGAGTGCGCTGGGGATGGATGGGCAGGGAGCCTGCAGCCGGGGCCAGCTCCTGCAAGCGGGGGATGGAGCTGGGGGCAGTGAAGAAGCCACTGCTGGGCCCCAGGCAGGTAGGGAGGCGCTCTGGAGGTCCTTGTCCCCCAGGGCAGCCTGGGCTCTGCTTCCATAGCTCGAGGGGAAGCCCTTCCGGCAAGTAACTGACCGTTGCACTTGTTTCCTTCCTAGGTCAAGTGTACTCCTTCAGCCAGCAGCCCCAGGACCAGGCTGTGGTATCGGGGCAGCCGGTGACACTGCTGTGCGCCATCCCTGAATACGACGGCTTCGTTCTGTGGATCAAAGACGGCTTGGCTCTGGGCGTGGGCAGGGACCTCTCAAGTGAGTACCCCCGGACCTCCCCAGGAAGGCCTAGAACCCACCCCTGCCCTACCCACCCACCCCCCCTCCTAGGGAACCCCATCTTCCTAGGCATTTGGGGATTAAATCTCAGCTTTCATTGCAGATCCCATGGGCAGAGGCAGGCGAGGCAGGCCCTGGGTCCAGGATGCATAGGACTTTGAGGGCCCCTCTGACTTCTGGTGATGAATTACGAGTAAACCCTCAATTCTGGCAGTCAGTCCTAAACTTAACACAGTGTTGCCCTGGAGGGTCCATTCCAAAGTCAAACATGATTCACATAAAGTCAGTTTTCCAGAAGTAAAGTGTTCCTTTTCCTTGGTCCAAAATGTATTCCCCACTTAAGTCACAACCTTGTTCTTCCCTCCTTCCATCCATTAAAGGGAGCCAAGTAGATTGAAAATGCGAAGAAACCTGGTTGGGTTTAGGGGTCGCCATGTGATGGGGAGAAAAGAAAACAAGTGTTTAAAATAAATTCCAAGCCTCGTTCAGCCCACCACCCAGGCTGGTATTCAGCAAAGATGCGCTGGTGGGCTCCCATGGCTGTTGATGGCTGGCGTCTGTGCTGCCTAGTTGGTGCCCACACCCCATCACCTGTTAACTATTGTAAATGTCAACCCTTAAGCCCATACAGACGTTTTTCCAATCCATCCTCTCCCCTGGGAGAAAAAGGAATGAAATCATCCTCCTGGTCACTCACCCATCAGCCATTATTATTCTCCCCTGAGGAGGGTAGGCATGTGGCTGTTTGCTAACTTAGCATAAACCGCAAAATGCACGAACGAAGAATGTGGGTATCCCTGTGGTTGGGGAGTGTCTGGGGGTGGAGAAGGAGAGAAAAATATGTATTCAACGGAGAAGTAGCTTTGCCTCTCTCATGGTGTTCAGCTGCAGGAAAATAAAAATCGAAGTGCACTCAGGAACATGATGGTTGGGAAATTAATATTTTAAAATGTGAGTTATGTCTTGCCAAAAATGTGTATTGAAACATTATAGCAATGGTCAATAGCATCACAGGGTTTGAGTGCTGCAGCCCAGCTGAGCTTGAATAAAATACACAATCACATCTCCAAAATATACTGTGCTGCCATAAAATTTAAGTATTGTGGGAACCAGCCAATTTCAGGGACTCTGAACCCCCTTACCCCAGAGGAACTGGGGGAATAATACGATCTTCCCAAACCGAGTCCTTCACGCACCACGAGGCTCTGAGCTGGCCCAGCACTGTTGCTGGTTAAGGAAGCTCTCTGGGTTCCTGGTCAGTGGTTTTCAGCTTCCATCAAGGACTGGGGTCTTGTTGGGTCGGTGAAGAGGAAGCCCCAGGTCACCATGGATGGTTCATAGAGTGGTCATCGCTGCATGGATAATTGACCCTCTGGCATCCACTTCCATGAATGGCTTTCTGGGATCCAGCATTGGGTCCTGCTAAGTGCTGGAGGGCAATGGGATCTGATGAACTGGGGTCCGTTTCCTCTCCAACTTGACTCCATCGATAGAAAGAAGGTCAGCCCTCTCCTTGCAGAGCCAATAAACCCAAACTCTTGGTAACGTGTTTTCTCTGTATTTGATCACTTGCCCCAAAATAGCATCGTGACAATAATGACAAATATATGCTCAATAAACGCTGCTTGCTTGCCTGTTAAGAACGTGAGTGTAATAGATCTCAATTCAGTTCAGGAAGTATTTGCCGAGCACCTAACGCTGTGGGGGAACGGGGGCCCATGTTATGGGGTTCCAGCCTGCTACAGCTCTGCCCTCTTCTATTTTAAATGTGTAGCCCCATCCAGTCTACCAGAAATGATGCCTTAACTGAAGACCTTACTGTCTTTCTGGTCACCAAAGCTGGAAAAAAACAGTCGAAGGAAGTGATTTATAAATACACTCCCTCATACTGATGGAACATTTTTCTTCTAAGAAGCTCAAATACTTCTCAGACATTATCTCATAAATCTACAATCATCCACGGGTAGAAAAAGAAGGCTTTTCCCCTTTGTTTGGCAGGTAAATAGAATCACAGCTGAGAAAGAAATTGATTCAAACAAATACCCAATCCCAATGCATGGGACCCTGGCTCGTAACCCCAAAAGCCCTTATACCCTGTCTGCTCTCCCGCCTCAAAACAGGGACCTCTTTGGCTACCCTACGTCATTGTTATGTTCATTTAAACTAGCATTTATAGACTACTTACCGAATGCCAGGCACTTTACATAGATTATCCTATCTGATCTTCACTGTAACTCTGTGAGGTACTAGCATTGTCCCCACTTTACTGACAAGGAAATGGAAAGGCAAAGAAGTTAAAGTAACTGACCCAAGACAACAGAGCTAGGCAGAGATAGAGCTGACATTGGAACCCAGGCAATCTGTCCGTAGAACCCAGACTCCCAATAACTTTGCCTCCCCTGGGAGCAGCAAGAGAGAGCATTGATGCTGTGGAAGGAGCTAGAACTTCCCCAGAATCTGTGCTTCTGGGCCTGTGCTCTCCGAAGATGCTGCCAGTCCTTGGGATAGCATCCCAGCTCGCTGCCTAATTATGCAAATGCAAACAAACCCATCACTGATGTTTTCAGCAGCTTATGAGAGCGGAAGCCTGCTGTTGACGGCTTGCAAGTCAACAAAAACACAAGCTCCGGCCAAGATGCCTGCAGGAGACCAGGGGCTAATCACAGGACAGTGGGATCCAGAGGCTGGGCTGGAGGGGCTAGGGGCAGTGCGCCAGCTACACTGAGGACAGCCCAGCAGGGTGACAGCTGAACTAGCACCCACTTCCAGCCCCTCACCCGGCCCCCGGGAGAGCCAGCTTAACTTAGCCGGGCTCCTTCCCAAAGCCCAGCAGAGGGCAGGAAGGGCGGGCAGGGGGGCGGCCGGGCTCTTGGGGGTACAGCTGATGGCCTTGTAGCATCTCCGGCCAGGCCTGAACAGCTGTGCAGGGCGGGACCTCTTGATGGCATGATGGGGACAATGCTAGTCGTGAAAACGTGAGCCTGAAAGGCTCAGCCACACAGGATGCACCCCAAAAGCATACCGGGGAGTCTGGTGGAGGATCACAGCTACCTCCACTGACCAGAAATGGGTGCTGCTTAACAGCCCACCCCCAGGGAGCCCTACCCCACCTCTGGAAGACCCTTAGGTTATGGAGGGTAAAAGGGGCCTAAGAGCGCCAACATTTCATCCAGAGTAGAAATCTCCTCTGCAGTATTCCTGACAGGCGATCATCCCATGTATGCTTGAATACAGCCAGTGACGGGGACCTCACTACCACCTCTGGCAGCCCAGATCTTTGTGGGACACCAGTAAATTGTAAACAATATTCTAAAGTATTTCCCCATGTTCATTCTGACCCTTGGTCCTAATGCCGTCCTTGGGAGCTACATGAACACATCTAACCCCCACTAAGAGACTTGGAAATATTTGAAGAGAGCTATGGCACGTCCCTCTGTCTCTGCTTCTGTCTCTTAAGCACTAGTCTTCTCTTTAAAAGGCCAAATGTGCCCAATTCCCTCCTCCTATGGCACGTTTCTGAGAACTCACTCTGCCCTAGCGAAGGCCCTTCAGAAAGAGGAGCAGTTTGGGGCTGCTGGAGGGTGGATGGGCCTCTGAGGGGAGGAAGGACCCTGTAAGGCACTGGTGGGGGGAAAGCAGAGCTCTGGGAAGAGGACTGATGGAAAACAGGTCCTGCTGGGAGAAACTAAGGAGGTCGAGGGTCCAAGACCCGGGAGAGAGAGGCTCTGCCTATCCCGGCAGCCACGACTCACATTGGCATTTATGTTCAACCCGCAGAGCATCAGGAAAGCTGCTTAATGATTTATCATTCTCAAGCTTTTATTTATCTGTTATTCATTGCCCATGGTGTAAGAGGCCCCAAATTTTTAAGTACCCCGAGTGCCTCCTAAGTGTTTAATCAGGCCCTGGGGTTCAGGGGGTCGTAGTAGGAATGACCAGAAAAGAGCCACTTACAGTTCCAAGTGACCAGAGGTTCCTGGGAACTGGTGGGTGGGCCTCGGTTTCTACTTCCTATCCATCCTGAAACTAAAGTTTTCCCCAAAGTGACTCTTGATCCTTTTCCAAGTTTTTTTTTTTTCCTTCTTCTCTCTCCTTCTGACTCTGTCTTCTCGGTTTGTACATCTCAGCTTGGGTCTCTCTGTCTCTCTGTGTGTGTCCTTATTAGGATGCATGTCTGCTTTGCAAACCACGGTGCCAAGCGCGCTGCTTTCCAGGGTGACAGCCCCGCTGTGTCTGTCCACACTTAGCACCCCTATCTCTGCTCTCTCCTTCCCGCTCTAATAATAGCTTCCCCAACATTCCTAAACTTAAAACCTACAGTACCCTTGTACACATACACACACACGCACACACACACACGCTGCCCCAGCCCCCTGGGGAAACTCTCTTTTGTGCTCCTTATACTGAGATCAGGGCCCTGTGCAGTCACCTCCTGCTCTGCCAGCCCCTAAGACCAGCCCCGGCTCGGGTGTCCCCCCCGGTCCCCCGCTGTGCCTGTCTGTCATGCCCGGCTCCTCCACCCCCACCCCAGCCCTCCTGATATGCCTGCCGTCTCCACAGGTTACCCACAGTACCTGGTGGTAGGGAACCACCTGTCAGGGGAACATCACCTGAAGATCCTGAGGGCAGAGCTGCAAGATGATGCTGTGTACGAGTGCCAGGCCATCCAGGCCGCCATCCGGTCCCGCCCCGCACGCCTCACTGTCCTAGGTAAGAACCGTCCGTACGCTGGGCTGAGGATGCTATGGGAAGCACCCTGGGCTCAGCTCCAGAAGCCAGGGGCCAGACTGGAGGGGCCTCCCCACTGGACAAAGCCCCACGGCGTCGTCCCACAGGGCTCTGACCACTGCTGCCCCACTGTGTCAGTCGCTCCCCACCCAAAGGGGGAACATGAAAGTTCCTGCCCTGGACATCAGAAGGCCAGCACCAGCTGACCTCTGACTTTGCCCAACCCCAGTGTGTGTGACTGCCACATAGGGAGTTAAAAAGGGCTCCTGGGTGCTTATTATTGAATCAGAAAGCATGTTCTGCACATGTGATCCATGTGAGGTCCTGTGCTCGGTGAGGGAGATCCAGAAAAGAAGGGGACACATCCTCGAGTCCCTTCTTTCTGAATTGCCCTCCCCTGGTGCTGACAAAGCCCCATCTAACCCCCTCCCCTGTCAGACTCAGCATGGAACTCAGTTCTCTCCATGATTTCAGCATCCATAGGGACCACCCTGACCCTGCTCCTTGCCCCCTTTGCTGCTCCCTGGGAATCCCGGCTCTCAGGTGGAGGACCGGGCTGGCTACGTCATCCCCAGGAAAAGTCATTTCAGGTTCTTATGCTCAGTCACACCTTTACCCCTTGGTCGTTCTCCATCTTGGCTTCCCAGGAGCCCAGCATCCCTGGGACATCCTCCTGAAGGGGTTCCCACTCCTTGACTCGGGCACACCTGCCTGAGACCAGGGGATGGGCTCATCTACCCCTCCAGCTGCCTCGTCCCAGCTTAGAGTTCAGCCCCTGTCAACTGCCTCCTCCGGCCAGATGTTAGCCAGGAGCCAGGCCCTCGGGGAACCACGCCGGCACATAAGTAATAATAGCTCACATTTGCATAGCGCTGGACAGCAGCCCTCTCAGCACCTCCACTTATGTTACCGAGCCTGTTCCGACGCCGGCCTGCAGGACTGGGATTGTGGCCCCGGCTGAGGGTCTGAGGCTCATAGAAGCAAAGGGCACACATGGGGGATGGCACACAGGCAGCCAGAAGACAGAAGTCCCTCCCACCCCCGCCTCCTGCAGCTGGTGTGAAGTTTGACAACAGGGTCAGCAGCTGGGGTGCTGCCTCCTTGCCGCCGGCTGCTCAGAGGTGAAATATTTACGAGGGTGTCAGGTTATCTTCAGATCTACATGGCCAGCACACGGGGTAGACTGTCTCAAGCACAGCAGCAGACTGACCCCGGAGGACCACTTACCCAGCTCGGAGCTTGGCTTCTTGAGACGGGAAGGAGGAACTGGGGGCCAACCTCAGAAACCCCCTTCCACCTCTGAGTTTCCCCCCACCTGCGATGGAAGGAATGAGAAAAATAAACCTGCTCTGGAGGGTCAGTAAATTGGGATTGACCAGGAAGTGGGCCTCCTGTGTTAGAGGGAGGCCTCCTGTGTTCATCTCTCCTGAGATGTGGCTAAAATGGGACCCAGTCTATAACCGCTGTGGGGATTGAGGGAGAAGAGGGGAGGATTTAGTGCCTAATATATTTTCTGATCTTTAAGGATTGCAAAAGGCCATATAGATTTGCTAAGCAGAATTGTAGGATCTTCATCTCCAGAGGTTATTTAGCACCACCCCTGCCCTTGTACCCCTTCTAGAGGGTCCCAGAGATGCTAAAATGAGAGGAACCTGAGCAGCGCCCACTCCTGACTTCACGCAGGATGGAAAACAGATGGGGACTCCTCTGGTTCTTAAGTTCACGTCCTGGTATCAGAGCTTCAACCTGGTCATACCCAGCCAGTCACAGCCTCCTTTCCTCTCTACTACCTCAGTTAGGTGACAAAGTCCACATTATCCCAAATGTTTTACAGATAAGGAAGTTGAGGCTTAGAGAGGCAAAGGCTCTCATGGGAGGTCACACAGCTTAATTAGCCCTCAAAAGAGACCCCAGATTTTCCAACTCCAAACCACTTATATTACCTCGCCTGTTCCGACGCCGGCCTGTGGGATGGGGATTGTGGCCCCAAATGAGGGTCTGAGGCTCAGAGAAGCAAAGGGTGCTCTCTGCCCGGCCTCCACATCCCTAAATGCCAGGAAGATTGCCTTTGTCTGGCTGGTTAAGAGCCAGGCTTCTGAGAGCAGGGCCTCTGGATCTGATCTGAACAGACTTAATTTTGTCTTGGGTCACATCTAAAAGGCATTCACTCCCCCGTCTCCCTCTCCAGAGGCCTGACCTGGCACTGGCTTCTGGCAGTTTGGGATGGGAAATGTTTCACAAGTCTGGAGATCAGTTGAAGAGGGGGAAGGCAGAGTTTCCAGGATACCCTAGCAGGACGGCCTGGGTAGAATTCCTGAGGCCAGAAAGGGAGACTGAGCTGGCATTTGTCCATCAGACTTTCATAAGGACTCCACAAAAACCACTTCTCAAGCTTCCCCAGGCTCTGCTACATTCCCCCCTGACTCCTCAAGGCTACCCTAAGTCCCTACCCCTGAGCGGTCCTGTGGGTCCCAGCCCTGACCTGGCCCTGCAGGACTCTAGCTGAGTTTCTCCATGGTATACAGCCCCACCTACTGCCCTGGAGGGAGGCCCTACATGCAGAAGCTGACCCAGCCTTCTGGAAAGGGAGCCTGGTCTATTCATGGTGGTGGATAGACAGGGCTTCTCCTGTCCCAGCAGAGAGAGGGCTGCTTCTACCCTGGGCGGGCTGCTTCTACCCTGGGCAGCCAGCTTCCCAACCAAGATCCCATCTGCTTTGCCATGACATCTCAGCCTGGAAAAATGTCCCAGCCAGATCCCCAAGGGGGGCGCTGCTTTCCCTATGTTCCAGGAATGAGAGAGCTTTCCTAATTTAGTCCTTATTTGCCTGAGATAGATTTTTAATTAAATAAAGTAAGAGCCTGATTAGAACCTGCAGAAGTTGTAAGAGCAGAATCAGATGGTATTCCAGCAAAATTGCAAAGCAAACACTTTGGCTGGAACAGAGGGAGACCCCCAGGGGTCTTCCATCAAAGCACCAAGTGAGAAGGGCAAATACGAGAGATTATATAGCCAACAGATGTGCACTGTTAAAATATGCAACTGCCGGCAGCCTGCTTAGAGAGGCCAGAGGGCCAGCTCAGAGTCTGCCATGCTCCAGGGAGGGCATGGGGACCCGGGCCCGGCAGCCAAGCCTAGAGTCACAGACACATTAATTAGCCTTGTGTTCCCAGCTCTCAGATGCAATCAGGCAAGGAGCCACTGTGAGCCGAGCAGTTGCTACCTCAGGGAGACAGAGGGAAGGAGCCAGGGGACAGAGAGGGGAAAGGGGAAGGGGCAGATCCTGTGAAGCTGAGCGAGGCAAGGACTGGGCGCCCCTCCACCCCACAGAACACCTCTGAAGTCGTGGTGTCAGGGGCAGAGCCACAGGCTTGGAGGCAACAGTCATGGTCCTGCCATTAACCAGCTGTGTGATCTTGTTACCCAGCCTCTCTGGGTCTCAGTGTCCTCATCTGTAAAATAAAGGTGGCGATAAATAAGATGCCCCATTACTATGAAGAACCATCCAGCTCCCAGAAAGCAACGACTTCTGCAATAAGGAGCCCAACTTGCTCTACCAGCTAATTTAGGAAAATCCCCCACTGGAACCCGAATTCATGTGGTGCCTGAGTCATAGACAGTAACTGATGAGGGTATTTTAGGCAACATCCCACTTTGAGGCTATAGAAAGGACCTTTCAAAGTCCTGCCCAGCGCTGGGATTCTGGCTGTACACCTTAGCCCCAGAGGCCTCCTCCACATCCAGCTTCCATGCACACCCAGCCGGCTCTGCCGGGACGCTGCTCAGGACCCCCAGCACGTGTGCAGAGCTGTGGTGCAAGGGGAAGAGGCTGGGCCGAGAACCAGAATACCTGCCTGCCGCTTACTCACTGTGTGACCTTGGGCAAGGTCCTCAGAGCTCCCTCTGGGCCTCTGGTTCAACTCTATAACCAGTACTTAGCACAGGGTAGATACTCAGTAACGTTGGGGATTTTTAAGGAATGAATGAATGAACGAATGAGTGATTGAATGAATGGATGGAGTTTCTGGTTCTTCATCTATAAAATGGGGATGATAAAAATACCAATCTCCTAGAATTGTTGTGAGCATGAAACTAACACACGTGCCACTGAGTGGCATGCACGTTCAAGTTACACACCCATGCACACTGCTGCTTCTCCCACCTGCCAGACCCCTGAGTTGAAAAATACCAAAACCGTTCCAGGGCCAGAGCTGTAAGGGTGATATTGCATGATGTGATCCTTCTAACTTCCTGAAAACCCGGAAGGCAGGGATCTGGGAGACCCAGAGCAGGAGGACACGAGCACCAAGGATTTTATCGACACATATTATGTGCCAGGCACTGGAGATTCATTAGTAAATGAGAGAGAAAAGCACCCCTGCCCCGGTGGAGCTCGTGTTCTAGTAGAGAGAGAGAGACAGCCAATACATAATAAACATTAAGCAAGTACATTGTGTAGCTGTGTAGGATATCAGATGGTTAACAAGTGCTATGAAAATGAGAAAGCAGAGCAGAGTAAGGGGGATTGGAAGTGAGGCGGGGGAAGGATAGTGGATGTCAGGTTAATTATTAAGAAGGGGATTTTCCCAGTATTCCTATCCTATTTCCCTCTTCTTCCTGGTCCATTCTAATATTAACTCAGCTGTCTTGTGGCTCCCATTAGAAATAAAGCTTCTTACAACTTAAGTGTCCATCGACAGAGGAATGGATAAAGAAGACGTGGCACATATATACAATGAAATATTAGTCAGCCATAAAAAGAAACGAAATTGAGTTATTTGTAGTGAGGTGGATGGACCTAGAGTCTGTCATACAGAGTGAAGTAAGTCAGAAAGAGAAAAACAAATACCGTATGCTAACACATATATATGGAATCTAAAAAAAAAAAAAAAGGTTCTGATGAACCTAGGGGCAGGACAGGAATAAAGACGCAGACGTAGAGAATGGACTTGAGGACATGGGGAGGGGGAAGGGTAAGCTGGGACGAAGTGAGAGAGTGGCATGGACATATATACACTACCAAATGTAAAATAGCTAGCTAGTGGGAAGCAGCCGCATAGCACAGGGAGATCAGCTCAGTGCTTTGTGACCCCCTAGAGGGGTGGGATAGGGAGGGTGGGAGGGAGATGCAAGAGGGAGGAGATATGGGGACGTATGTATATGTATAGCTGATTCACTTTGTTATACAGCAGAAACCAACACACCATTGTAAAGCACTTATACTCCAATAAAGATGTTAAAAAAAAAAAAAGAAAGAAAGCTTCCTAAATCAACATGAATTATTTAACTCTGATGGAGAGTAAGTCAGTTTAAATGAAGAAGGCATCTTTAAAATGACGTCAAACCCCAAATACTTTGGGGCAAACGAATAAGGTCCAAATGTGTCTTCACTTTGTGCATTTTTCAAAGCCACAAGCGCTGTCTGCAACTCTTCCAGCAGGGGAGCTGCAGGGCAAGGTCTCTAAGTCCACACTGCTGGCAGCATCCCCCAATTCCCAATCCCCTAACCTTCTGGGTAGGTGGGTCCAGAGAGAGACGGTGCATAACTCAGGTCCTACAGCAAGGGAAGGCAGAGCTGAAACAGAGCCCAAGAGCACTGGCTTCTAAAATCATTCTTCCAGAAGCTGGTGGTGAGAAAGCCACCTGGTCACACTTTTAGTAGGGGATAGCCTGAGTGGCTCTTCACGGGTGAGGAAGCACCTCCACAGAACAAAGCCCAAGCTCCCTCCGTGGCACGCAGGCCCTCTGAGGCCTCCCCTCGGCTTGCTCTCCAGCCCCTGGTCCAGTATAATGACCAGCTCACAGCGGCCTCCACTCACCACACTCCTCTCCTCCACTCACATGTGCTTCTGCCTGGAATGCACTTCCCACCTTTCTTCCCTTGGCTAACTCTTGCTCACCTAACAGGATTCATCTTAGATATCACCTCCTCCAGGAAGCCCTCCCTGAACCCCACATGGCCCGACCATCCCGCTCTGTGCTCCTTAGCCGTCCATCCCCACCTCAATCACAACGCTCGGCACATTACATTGAAAGTCACTGTTCACATGTCTGTCTCCCCCACTGAGTGTCTAGGAGGCAGTGAGCAGCCCTCACACCAGCACAGCTCAGACACATACCAGGGGTTCAGTAAGTGTCCATCAGGTGACTGTAGTGATAGGGGTGGGGCTGCCTAGGGGGATTACACAGAGAACCGTACCTGGCAGACAGTACGCCCTCCATACATGGGAGAGTTGTGTTGTGCTGTGCTGTGTCTACAGAAGCAACACGGCTTCATGGTTAAGAGCCCAGACTCTGATAGCCAGCTTGCCTGCACTTGAAACCTGTGGCGTGACCTTGGACAGTTATTCAGCCACTCTGTGCCTCCGTTTCCTTGTGTGTAAAATGGGGGAAGAGTTGTACCTGCCCTTTTAGTGGTATAGAGAGGATTTCATAAAATAATACGTGTAAGGCATTTCTCACAACAGTGCCTGGTATGCAGCAAGACATGCAAGTGTTGGCTGTTGTTATTACACCTCTCGTTGTTGTTGTTACTATTATTCCTGCAACGTTAAGAGACACCAACAAGCAACTCCTCCTTCCTGGGGGATCAGGTTCTGTTTTCTAGAGAAGCTTTTCCATCCAATACAAAGGCAGAAATCCACGATTCCTGCAGGCCTCTCATAGCTCGCGTGCCTGGGAAGACAAGCAGAATTGATTTCCTTATCTCCTCATTAAGCGTGTTTTTCCTGGGGCCCAGCCTGGTCTTAGGCTCCGTGTCACATTTCTGCTGTGTGCCTGTTTCCTGCCACATTCATTACCCTGCAATCACCCCCAAATTGGGGCAGCGAACAAGCCAGAGATGGGAGAGAGTAGCAAAAAAAAAAGCATCCTTATCTCCCAAAGTTCCAGACGGGAGATGGTGCCTGAGCCACTGTGCCCCTCACCCCGTGCACACCTGCCCCTGCCGCCGGCTCTTTCCTCTCCCTTCCTGCTCCTCTGCCCTCTCAGGGACCCAGGCCACCCGCAAGGTCCCCTGGGCCAGAAGCAGATTCCACTCCCCCCCTCGTTTTGGCCAGAGCTCGCCCCTCTTTGATTTCTTGGTTTAACTCTGTGCCCACCTGCTCGCGTAGCTTATGAGGTGGGCGTGGCTTGGGGTCATTGAGTTACCTGGAGCTGACAAATGGTCCCTCTCTTCCAAAGTATTTTTTTTTTTTTTTTTAATTTTTGGCTGCGTTGGGTCGTCGTTGCTGCGTGCGGGCTTTCTCTAGTTGTGGCGAGTGGGGGCTACTCTTCTTTGTGGTGCGCGGGCGTCTCATTGTCGTGGCTTCCCTTGTTGCGGAGCACAGGCTCTAGGCACGCAGGCTTCAGTAGTTGTGGCGCATGGGCTCAGTAGTTGTGGCTTGCAGGCTCTAGAGCACAGGCTCAGTAGTTGTGGTACACGGGCCTAGTTGCTCTGCAGCATGTGGGATCTTCCCGGACCAGGGCTCGAACCTGTGTCCCCTGCATTGGCAGGCAGACTCCTAACCACTGCGCCACCAGGGAAGCCCCCAAATTATATTATAAGCTCCCTGAGGGTGGGGTTCTGGTCTCTGAGGTCCACACTTGGGTTCAATGCCATATGACCCCCGAGTGGCTGCCCATAGCCGTTGTTGATGGGGGATCGGGGGAGATGGAGGATATTCCTGGAGGTCCCTGTAGCCATTGGGTGGAGGTGCATTGACTTTGGAGCTGAGTCACGATGGACCCTCCCTCCTGCTGTGAGCTAATATCGCCCCTACCGCACCACCGACAGTCTCACTGTTCCTCTAATCGGCCATGTTGTGTGGAGAGGAATGGCCTCTCTGCCCACCCCCATCTCCCTGTTCTTCATCTCAGCCTCAATAGGATGTCAGGAGAGGCCGCTGCTCCCTAGCCAGGGCCCATCCATCATGGTGGGAAGTGCGGGGGAGAAGGAGACTCACAGATGCTGGGCGACTCCCAAGGCTCCAGAGGGGATGGGGATCCATCAGGGATGGAGGCGAGCTCAGCAATGCCCCTCTTGGCCTGAATGTAGGTGGCAGGGGGTAGGCAGGGGCCTCTCCGAGAAGGAGGAGACCTGATGCAAGGACGAACGTCCCCCACCCCCCCCCCCACCCGCCATCGCCAAGGGCAGTTGGAGCAGACTCAGCCAATGATAGGAGAGCTAAGTGGTCCAATCAAGTGGCCTTGCCGAGGTGGCCCAGATGCCCGACACGACGCTGGGAAGTGCTCACCGCTCAAAGCACCCACACGACCACCCCAGGGCCAGCCCCTCCCCTCCCTATTCCAGCTTCTCTTGCTTTCAACAGCAGCACAAGGGAAGGCAGGGAGGTTTGTAGGAGCCCAGGGTCTGCTGTACGCAAGGCTCTCAGCCTCCTGCTCCTGGCCCCCCCACCACTCCATTTTTAGCTCTGCTGAACCCCCCCCCCCAAGCCCCGCACCATCATTAAGTGACTTAGGCTGTCCAGGGCAGCCCTGCGGTCCTGAGTGTGCCTCCACCATGTCCAGGGCACCGCCACTTCTCCAGGTCCAAGCCAGACAAGGGCTGTGGCCTGGAAGTCAGGAAACGAGCATCATGGCCCCAGTCCTGCCACTGAGCAGCCGTGAGACCTGGGATCACGATACTTAACCTCTCGGGACCCACTTTCCTCCTCCTTGGGAAAACCAGGAGCTGGAAAGATGGCATGCAAATCCACTCCACAGTTTGACTGTGCTTCTCCCTCATTGCATCATGGTTTAGGGATCATTGTTCCCTCAGTCCTTCTTCCCTTGCTCCTGAGAGCACGGATAATATGTCCTTCCGCTGCTGTAACCAAGCATGACCCTGGGAGACGCTGAACAGGCTCCAATGCTCAGCAAAGGGGAGCGTGGGCTCAGACCACGGAGATTTGCAATCAGGACCTTGATCCTCTGGTGTCAGCCCTTTAGCATGGAACCCCCCGCTCCATGGCTACGCATGAAATTCCAGCCACTTCCCTGTAACTTTCAGCATGCAGCTGCCTTGAGGAGGCCCTCACCAGCTCTGCCATCACAGGGCTGCCTCCTCTGGTCTGGGCGTGGCCTCCAACATCCCTCCCACCTGAAAAAGCACAAGCAAGAGCCCACCTGTCTCCGGGTGCCCCCCTGGGTCTTCAGTCAGGAAGTCCAGCTGGCCACTGGCCATTTACCAGGCTCCCTGTTTATGCATCCAGACACACAATGACACCGTGCATCAAGGACAAATGCACTGGTGTGCACACATACACACACACACACACACACACACAAGTGCAGAGCTTGGCAGATTCATCAGTGCGCCCACGGTGAAAAGACACAAGAACCCTGAATCAAGACAATAGTAACTGTTGGGAAATAGACAAATCTCGGTGACTCCACTCCTTGTCAGGCCCAGGAAAGAATGGAGTAGGCAAAGCATGACACCCGCAGCATGAGGCCCACTTCTCCACTGATTCCCCCTAATGAGGAATGAAGCAGAGGGAAGGGTCACAGCCAACAGAGAGGGGCAAACACAGCCAGTCGCCCAGGAGTGAAGGGCCTCCTCCTGGCTCCAACCTGTGGGGCAGCACGGGTGTCACGCCCAGGACTCTGCCCGAGGCCAGCCCTGGGGAAAGCCCGAGAGGCTGGGGTGGACAGCGGGACCTTGAAAGGGTAAGAATAGCCACTATTTCTCCGCTCCGACCTCAGCGCGGGCCAGGGACGAGGGTTTCATGGCAAATTATGGATTTAAAACTAGCAATGACTCTCCATTACAGCATGAAATGAGAAAGAAAATGCCACTAAATGGAAGCCTTCCCCCAGCAGCCAATGGGCAAGGGAGGTTAGAGATGAAGTCACACAACCCCAGGCAGACTCACAGGAGCGCTCCCAAGAGCCCCCGCATCCCGGGCCAGCAGAGGAGCCCACGGTGACAGAGGATGCGATGCCGGCCAGCAGAAGCCGGGAGCCAGTCTCTCCCTGCAGGCAGTTTTCTGCAGAGGAAGGATGCCCAGAGCCACCTTGGGACTGGGAACGGCCAGAGCTTTGTAATTTTGCCGCTGTGCTGGGATGAGCCCTTTGTTGTAGGTCTAGCTAGAGAGGAGCATTTCGGGAATCTTCACCCACTCGGTCATACACACAGGGACCTTTTTTAAACTTCTCACCATCTCTGGCAGGCAGGCCTGAGGTCTCCTTTTCCAGATGAGGAGGCTGACACCCAAGAGGCCCATTCACTTGCCCCGGGTCACACCACAACAAAGAAAAAGAGCTAGAACCTGAACTCGGGTCTTTCTGGCTCGAAAACCCTTGCCCTTTCTGCTAAGTCATGCCCCGCCCCTTTCCCAAAATTCTGTTCACAGTTACTGCTGCCTGACTCCTCCCCTTAGGATCACAAGTCTCTTTCCAGCCCCAGGGAGCTCCAGGAGCCCTGTCTGAGCCCTCTCACTGCCCAGGCCCCCAGAGTCAAACCAAAGGCTCCAGAAAACCTGTCCTGGCAGCCCTGTTCTCCAGATGTGCCACGGGAGCCAGGGCCCCTGGACCCACAGCATCCATTTTCCATCCCAGTAAGTCTCATCATCAGGGGACTGCCCGCTGCTTCTTCTCCCATCGCCCTGGGCCTCTAAATTATTCTGTCCCTGTGGAGGAGGTTTTCCTAAGTGGGAGGTTCGTAGGCACCCAGAAGCCCACACAGCTGCCCCTGTCTCGCAAAAATCAATAGCTGAGCCCTACAGCCCACGAAGGCTGGCTTCCAAAAGAGTTTCACATTTTCACAAGTCGATCAAGGTGTTTGTAAATGTTTGTAGGAAGGGAGAACTTTCCATATATAAATATGTCAGGAAAGGTGTCAGCAGCTGAGAAATCACCCAGTGCCAGGAACACCACTGCAGCCTCCAGGGTGGAAGGCAAGAAACTGGGGAGCAGGCTAGTGGTCCCACAGCCATCCTCCCGGAAGAGCTGGCCACGCTCTGGCCGCAAACACGCCCTCCACTCGCTTCCCCTCTGTCTACACACAGAGAAAGACACACGTTCAATAAGGTGATCAAGAAAACTTGTTTTGCAGATGGGTCGACTGAGGTCAAAAAAAGAAATAAACCGGAGGCTGCACGACGCCTGGGAAGAGAAAACTAGTCCTTTCTTACTCTGCAAGACAAAGAATGGCGGGCTTTGAGCAAGGGTCACCTGGGACTGCCCTGTCCCACCTCCAGCCCCAGCCTCAAATACCAACTTGACCTGGGCAACAGTTCTACTAAGGACCCAGAGAAGCTCCCCCAAAGCCAAACCTTGATTAGAGAATATTAGAGCTGTAAGTGTTACCAAAAGTGGGGTCTAGCTGCTCACTGCTCGAAAGCTAATACTCAAGAGGCAAGATTGGTGGAAAGGAAAGTTCGCTTTATTCCAGAGGCCGGCAACTGGGGGAGAGGGCAGACTCTTGTCCAAAGGTCGGACCCCCCCTCCCCCCGTCAATCAGTGGGCAAGAGCTTCTAAAGGGGAGTTTCCAGCATTTACAGGCAGAGGGAGGGGGCTACATGTAGAAACAGCACAGTCAGCTCTGACGTCATCTTGAAATTGGTCATGCGGTCATCTGATCAGTGTCATCTTGACTGTCTTCAGTACAATTAGTCTTCAGTTCCAGGGTCGGTTTGTTCCCATTTCTTTGAGGCCAGTTCTCAGAATTGTGGCAGCTTATGTCATGGCTACAGTCCGGTCACCATGCAGTTAACTTCTTCCACCTGGTGGAGGTTTCAGTATCTACCAGACACCTCACAGGATATGTCTCAGAATATTATCTGTAGCCTTTGAGGAGGAACTAAAGGTCCTTAACTTTGCTTAATGACTAAACTATTATTATTTTGTCCTGTTCGGCTGTTTCCCTTTGCTTCCGCATTTTCTCACTTCTCTGATTAAACTTCTTCTTCGGCTAAAGTTTATTTACAGACAACGGGCAGGTGGCGGACATGGTGGGGAAGAACCACAGGGTCCTTCTCCGTTTCAGAAGGAACCCGCCAATCAAGCCTTCTTCCTTCCTTACATTTTTCAACATACATCTATGTACCTTCTGCACACCTGGCACCGTCCTAGGCATGGGGAATATACATCAATAATCAAAACAGACTAAAATCTCCTGACTCCGTGGAACTTCTATTCTAGCAAAGAGTTCCTCAATAAAAAATAAATACAAGAAGAAAATGTTATAGTTTATTAGAAGGTGGTAAGTGCTATCAAAAAATGGAGAGCAGAGTATAAGGGGTGGGGTTTCCTGGGGAAAAGAGTAAGTTGAGCACTCAGGGTAGACTTCCCAGAGGAAGTGTCCTTTTTCATCTTCCCCTTTATTTTTTAAGAGCTTTATTGAGGTACAATTTATATACCATTAAATCCACCCATTTTAAGTGCACAACTCAATGATTTTTAGTAGATAGAGTTATGCAACCATCACCATAATCCAGTATTAGGCCATTTCCTAAAAAGATACCTTGTCCATCTCTGCTCCCACCTCCAGACCCAGAAACCACTGATCAGGTTTGTGTCTTCATAGGTTTGCCTTTTCTGGATATTTCATATAAATAAACTCAAAATATGTGGCCTTTGTGTCCAGCTCCTTCAGTTAGCATCATATTTTTGAGATTCATCTGTGTTGTAGCAAGTGTCCATAGTTCATTTCTTTTTAGTATCCCATTGTATGGTTTGACACATTTTGTTTATTCCTTCATCACTTGATGGACATTTGGATTGTTTCCAGTTTGAGGCTGTTAGGAATAATGCTGCTGTGAGCACTCACATACAAGTCCAAGTGTATGTATGTGTTTTCATTTTTCATGGGTAGATTCCTAGGAAGTGGACTAGCTAGGCCGTGTGGAAAGTTTATACTTAACTTTTTTAAAAAAGTGCCAAAGTGGCACCAACCTTGAATTCCTGGGGAAAATCCCATTGGGTCATGGTGTATAATCTTTTTTTATGCTGCTGCATTCAGTTTGCTAATTTGGGGTTGAGGGCTTTCAAAGTTTCCAAAGTGGCTGCATCATTTTACTCTGTTCCCACCAGCAGTGTATGAGAGTTCCAGTTTTTCTACATCCTCATCAACACTGGGTGTTGTTTGGCTTTTCTGTTGTAACCAATCTAGTGGGTCAAAGTGGTGTTCCACTCTGCTTTTAATTTGCATTCGCCTAATGACTCATGTGTTAAGCATCTTTGGATCTGATAATTATCCATTTTTTATTTTCTTTGCTCTGTTTATACAAATCTTTTGCCGATTTTTAAACCGCATCATTTGTCTTATTATTATTGTGTTGTAAGAGTTCTTTACACACTCTGGATACAAGTCCTTTATCAGATATATAATTTGTGAATATTTTCTCTCAGTTTGTGGCTTGTTTCTTCATCTTCTTAATGGTATCTTTTGAAGCACAAAAGCTTTTAATGTTAAGCCCAATTTAGTATTTTTTTTTCTTTTATGGATTGTGCTTTTGATATTCTACCTAAGAACTCTGTCTAACCCAAGGTCACAAAAATTTACTGCTATGTTTTCTTTACAAGTTTTACAGTTTTAGCTCTTACATCTAGTCTATGATTCATTTTAAGTTAATTTCTAGGTACTTTGTGAAGTAAGGAATTAAATTCATCATTTTTGCATAGAGCTATCCAGTTTTTCCAGCATTGTTTGTTGAAAAAGACTACCCTTTCCCCCACCAAATTGCCTTTGTCAAAAATCAACTGACCAGGACCTCCCTGGTGGCACGGTGGTTAAGAATCCGCCTGCCAATGCAGGGGACAGGGGTTCGAGCCCTGGTCCAGGAAGATCCCACATGCCGCGGAGCAACTAAGCCCGTGCGCCACAGCTACTGAGCCTGCGCTCTAGAGCCCGCGAGCCACAACTACTGAGCCCGCGTGCCTAGAGCACGTGCTCCGCAGCAAGAGAAGCCACTGCAATGAGAAGCCTGTGCACCGCAGCAAAGAGTAGCCCCCGCTCGCCACAACTAGAGAAAGCCAGCACACAGCAACAAAGACCCGATGCAGCCAAAAATAAGTAAATAAATAAATAAGTAAAATATTAAGAAATTTAAAAAAAAATCAACTGACCAAAAATGTAAGGGTTTATTTCTCAAGTCTCAATTATGATACATTGATCTATATGTCTATTCTTATGTGAGTCCCACACTGTCTTAATTACTAATAGCTTTATATTAAATTTTGAAGTCAGGAAAGGAAGGTCCTCCAATTTTGTTTTTTTTCAAAATGATATTAGCTATTTTGAGTTCCTTGTATTTCCACATAAATTTTAGGATCAACTTGTCAATTTCTGCAAAACGGTTGCTGGAATTTTTATAGAAATTGTGCTAAAGCTACAGACCAATTTGAGGAAAATTGTAATCTTAACAATATTGAGTCTTCCAATCCATGAACATAGACTACGTCTCCACTTAATTAGTTCTCTAGTTTTTCCCAGCAACATTTTATGGTTTTCAGTGTATGTCTTATATTTCTTTTGGTAAATTTATTCCTAAGTATTTTATTGTTTTGATGCTCTTCTGAATGCAATTGTTTTAATTTTACTTTCAGATTTTTCATTGCTAATATATAGAAACGTGATTGATTTTTATATATGGATCTTGGATCCTGTAACCTTGCTGGACTCATTTTTTAGGTTTTAATAATTTTTGTGAATTTCTTAAGATTTTCTGCATGCAGTATCATTTTGTCTAAGAATAAAAATAGATTTACTTTTTCTTTTCCAATCTGATGCCTTTTTTAAATTATTGGACTGGCTAGAACTTCCAGTACAAAGTTGAATAGAAGTGGTGAGAGCAGACATCCTGGCTTTATTCCCAGTCTTAGAAGAAAGCATGCAGTCTTTCACCATAAAGTATAATGTTAGCTCTACTTTCTTCATAGATGCCCTTTATCAGGTTGAGGACGTTTCCATCTGTTCCTACCTTGTTAAGAGCTTTTACCATGAATGGCATTGGGTTTTGTGAAATGCTTTCACTGTATCAGTTGAGATGATCATGTGGTTTTTGTTCTTTATTCTATTAATATGGATTATATTAATTGATTTTCAAATGTCGAACCAACCTTGAATTCCTGGGGAAAATCCCATTTGGTCATGGTGTATAATCTTTTTTATGTTGCTGCATTCAGTTTGCTAATTGTGGGTTGAGGGGTTTTATCTATATTCACAATGGACAATGGTCTGTAGTTATTTTGTGATGTCTTTGTCTGGCTTTACTATCAGAGTAACACTGGACTTGTAGAATGAGTCAGGAAGTGTTCCTTCCTCCTCTACTTTCTGGAAGATTTTGTGAAGGATTGATAATATTTATTCTTTAAATATTTGATAGAATTCACCAGTGAAGTTGTCTGGGCCTGGGGTTTTCTTTGTGGGAAGATTTTTCATTATTAATTCAATTTTTTTACTTGACATAGTTCTATTCAGATTTTCTCTGTAGAAGGTGGCTTCTGAACAGACTTGAGAGGTGAAGGATTTAGCTGTGACTCTTGGGGCAAAATCTCTACTAAGTGAAAAAGCAGAGTCATTGAAGGATTCTAAAGAGAGGAGTGACATGATCTGACTTACATTTTAAAAGCCCCACCCTGGCTGCTGGATTGAGACCAGACTGTAAGAGGACCAGGGAAGGAGACCTGTGAGAGACTCTTGCAGTGATACAGATGAGAGGTGAGGGGACTCAGACCAGGATGGTAGTAGTGGAAGCAGTGGACAGCAGTCGAAGAGAACAGCAGGAGCCAAGGGCGATGCCAAGGATTTGGGAGTGAAGTCTTTTATCCTTATAAAATTGGATGCAAAATTCTGAATGAAGATGTGCATTTCCAGGGAGAGGTGTCACATGTTTAAAGGAGTCAGTCAATAAGCTCCCCAAAATTTAAGAATGGCTAATCTAGACCAACATCTTCATTTTTAGGAAACTATGGCTCAGAACGGTTGGGTTACTTCCCCAAGGCCACTCAGCAAACTAGCAGTAAAGCTAGGGCTATCCCAGCTGCCTTGCCCACCACCTCAGGAGTTTACCTAGTGGTATGTGTAATCAGGACCTCTCCCCACCAGTCCAATGAGACCCATTCACTCCTGCCTAGGGGCACCTATGGGAGAGAGCAGGAGTACAGAAATGGCCCCTCCTCTGCGCCCAGCTTCTGGTGCCCGCCTGCCTCCCAGGCCAGGGTGCCCTTCCCAGTGCCCACGTCTGCCTTCACAGTCACCTGCCCTCCTTGCCCACGGCCGTTGGTCCATCCAGGATCCACAGGCTCAGAAACCCCCCCCCAGGAAGATATGAGAGAAAGCCTTTCTGCCACTCACAGCTCCCTTACCACACAGAATCGCAGAAAAGCAGCAGCTTATCTGCCTAAGAGACTGAGAGCCCTTGGTTTTTATCTGTGCAGGAATCTTACCTGAACAGGTTCAGATGGCAAGAGTGAGAGAGAAGAATAATTAAGGAGGAGGCAGGTGAAATGTTGACATTATTATTACTTAAGTGCTGTGACACTTTTAGTTCACGTTTTTATACCTGTGACACCCAGTGAGGGGAAATCAGCTTGGCCCATTATCTGAGCCACACACCCGCTCACCCCACCTCCCCACCACCTATAAATCTTATTAAAAGGGTTCCATTGGCAAGACAGAAAAACAACTAAGGCGAAGGGAGGTTCATTGTTGATGTTATTATTGTAATACAACAGTCTGTTCAGTTTCTACACCAATGAAATGCAACCAAGGGAAATCACTTTTAAAGATTACCTTTCCGAGATGCAAATCGGAGCGCAGAAAGCTGGGCTTACAGACGAGCGTGTCAAACCAGGAAACATTTCCAAGTCTGTGCCAGACTCTTAGGGGCTTTTAAGCTCACAGTTTACCTTTTGACTGCACTCTATTTTCTTGCGAATCCTTTATTTCCCACTTATTTATTGACTAGACATACAGCACCAAAAGCAAAAAAAAAAGGAGAGTGATTCTCCAGACCCTGGTCCTAAAAATCCATAGCAGGAGATGGTTCTCTGGAGGGAGGATGTTAGCCCTCGCCACTGTGAACGGTGCTTAACTGAATCACTTTCCCTCCGAGGTGTGCCCGCCCAGAGGGGATGGATTCTTCTGATGGCCACCGGACAGAGGAGCTGCCACATCTTATCTTACCCCAGGGAGTGGGCTGGCTGCTGTGGGCAGCATTCCCAGGACAGTCCCCTGGGCCTCGCACACATGAGGAGTCTGGGACTCTGTCCAACAAGATGTGTCAGATGCCTCCTCTGTGTGAGGCGGCGTGGGGTCGGCCAAAGAATGAGAGATAGCAGAGTGGGCAGGGACCCTATGACTCACTGAGCCCAGGCTCACGAGTGGCAGCTGGCAGGCCGGATCCGGCACACAGCCGCATCTGGTTGGCTCCCAAAGCATCTTTAGAGTTTTTTAAATTCATCGCCAACATTTCAGGTTCTGAAGGGTTATGTATTAAAAATACAGATTCTGGCTTCTCTTGCAAAGATCTGGCAACATCAGGCCCATTTGCCTGCTTGGCAACATGTGGGATGGCTGTTCCCTCTGGGGCGGTGCAGCTGCCAGCCCCCGCTCACCCGGGGCACTCCATGCCTCCCGTTACCTGCACTGAATCTGCCACCCCTGATCCTGCCCATCCCAGACCTGCCTTCGGGGAGCTCACAGGGAGAATCGAAGGTTAAACGAGAAACAGGAAGGGGAAAGGAGAGGAGGGAAGGCAGAAGGCCAGCAGCACCCAGTCGTGCCAGGGGAGTCACCAAGGGCAGGGTTGAACCAGTTTTAGGCGAGGTTTCAAGTGTGAGAAGAGTTTGGACAATTCAATCAGTTTGGCCTAGAAGAGTAGAAGCCTATTCCTTCCCTGCTAACAGAGGATCTCTTGTAAAGGGCCCAGAGCTTGGAGCTGAACTCTCTTTGCCACTCACTGCCTCGTATGGAAATGCCCCGTATAGGGTGTGGCCCAGAAACAGGACCCAGGATGGCCTGGAGCGGGGTCTGCTCCGCAGGCAGTGAACTAAGCAAAATGACTCATGTTCCCCAACATGGCCAAGGAGAGGCTCTTCCCCGGTTAAGCTTGCATTCCAGTTAATAGAGTTACCATCAACATCATACCCACATCAGCACGGAAAAAGTAAGAATGCACTAAAAACTGATCCCATTTTCAATTGAATGAATGTGAGTCACCGGAATAACTTGTGAGCAACCTCATTTGATACAAAATGGGCTTTGGTTCCAGGCCCTTCGTGCTGCCCTGGGCAATGGGTCTCTGAGGACTCCCAGTGGAGCCTCTAGATCTTGCTGTCCAATATGGCAGCCACCAGCCACAAGTGGCTATTTAATTTTAATTTCAAATCAATTAAAATTAAATAAAACTAAAACTACAGTTCCTCAGTGGCACTAGACCCACTTCAAGTGCTCAATAGCCGCATGGGGCTCTGGGAAGGCTCGTTTAAACAGGATTCAGGTGTTCCTGGCCAAAGGCCATCTAATCCTGCCCCAAAAACCCCACAGCATCCAACAGTAGACACAGGGTCAAAGACTTAGACCTGGAGGCGTAGAGGTCAGCTTCCCGCCACCATTTGCGTTGATGTCATAATGCAGCCAGTGGGTGGAAGCTTCTCATTAATTCACTCCCTGCTTTACTCACCAAGTCTTTATTAAATTCCTACTATGTGTAAAAGCATCATGTAGATGCAAAGGGGAGGTATAAAACATCGTCTATGCCCTCAAGGAGTTTATCACCATGGGAAAGAGAAAACATACAAACCATTTAACAATCATACAAAGCAGAAGGAAAGAAGTGTTTGGTGTGTAAACAAAATACAGAGAAAGTGTTCATTTCAACTGAGAAAGTCTGGGAGGCCTTTGTGAGGAAGTGACTATTGAACTCTCCCTTGGAAGAATGAGTAGAGTTTTAGTAGACTAATTATTTAAATTATTTGATAGATTATTTTAAAATAATCAGGGAATTCCCTGGTGGTCCAGTGGTTAGGACACCGCACTTTCACTGCCGAGGGCGCAGGCTCAATCCCTGGTTGGGGAAATAAGATCCCGCAAGCCACGTAGTGCGGCCATAAATAAATAAATAAATAAATAAATAAATAAATAAATAAATAAAAAAAAAGACGTGCAAACTTGAGAACATCTGCTGAGACTGGGAAACTAGAAAGAGTGATGTTGTTTAAAAGAAATAATCATAAGTGGGGAGCCATCGCAAGTGCTTGAGGAAGTTCATCACCAAATCTGATGGCCCCAAGGAAGAGAACCACATGGTGTATGGGGCATGGATCTGAAGGCAGGGAGACATTGGCTACCTAGATCCTGGTCAACAGAAGGTAGGACAACCAAGACTTTGCCAAAACCCTTGCTAGAGACAAAAAAGAAAGAAGTGCCCAGAGAGAGGGTACCAAAGTGGGGGTGAGAGTCACCCACCTTGCTTTTTGTTAGCCAGGGAACTTCTATGAATGCCTTTCATCCCATTCAATTCAACTATGATTTTAACTGTAAATATCCCATGATGCCTAAGCCATGTACAGTTTCTTTAATGATCCAGAAGTTTCCATGCCTCGGGCTCCTGAGCCACTTAATAATTGGCATTTGCTGCACACCCACTGAGGGCAGCCCTGTGGGGTAAGAGACCTCAGTCTCCGATGTGCGGGGGAAAGTGCCACCACAGGTGCCAGGTGACCCGGACGCCAGTCGGGCTCTGTCCCCGTGGGTCCACCCACTTCCTGGCCTCTGAGCCACGAGTTCCTCTGAGTCTCTTTACTCAATGGAAGCTCAGAGGATGAAAACCACGGATGTGAGGTCGCCCACTCCTCACAAGCCCCTTCCCCTGTGTCTGTGGCTCTCAGCAGCCCCGGGGGCTATTAGCACCTCCCTGGGAATATTTAACTGAAAACAATTTCTAGTCAGGATCTGTTATAATTACTAATTAGATCTGATTATAATTATCTCTTGCTGCCATCCCTTACCTGGCGCACACGGTAGGACTGGGCCTCGCGACAATTAGCGGCGAGGCTTCCCTGATACACTGGCTGATTAGGAACACAACTGCGGGGTTGAGGGGAAGAGCCTGGCTTATTAGAGGGAGGCTGCTCTTTACCGAGGAATGTCACGATCAAATTAGATTAAAATTAATGCGGGGGGAAAGTCGGAGTGCAGAAATGCACATTTTTTCCCTCAACCATCTCCTTTTTGTCTCAGCTGATGACATCATTTGGAGGAAGAAGCTGAACTCCCTGCTGTGCTCCCCTTCTTTCCCCCATCTCGGGTTTTCGGGGTTCGAAGGCCACCCCCACTGCCCAGAGTGATGCAGTGGACATGATCAAAAGACACTAGTGTGTGACTTTGGGAAAATCACCTGAACTCCCTGAGCCTCAGCTTCCTCATCTGTGAAACAGGGACAACACTTGTCTCTGAGCCAGACACCTGCCATTACCTGCAGGGCTCTGGGGCTGAGGGCTCACTGGGAGCCAGAGACCACGGCTTAATCATCTGGGAATCTCCAGGCTCAGCCCCAGGCTTGGCTCACAGAACGTGCTGGTCACTGAAGGAGGAGCCACACTAAAGTCCTATCCAGGACCCATGGCGGGGGCGTCTCCCTCCCCAAGAGCGGCCGGCATCGCCAGGAGAAGAAAGGCCAGCGGAGACGGGGTTATGCGCTGCTGGACACCCTCACCCGTGCGCTCGGCTGCTTCCTTCACCTGCTCAATAAAGTGACACCTTCTCCAAGTGGTTCACTGTGAAGAGAGGAAATCTGGGCTTGAGTATCTTCATCCAAGAAGAGTCTTCTAGGCTCCCTGAGCAGAGAGACGCTCTAACAGCCCTGGAAGAGTGCAGTGTGGCCATTACACGATCAATCTGGTGGCGTGGGCTGGTGCCCTGGGGAGACCCGAATGATTTTTTTTGAACCTCCCGAATTACCAGGCGGGTCCACCCTCGACCTGCTCTATGCGGGTGAGAGACAGCAGAGACGCCAGGCCCACAGAAGACAGCCCCTCTTGTTGTTTTGGTGAGAGGGGGACACTCGCACACGCACACACGAGCACACACACCGCCAAACAGGCCCCAAGCTCAGGTACCCGCAGAGGTCACCCCCACCCCATGTAAAGTATACTAGTTTATGCAGCTGCTCCAGCTAAGTATTTGACTTGCTACCTGAAAGGATTCTCAGGGGAATCCAGGACTGCTTTCCTCTGCCGTCACCCCAGCTCCAAGAGTGGGCCCTCTGTTCCCTCCACCCTTTGTTCCTCACCAGCAGGACCCCTCCACCCTCTTGGCCCTCCAAGAAGGAGTTGTGGATGATCATGGCACTCGGGTGAGGGCAACCCCAGCTCCCGGGGGTCCAGACAGAGTTTCCTGGACTTAGGATCTGTGTCTGTCCCCCTTGGCTGAGCCCTGCTTCCGCAGCCTGGACACCCATGCCTACCACCCCACCACCCCCAACTTTTCTAAGGGCTCCCGTTCAGGGTGCTGACCTGGAGGAGATGGGAGTCCAAGGCTAGCCCTCGGTCTCTTGATATCCACCCTGGATTTAACCTCCTTTTCCAGGAACGGCCCCCCTTCACCTGACCTCCCCAGAGTCCTTCCTTCCTGCTGCCTCCATCACACCCACCCCTCACTCTGAGCTTGGCCAGAGACTTGGGTTCCCACGTGGTGAGCAGTGAGTTGGAACGGAGCCATGAGTGGTAGAGAAAGCATGGACTTATTATCAGATCCCTAAGCCCTAGTACCGCCTGCCCTTGTCCGCATCGCTCGGACTCTCGGACCCTCGGTTTCTCATCTATAAAATGAGGATTAAGAATACCTGCCCTACCAGCCTCCTGGGTTATCACAGAGAGAAAGGTGACTGTGTATAGGAAAGCCCGTGACGAGCAGCACGGTGCCTCGTGATGGTCTGAGCGCAGATACCTTTGCAAAGTCTGTGCCAGTTCTCTGTTGCTACATAATAAGTCATCCCCAAACCCAGGGGCTTAAAACAGCAGGAATCAGTTATTAAATTCTCGTAGTTTCTGCAGGTCAAGAAGCTAAACCCAGCTCGGCCGGTCTGTTCTGGCTCCGGGTGTGTCATGGCCATCAGAGCCCAGTGGGGCTGGGTCATCTCAAAGTCTCCTTTATTTGCAGTCTGATGCCTGGGCTGGGAATATGTGAGCATCAGGGGGCTGGAGTGCCAGCTCCTCGGCCTCTCTCTCCATCTCTGTGTGGTCTCTCCACGTGCAGTGAAGAGCAGTGAGCGCAGTGGCCTCAGGGCAGTGAACTTCTTACACAGCTGCTTAGGGCTCCAAAGCACATGTCCCACCCCCAGTGGCAAATGCACCAGAAGTGCCCTGTTGCCCTGGGGCACCCAGAGCAGGGTGGGGTCTCAGCCACCTGGCCCTTGGTCAGCCATGTTCATGGGGAGCCCCTCTCCCTGACACACAGCCTGCCCCGCGGGCTCCCACCGGCCATGGCATCCTGTGGCCAGAAGCCATGTGTGGGCACCTGCCGACCACACATCAGCCCCGCCCTCTGCGGGGAGTTGCTCTGGGGCTGGGGGCAGGGAGGGCAGGGCAGCAGACACCTTTTCTGCCTCCAGTGGGTTCCAGGGAGCCGGGATTTAAGACCGGCAAATAGGAGGTCAGTTTCTCAGGATCCCAAATCCAAATACGGCTTTGACGGGCTGACCAGGCTGGCATCTGCCTCATGCTACTCCAGATTCTCATAGCAAACTCACAGAGTCTGAGCACGCTCAGGGAACGCAGCCACGGAGTGGCAGAGCTGAAAAGGCACTGGGGACCAGGAGTGTCCGGCTTAGGACCCGCCTCCCTCCAGCCTCCGCCCTCCCCACTGCAGGGTACCCCCTCACTCATCCTCTCCCAAGCGTTAATCACACGATTCTCTCTCTTCCTCTGTGTGGAAGACGCCTCTCCTCGCTCTTCCCCACCCCACGTGCCGCCCAGGCCCCTCCAGGCCTCGGCCTTCCCCGGCCTCTGATTTAGGGTCCCTTCTAGGTTCCCATGCGACCTATGCTCCCCGTGACAGCCCTCACCACACAGTCCTGTGCTGTGTGGATGTCTCCCCACCTGGACTGCGTGTCTCCGGTGGTCAGGGCCTGGTCTCCCTGCCCTCTGCACCCAGCACCGAGCCCAGGCCCAGCACACGACCGCTGTCAGTAGAGTCCGCAGAACAGATGAATGACCACCAAGGTCACCTATTAGCTAAGGGAGTTTACCTGCCGCTGTAACTGTCCAGGTCAGCTCGGACTGAGGGAGGAGCAGCCAGAGGACTCAACCAGGCAGGGTGCCCTCCGCTCCTTTCCCGCCCGGCTGCCCTGCCTCGGCTTGGCCGGCATTCCCAGCAGGGACACATAGCCCTCCCCTCCCACCTTGAACAAATCAGTTCATCTCTGAGCCCCAGTTTTCTCATCTGATAAATGGGCATAAGAATAGCTGCCCATCTAAAAGGTTGTTATGAAAATCAGACGAATACTGAACGTGAGCATGAACTGTGAAGGTCTGAAGCGAAGCTCAGGGCCCTCACCCTGGCACAGTGCGTGCTGCCCAGGAGAGGGGTTGGCGGACGTCTCTTCCCAGCTCTGCATCCAGTGACGACACGTCGGCAGCTTGTAACTGGCCATAATGGGAGGATTTATACCCTAGAAATTGCCAAACATTACAATCAGGGTTTGTTTGGTGTGTTATGTCATGTTTGGAGAGCAGGGTTTACAGCCGGCCGTTGTCCTGGCCCCTCCCCTGTCTTAATCTGTAAAATAGGAGCAAATATTCTTGTCTGTCCTCACTATTCAAAGAGGCTATTTGAAATGAATGGAAGCGCCCTGGGCTCTTCAGCAAAACCAGGCTGGAGAAGCCCCAAGAGTGAGCCATTATTTCCTGTAATTAATGTCCCTTAGTATAATCACCCTTCATCATAAAACAGGCAAGAGCAGTGACAGAACTGTGACTCATACCGGGAACCAAGCCCGGACTGGACAGGCTGAGGATTTGCTCAGCAGCCTCCCCAGGGGCTGGCCTGGACATGGGCCCCAGAGATCACTCATGATTCAGGCCATAGGCCACCCCGGAGGGCTGGGATGATGAGACTGAGCCCCAGGGGGCGTGCCTCTGACCCAGGGTCTACCCCTCACTCATAGGTGACCTCAGGCCTCTCACTTTACCACGTGGGCCTCCAGGGATGGGCAAGAAGATGAAATGAGATCCTGTATTGAAAGCCATTGGAAAAGTATAAAGTGCCAACCTAATGCAAAGTAGGGACCATGGGTGCAGAGGGGGCCTTCCAGCAGAGCATGAGAGCTGGACGTGGCCTGATGGGATGCAAGTCCATCCACCCATATGCAGATGGGAGAACTTTATCCCCCATCATATGCAGCTAGTAGGCGGTAAGCCGTTTGGATAAGCACCTACTGTGTGCCATTGCTTTTCTGAGCACTAAAGATACAACAGTGACAAAACAGAAAAAGCCACTCTTCTCCTGGAGTTTCCACCAGGGTAAGGAGACTGACAGACAAATACTGTAACGTCCTGAGTGTCAAAAAGCAAAACGAAGCAGGATGGAGAGGAGGAGGCGGGTGGAGCAGAGGTGCAATTTTATATGGGGAACCAGGGAGGGCCTATTTGAGGGAGTAACATATAACCAAAGACCTGGAGAAAGCGAGGGAGCTAGCCAAGAAAACATTTGGAGAGCAAGCATTCCATACCTGGGGAGGGCAGTGGTGGGTACAGCAAAGGCCCTGAGGTGGGAGCGTTCTTGTCATCTTCCAGGAACAAGGAGGCCTTCAGGGCTGACTCAGAGTGAATAAAGGAGAGAGCGATGGCGATGGGGTCAGAGGGAGCCAGATCTTGTGGGATCTTGTAGATCACAATAACGATCTCAGAGTTTACTCTGCTTAAGGGAGAAACCACCAGAAGCTTCGAGTAGAGGGGAGACATAATGCAAAGAGGATCATCCTGGCTGCTATTTTGAGACGAGATCATGGGGGACTGGGGGCGAGGAGGAAGCAAGAATGAATGCAGAAAACCCGGTAGGAAGCCACTGTGTGGTCCAGGTGTCCTGTCCTGGTGACCTGACTGGGACAGCAGTAGTGCAGGTGTGAGAAGGGATGAGATCTGTGTATATTTCAATGGTGGGGCCACAGCAGTTGGAATGTGAGACACAGAGCAAAGTCAAGGGCACACAAAGGTGTCTGGCCTGAGCTGCTGGTAGGGGGCAGTTGCCATTTGCTGAGACACTGGGAGGAGAATCCAGTGTCCTGTGCCTCAGGCAGCGATGCCTTCTGTCAGGAGAACCCTGAGAGGGGCGGGGGCTCCCACACAGGCTCACAGAGGGACCAGACCTCTGAGCTCCCCTCCCACTCCACCAGCCTGACCGTGACACTGATGGAGCCCTCCCTCAGCAGCCACCCCTGCCTGCGTCCTCTGCACAACTTGAGAGCCATGGGTCTCAGAGCATTCACAGGGTCGTGTCACCAGCATGTGCGAGGCTCTGAGAAGGGACCCCAGGTATAAGCCATCGTCCAGGCCCTCAGAAAATTCAGAGTCTGCAGGGGGAGGCGACTTATGCACCCATGAGATGGTTCCATGCAGAAACAAGGCCGGCAAGAACCAGTGAGACAGTGAGGGCTGCAGACAGTCGGGGAAGGCTTCGCAGAGGAAGCAGAACTTGGGTCTGGAGGAGGAACCATTGCGGGGTCAGCCGGAGAGGGTGGAGGGCCCTGCAGGTGGACAGCAGAGAGGGGGTTCATGCGGAGGACCTTTGGTGGCTCGGAGGGCAGGACAAGGTGGGGCTGCTCGTTCAGCTCCGTCCTGCAGGCGGGGGGCCCCCCGGAGCAGGCAGAGGAGGGTGTGCAGGCCACCCCTAAGCTGTCTGCCTCCACCCGCATCCGCTTCCTCCCCTCTCTTCCCACACTCCCTCCCAGCCCCCAGCCCTGCCAGGGTCTGAGCAGCAGGGCTGAGGCCCGCCTGGAAGATGGGGGCTAAGAGGGGCCGGACCAAGTACGCAGCACCCCTTGGAACCGGTCAGGGCCCAGCCCGGCCGCCCTGGCTGAACCTCACCCCTTCCAGGCCCCAGCTCAGAGCCTGCAGGAGCCCTCTGCCCACTTGGCTTCTTCCTGCCTCCCTGTTCCTGAAAGCTGGGGCCTCCTGGCCTGACTAGGGTGAGTGTCACTGCGCTGGGAACTTGATGGATGGCCTTGGGAATGGATGCTCGTCTCTGTCTGTAGAGCCTCAGAGCCCATCCATCTTCCCTTGGCAGCCTGTTCCCGCCCCAGTGCTCACCTTCCCGGGGACTATTCTAAGCCTAAGTGGGTCCCAAGAGCCCGAGGGGTTGGGCTGTGTCTTGTTCCCACCAGGGACAGGAAAGAAGGGCAACTTCCCTCCCTGGAGAGCATCAAGACAGGTCCAAGTTTGGGGTGATGCACAGAATGTAAGGGGCATCCAAAAACTCAGTAATCTAGATGATATTTTAAGGCAATATTTTAAAAAATCAAAGTTAATGCAAAAAAATTAATTTCTGAAAAAAATATCAAAATATTGAATAAAGACAGGAAACAGTAGTAGCACCAAGCCAAGACATACTGGAGCCTGAGGCAAAAGGAAACAATGTGTGCCCCTGATTCCATGATTCCATGTATTTTTAAATAGTTAATTTTCTTTTCAGAACATTAAAGTACTTGAAAAAATATTGAAACATTTAAAAGTAGATGTATTTAAACTCACGACATTATTTTATTTACAGCAAAAACAGAGTTTATTTGGCTTTGATGGAAGCAAATACATCAATAATGATAATAATCTACTTCCCTTTGCTTCTCTCATTTTTCAGTTGAAAAAAAATGGCCATGTTTGATCATTTCTCATGACAAATGACCATCTTCAGTCATTTTTAATTAATTTCAGCTTCACGATCCTGTCTTTATTTAAAATTGTGATAGTTTGTTCATCATGAATACTTTTGCATTTGTCTTTTTTTTTTTAATTTTCATTCAATTATAATTTATCTCCATTTCTGAGGTTTTGGGCACACCCATAAATTTCATGCCTGGCCTTGAGTTAGAGCAGAGGTCTTGGACCGCCTGCCCCCAGCCTGAACCAGAAAAGGGTTCCAGGACCCGGGGCTGGGGGAGGGGGCACTAGGAATGGGCCAGTTCTGGGGCAGCCAGCGGTCACCGTGCATCTGTCTAGGCGAGGCCAGCTAGGGATGGTGAGTGCAAGATTTGGGTGGCTGCAGGGTGAGGTGCCGTGGGGAAATCGTCCTGGACCTGAAGTTCAGGTTCCAGCTCAGATTCCCGCTGTGTGATGTTGGGCAACTCTCTGATCCCTGCTGGGCTCTTTGCTCCTGAGTCCCAGAGGGCTATTGAGACCTGAAACCCACCTCGCTGGGTCATGGTGAAGTTCAAGGTAAATAATACTAATGATCGCCCCATGCTGGGCAGCCAGGGCACCCGAGGCTATTCCACAGCCTCTCTGGTCACTCAGCACAGTGTCAGAAAGTTCTGCTTCGTGTCTGACTTAATTCCTCCACCCTCCCTCCCTGGTCCATCTCTTCTGGAAGACCAGCCTAGAGGTCCCTATTCAGTTCTGCAGCCATTGGCTCCCAGCTGGGGCTCCGAGGCGGCCACCTGAATACCCCTCTCCTGAGCATCAGAGAGGGGGTCCTGGGGGCTCAGAGCAGTAAGATGCCAGAGTCTCCCCTGCACAGCCCGCCTCACAGCCCCCTTCAGCACCTAGATACTTCACACCGTGGACAGCTGTGAGGCATAAATCACTTTCAGAAGGAAAGGCCCTTTCAGAGTCAATTTATCAACGTTTGATAGGAAGCTGTAAAAATTGCCTGACTGCTGTCCCCGCTCCAGACCCTGGCCCTCCCCACCCCCAGTCCAGCCCCCTCCCTCCCCGGCCCTGGCCCCTGCTCTCCGCTCCCTTCCTCCTCCACAAAGAGAAACTCCTCTCAGAGAACCGGATGGGCAGAGGCTAATTGGGAGCAGGGAAGAAACTTCCCTGGCTGGGGCCAACTAATGAGCAAGGCTGGGAGCGGACACAGGCCCAAAGGGGCTTTGGGAAGCCATCAGGTCCACCGTCTGCCTCGGGGCCATGTCGCCACCTGTACGCAACTCATCCCAGACAAGGGAAAACAAAAAACAAAAAAACAGTCTCCGGCCATTAAAAAGAATGAAATAATGCCATTCGCAGCCACAGGGCTGGACCTGGAGATTATCATATTAAGTGAAGTAAGTCAGACAGAGAAAGACAAATATCATATGCTATCACTTATAGGCGGAATCTAGAGAAAATGATACAAATGAACTTATTTACAAAACAGAAACAGAGTCACAGATTTAGAGAATGACCTTATGGTTACCCGGGGTGGAAGGGTCAGGGGGAAGGACAGATTGGGAGTTTAGGATTGACATATACACACTGCTATGTTTAAAATAGATAACCAACAAGGACCTACTATATAGCACAGGGAACTCTACTCAATACTCTGTAATAACCTAAATGGGAAAAGAATTTGAAAAAGGATAGATACATGTATGTGTATAACTGAATCACTTTGCTGTACACCTGAAACTAACACAACATTTTTAATCAACTATGGTCCAATATAAAATTTTAAAAAAATGTTTTTTATGTATAAAAAAAAAAGCAGGCTCTGGAGAAAGAGAGAGAAGACCCCTCTCCCTTCCCTGGTTCAGTGCTTTCTGATGTCTAACCTCACTCCCTTAGGCCGCACTTGAGACCCTCTTCCCTTTAAGTGCAGATGGAGACCC
The DNA here is from genome assembly GCF_028564815.1 of Eubalaena glacialis. Lineage (NCBI taxonomy): Eukaryota > Metazoa > Chordata > Mammalia > Artiodactyla > Balaenidae > Eubalaena > Eubalaena glacialis. Next base: position 7,526,269 of record NC_083725.1, read on the forward strand.
CATACAGGCCATCCTCCATGTATCGATGACCTCTCTGTTACTGAAGGTCCATTGTAAGTTATCCTCATATATGATAAGCCCCAGGAAACTGAGTCAAGCAAGGATGGGAGCCACTGGGCTCATTTAAGGTAACTAAGAAAATAAAAAGTCCGGATTCTGAAATCACCCTTTCCAAAAAAAACCACATCTGCGCTGCAGGGCACCCAGAGAGATGGGCGCTAGTAACCAAGACCACAATTTAATGCCCGGTCTAACTCCAAAAACAGCCCTGCCTCCCTGGCCCAGTGGCCCATCCACGGAGGCAGTGTCTTAGCCCCCAGGAGTTCTGAGCACCTGTGAATCCCACGCCCCACCTCGTGAACAAGTCCAGGCTGAGGGCTGCTTCGTGCAGGGAAAGCCCTGCCCACGTCTCCCGGGACTGCGTCCAGTGAATGCAAATTAACTCTAACAGGAGTCTAAAGTAAACATGGTCAAAAAGGAAAGCCGCCTTCCTCCCCTACGCACACACACACACGCACACACACACACACACTCACAGTGTGTTCCAAAGTCAAATGCAAGTGATACTTTCAATTATACACCAAATTTGAACTATCCGTGCCTCTGGCCGTGAACGTTAGTGGCCATCACAGAAGCCGACTGTGGCTTTAAGACACATCCAGTACATTTCACCCCAAACCAGCACTGAGCACCTCACCCCACCCGCTCCTCTGAGCAGCTGGTGGGCTCTTCCCCAGCGACACGTATGTGAGCAGCACTGACTCCCCAGGTTCCTGCACGGTAACAGTGATGTAGATCTGAGCTGAAACCCGTACATTCTGATCCCAGGACACTCCCAGCAACTCGGTGCTGTCCTGTCTCTTTTCATAGAGTATCCAGCGTGCTCAGAACCCTTTCCACAGTGAGTCAATTGCTAATCAAAGGAAAGGGGAAGCCTTAGAAGGGAGATGGTGAAAAGAAGGATCCAAGGGTAGCTAGGCGTAGCTAACAGGTGCCATAGGGAAGGGTGGTTGAAGGTGGAGAGTGGGGAACACAGAAGTTAAAAGACTTGTCCGAGGTCTCAAGAAATCCAGGGGACACCAGCTGTCCTGGGTCCCATTTGGTGACTCAAATCCCTGTAGCCATCTCCAAACTAGCAATGCCCTAAAACTGGCCTTTGAGTCCCACATGGAGTGCCAGTAGGGCCAAAGGGGACCTTCTGGAACAAAGTAGGTCCTCGATACATCTTAGTGTTTATTAATGTTTCTAGGTCTGCTCCTCTCTAAGCATCCCCATCTGGAGGCTTCGTTTTTTCTACCCAACCCCACTTCATGAAGCATCTCTTCCTACCCTTCACTCGTTTACTCCGCGCTCATCTCTTGAGCACCGGCTCTGTACAAGCTCTCGGCTGGGGCTGGAGAGACAAGGAGGAAAACGACAGGGCTGCTCCCCTCAGGAAGTCACCCCCAGCCAGGCTCCCGGATTCAGCCACCTGCGAGGCGCAGGAGCTCTGCAGGAGCGAAGGGGAGGCTCCCAGCCAGCTCAGCCCCACGACACTGGCAGAGGCACCGGGTCACACGGGGATAAGACTGTCCCCTGCCCCCCAGTACCCAGCCACAGTGTAGTGGGGGTCACATGGGAGGCACTTCAGCAAAGCCTGCAGGTCACATAGGTGCCCGCAAGTCAGAAAAGAAGGATGGGTGTTCCAGGAAGAGAGAGCCACTCCTCCCTGCCCACCCGCCCCCTAGGGACGTGAGGGCAACCACGCAATGGGGTACCTGCAGGCAGGGAACCCAGCGCAGTGGCTGCACCTCGGAGGTGTCGGGGCAGTGATGGAGAAGGACTCACACACCCCAGAGGAGGGCCCCTCCCCAGGGCCAGCAGGGGTGAGGGGGGGCCAAAGGAGAAGGGGAAGAAAACATCACTCAGACTCGGAATAAAGAGAATCTATCTTCCAACTGAGATCCGGGCACACACCAGTGAGTGGGATTTTTTCATCCTGAGGGTCCCATCAGGACCACCTTCCCCAAAGAGTGGAAGGGGTCTGAGTGGACTCCGGGATGTCGAGGAGAGTGGGAGCCTGTGGGGTCCAGGCTGGAAGGAGACCCAGGAGTGCATCAGAATCAGGGCCAGGAGACAGCTGGCCCAGGAGGCTACCACCCAGCACGGGGGGGGGCCCCTCCATCCTGAGGCCAGGGTACCTGAGCCCTCACACTGCCCCAGGCTGCCCAGCCCCTGCTGAGGAGCAACTAAGTGGAAAGGTCTCTAGACCTGAGGTCAGAAAGGGGAGATTAAAATCTTCCTTCCACCGAAAAGCTCTGAGGCCTGGACACCAGCTCTGGTCCCTCATCCCTGGAACGGCACCCCTCACCCACCTCCTAGGGACGTCACCCAGTGGGTGACTAAGGCTGCACCTCGCAGGTTTGTCATAATTGACACTGTAAGGTAGAAAGTTAGTATAAACGTTAGGAATGTCTGGGGAGCAGCCTTCTCCATCCCGGGCCAGAACACCACCCAATTCTGCTCCTTGTCACGCTTGCCTGCCCCGTACGGCTTTCTGGGCAGATCTGATAAGGTTGTCCGTGGCCATTGTCACCATGAGACGTCAGGGCTCTTTCCCCGTTGCTTCTCTTATCTTGCACATAGCATTTTACTTGACCTTTTTTTCCCAACTTTATTGAGATATAATTGACTTATAATAATATGTAAGTTTAAGGTATACAATGCATTGATTTGATACATTCATATATTGCCTGTGATTACCACCACTGCGTTAGCTAACACCTCCATCCCATCACATAATTACCATTTCTTTTTAGTGGTGAGAACATTTATGATCTGCTCTGGTGGCAATATTAAAATGTATAATACAGTGTAATTAGCTATAATCACCATGCTGTACATTAGATCCCCAAATTGTGTTAATCTTATAACTGGAAGTTTGTACCCTTCGACCAGCACCTCCCCATTTTCCTCACCCTCAGCCCCTCGTAACCACCACTCTACTGTCTGTTTCTCAGAGTTCAGCTTTTTTCAGATTCCACATACGTGATATCATACAGTATTTGTCTTTCTCTGTCTAACTTATTTCACTTAGCATAATGCTCTCAAGTTTCATCCACGTTGTCACGAATGGAAAAATTTCCTTCTCTCTCATGGCTGAATAGTGTTCCATTTTACATAGATATATGTATCTTCTTTCTCTATATCGAAAACGTTTTGCAAACCACATATCTGACTTGAGCTTTGTTGGCACCCTGCCTCAACCCCAGGGAGCACAAATCAGGAGAGAGGGCAGCCGACCTCAACCTTAGCCGCCCCAGCTCACGGCCACCCCTGCCGAGGACCTGCTACGACCCGCACCATTCGTGTGCTCCTTCGTTCAATCCTGCACCACGAGAAGCCCATATTAGCACCACTTTACAGATGAGGAAACTGAAGCTCGGGAAATTTAGAAACTTGCCCAAGGTCACCACGTAAGGAGGTCCCCAGGTCCGTCTGAGAGCAAAGACGGTGCCCACTCCTCACCCTGACACTGCTTCCCTGGGGCCAGAGAGGCAGGGGTTGGATGGCCCCAAACCCAGCCCACCGACACCAGCAAACACCAGCTGTGGGCGTGACCAGAGGCAGACGGGGAGTCCTTCCCTGCCCCCCGTGAATCAAATCCAGAGCACGGAGCAGGGCCAGCATCTTCTCCTGGCCAACTACCCAGCTGTCCTCCGAAAGGGCAGTATTCTGATACAGAGCGCGCTGGGGCCAAAACCACACCACCCCACCGCAGTATTGATGAGGAAGAGGGGGCCGCTCTGGGAGAAGAGGCCATGCCCCCCTCCTATGCACACCACCTGCAGTGCACGCTGTGATGGCCACCTCCACTTCCCTTCCCCCTTTCAGGACAGAAGGACTCCTTCCCTCAGCTGCTGGGCTGTCAGGTGGCCAGCTCTCTGCTGAGTCCTCTCTGGGGATTACCTGCGGCCCAAGGGGAGGAAGCCCACTGCCAGTGACTGGCCCCTGCAGGGCATAAAGGCCAGCCTGCCCTCCCGGAATGGGGCAACCCAAAGGTCCCCCTCCCGGCTTCACAGCTTCCTGTTGGGTCCGCTGAGATCTTCAAGGTGCCGCCGCCGCAGTCCAGACTGCCCCTCTGTCCAGTCCCACCTCCCTGATTCCCATCAGGGGTGATCCAGAGAGGCCTCCCCGCTAAACGTCCTGAGGGCTCTGTCTCGGACTTGGCCTACAGGACCCCAGTCTGCACTGCCCCCACCTGCACCCTCCCCAGGATGAGGATGAGCATGACTTGATTTCCCTCCGGTTGCAAAGAGGCCTCAGCCTTGTCACGTTGCACATCGCAGCATCCTGGCAGATTGTAAAGAGGGAATGTTCACCTATAAAATGCACCCTCTCCATAGAAAACGCCATGCAGTGCTCACCAGTTTCTGAGGAGAAATGTGGTCTCTCTCTGTGAAAAATGAGGAAGATAGGAGATTTCAAATATATCTATAATGCTGAAGTACGGAGGAGCAGTGAAGCGCTTTTTGCAATGAATTCTAAAAGAATTGCCCTTTTTCAAATTTAGAGGCTCGTGCTTTTCCCAAAACAGGCTCAGAGCAGAAAAAAAAAACCTTGACTTTTTCCTCTTAAGGATGCTGGCAAATAGTGGATTTGGTAAATTTGCATAAAGTTGAAAGGTACGTTTAGGGGTTTTCTGGGATTCCCTGAAATGAATTTTTGTGGCGAGAAGCCCAGAGAAAGCATTTTGCTTTTTTCCTTGCTTGGCACGCTGCTTTACAGTTCCCCCTGACAAGGGACAGGGTGTTTTCTCTGCTCCCGTTTATCATTTTCCCGAGTGGATGACTTGCCCATCGCTTGGCTCCGTCTCTTCTCATCCCGCCTGTCTGACCCTGTGTGTCCCCCTCCCTGAACTTTCTCGGTCACTTCTCCATCCTTCCCTGCACTTCCTCAACCAGCTACCATAGGGAACAAACACACATTTTTATAATGCAAAAATCAGTGTTCCTAGTGTCTCATCTTAAAAGCCAATTATTAGGATTTCATGTGTTTATTTTTTAAGCCCCTTAATGAGGTGACCTTTTCCTCGTGCCCCTCAATCTCTGTGAGACTCCTGAGGCTCCGGGTGTTGGTTGGGGAGGTTCCACCAGCCTCACTTCCCTCCTTAGTGAAGCCACGGAGCCTCTTGAGGACCCTGATGTGACAGATGGGAGCCTGTTGCAAAACCAACCGTATCAGTTCTGCTTTCTATTTATGGGACCGACCCAGGCACTCCCGAGTCCCGCGGTGTTTTGCTGGGTCAGGATGGCCTCCTTGAAGCTGTTAAAGAGCCAAAGGCCCTGAGACAGCTTCTCACGCAGTTGCAGCCAGGCAGCCCTGAGGTTAGGAGGGCTAACCTCAGGGGCCTGAGCCAGACTCCTGGGTCCCCCCATCGTGAGTTGTATCACTTGTTCCGAGTGGATCTGCCGCTTTGTGCCTCGGTTTCCCCATCTGTAGAATAAGGCATAAGGTTACTGTGAGGTTGAAACCAGTAAATGGCAACCCATGCCACCACGCTAGACTTCTCCCCCAGACCCAGCCATGCTGAGCAGGAGAACCCCAAAGTCAAGTCAAGGTCAGGACGAGCTGGAGAGCTTTGGAAGGTGCTGCAAAGCAGATATGGACCTGAGAAGGGCATTCAGCCCGCCCTGTGGCCATCTGCACAGCAGCCGAGCTGGAGAGGGAGAAGTCCCTTCCTCCTCAGGATGACCCACCTCCCACGTGGCAGGAGGGATGTTATCCCCTGCCCCCCCCTCCCCCCCCCCGCCTGCCCCAGGGTTCCACGTGCTCTCCCACCCCACGCTGTTCTTGCTGCCACTCTTCTCACAGGTCGCCCTTTCCCATCTGGTTTCTCCCTCTGGCCACCAAAGGGTGCTACACCTGCTCTCCACACACCATCACCCGCCTGCGCCGCGAACACACACACACAGACGCACACAGACACACACCCCTCTGCCTGCGTGGCGCCCGCCACCTGCGCCCTCCCGCTCCCCCTCATCTCTCCCTCTCTCTGCTCTGCACACACCCTGTGATTCATCTGTGTCCCCGGGAGTAAGGAAACATCCGTCTCCTCGCAGATGGAGTGGCTCAGACCCTTTTCAGGGTGTAATCGGAAATAAACAGAGAGCACACCCTTCCTAATCTGAGGGGCGAGACAAGCGACTTCGTTTGACTTTGTCCCTACAGCATGTCTCCCTTGCCGCGTCTCTCCCCCCTGGGGGCCCTGCCCATCCTGGCCTCTTACCTCCTGCTCGGCACCATCACCATGATGATGGTTTCGTCGGTGCTTTGAGGCAAGGTGCTGACCAGGCCATCTAGGGAGGCGGAGGCCAGGGTGCAGAACAAGGAGGTAACAGAGCAAGAGGCTGAAACGAGCAATTTCACGTGTAACTGCTGCTCTCTGCGTCCACTTATTGAACACACAGTACTCATATCGGGAGCTAATGAGGGCTGAGTTCTTACTGTGGTGTCGAGCTCTGGGACCAAGCACTTGTATTAACCCATTTCATCAGCACACAGCCCTGTGAAATAGATACTGTAATATCTATGCCATCCATGCTATCTTGCCCGGGGAATGAAGCCGACTGCCCACAGTCACACAGCCAGGAGCCAGGAGCCGAGCAAGGCACCTGCCGCCCGTCTTTTCCCTGCATAACAGGAGCTCCAGGCGAGGGGCGGACTTCCCAGTGTCCGGACCTTTGCAAGTCGCTGGAGTCAGGGACCCCTGAGCTTAGCTAGTCCAGGGCCCCCCAGGCTGGGGGCAGGGCCAGAGCTGAAATGCAGCCTCCAGCCCTCTCTCCTCCTGTCCTTCTGCCCCCAACCTCCCAGGAAAAGTGTCTGGGCGATGGTGCCACAGAATCCGTGGATGACGCATCTTAAAAAGACCCGATTTGCATCTTACCCCAAATCTTCTTTAGGTAGACCTGACTGGGAGTGGAGAGGGTCTGAAGGGGGGGGGGGGGAAGGCACTCACATTTATTAAATTACATATACCTAATTAACACATGTATAGCATTGCCAGATAAAATGCAGGATGCCAGTTACATTTGAATTTCAGATAAACATACTAAAAATTATTTGCAGTTTATCTGAAATTCTAATTTATCTGGGCGTTCTGTACTTTTATTTACTAAATCTGGCAACCCTGCACGTCTCCCAACTCTGCTGCCTACTAGCTGCATGACACTGGGCAAGAAACTTAACTGCTTTGTGCCTCCATTTCCTCATCTCTAAAATACGCATGACCACGTCTACCTGTATAGGGTTGTTGTGAGGATTAAATGACTACTTTTATAGCACTGGAAGAGTTCTGGAGTTCTGGCTGTTAACCATATTATTATTATTTGTTGTTGTTGCTTTCTTCTTATTACTACACCCAAGGTAATAGGCTAGGAAGTGGTAAAAATGCAAAGATGTATTAAGACTCCTCCTGGAGCTGTAGGGAACCTGAAACAGGTCCACAGATCAACGTAACGGGGACCACGGTGGGTGCCAGCATAAAAGGCTAGTGCTAAGGGAGCAGGGGACGTTTTCTTCAAGCTCAGTGGGATCAGACAAGGCACCAGCTAACCAAGATTTATTGAGGCTCCCTCTGAGCTGCACACGGTACTAAGTACTGGGATAGAAAGAAGAACCCGGCGAGGGCCAGTCCTCAAGGAGCTCACAGCGACCAATGGCCACACGAGCTCATGGAGTTGGCACATGGTCTTAGGGCAAGGGCTGAGATTGAGAGAGGGCTTCCCGGAGGAGGTGACAGTAAAGAATGACCAAGAGTTAACAAGGCAAAGGTGGCCTTTGAGCTGCTTGGAGAGAGGATGGGATTCCAGCCTGTTAAGACTCGGGATGGGGACATTCTCGGCAGAGGGAACTTCACAAACCTAAGCATGTAGTTGTAAAGGTGAGGCTATCCTTGCAGAGAGGTGAACAGACCCATCCAAGGAAAGCACACGAGAAAGAGCTGGAGAAAGAAGGCCTAGCTGGAGAGAGCCTTGGATGCGCTCCATGCAGGTGAACTGGGTTTTATCCCGGAGCAGCAGGGAGCGATGGGCATTGTGAGTAGCAGAGATGGAGCCTGTGGGATGGTCCCCGACCATCACGGAGGTGGAAAGGGTTGGAGCAGAGCGGACAGGGTCGCGGCCACGGGCCCAGTGCTGGGACTACTACAGGAGCCCAGCGCTCCGGGCCATCTTCCAGGAGCACACCGGACAGCAGGTTACTACTGAGTGCATCGGTTAGCTTTTGCAAACTTACTGATTCTGTAAGCCAGCGATTTGGCCGAGCCCAGAGGAGGTGCTCACCTCGACTCCACACGGGGTCAGTGGCGCACGTACGCCTTTGCAGCCGTCTAGCGTAACGGCCTCACTCTCATGGGCACAGCATGTGGGGAGAGCGGAGAGAGACCTCTGCTTCCCCAGGGAAACAGAGCACGAGACTCACAAGCCCCAGGCACTCTGCCCACCATCTTTCAAGGGAAGAGCCCAGTCTGCCTGGAGAACAAATAACCTCTCTACAACACTGGACCATTGATAAAGTGTTTTCCCACACTGCATCTCACTTGATCCTGGGAGCTACACAGCAAATCTGGTTTTATTATATTTTCTAGTCTACAAATGAGGAAACTGAGGCACACAGAGGCTAAGAAAGTTGGCCATGGCCACAAGCTAGTAAGTGTAGGGCTCAGCACGTGAACCCAAGCTGCCTGACTTTCAAGTTAGCCAAGGAAAGGGAAAGTGACAGTTGGGGAAGAGTGACTTATTCCAGGAGTTGCAGGTGATTCTCATCCGTAAGAACACATTAGAAGTGATGGAAAATGAAGCAGGAGGGGTTGGCAAGAGCCAAGAAGTTCAGACTTTATCCAGATGGCAGTGGGGGACCTTTGAAAGATTTTAAACAGAGGACTGCTAGAAATTCAGCAAATGGTGAGTGAATGAATGACTGAGTGGATGGGTGAATATCAAACCTTTGCAAAGATCACTCTGGAACAGTGTGGAGGGTAGAGCAGAGGGCGTTAGGTATTGTAACCCAAGTAAGAAATGATGAGGGCCTGAGAGAGGAAGACTGTTGGGCATGGAAAGGGAGAGACAAATTTGAGAGATATTTCAGAGAATTAACCAGGACGGTTCGTAATGCCGGATGCAGGAGAGTGGAATTCAGAAAGACGTGCAGATTTCTGGCTTCAGTCATGGAATGGTGGTGCCATTCCCCCAAATAGAAGTTATGCCTATTTGGGATTTATCGGTGTGCAGATGTTGGCTGCGTCCACAGGAAAGCCTTGTGCTTCTCCACAGATAGTGTACAGAAGGATGTAAGCAGGCCTGAGAATCCCTGGGGAAGACCACCCGTTACGGGTGGGAAGAAGACAGAAAGTAGCATCCAGAGAGGATGGGTGAAAACCAGAAGAGAATCCTAGAGGCCAGTTTAGGATTTCTCTATTCCCTCACTTGGTCCTTTTTTTTCCTTAGTACTTACTACCGACCAACATTGTATTGTGTATTTACCCGTGTATTGTCTGTCTCTCCCACTGGAATATAAACTCCACCAAGGCAGGAGTTTTGCGTCCCCGCTGCTTTGAGCAGGGCCTGGCACATAGTAGATACTCAATATAGATTTTCTGAATACACGTCTAGTGAGCTGGCCCTGAGAAGCCAACCCTTAAAAGCAGGCCCATCCCAGTCGTGTCTTTACAGACTGCGGTTCTGCACTTTGGCCATTAGGTGGCGCATCAAAGTGAGCGAGGAAGCTGGAGGCTGGGGTCGCATGGGGCCCAGAACCTGACAACAGGGCAGAATGACAAAGGTGAGCGAAGCGTGGATCTGAACGGCAGAAATCATTCCTCCTCCCCCTTAGCAGACATCTCTTTCCAACACAAACTGCGAGTCAGGCCCGTGCGTCATCGAGCCGTCGGAAATCAGGCTGGGGGACGGGAGTGCGGGGTCTGAATGCATAGGGATAAAGAGTCAGGACTGGGGCAGGAGGGTTGACGGGACGGGCTGTGAGGCACAGCCCCAGCTTCACGGGCGGCTCTGGGTGCTGCTCTGATGCTGGCAGAACATATCACAGGGGCAAACAAACCTGGGTCTCAATCCCAACCCTACCCCTTACCTGCTGTGTTATCTAGCTAAGTAATTTGCCCTCCCTGAGCCCCAGTTTCCTAGTCTATAAAATGGAGGTCCTAAGAGCACCCGTTTCGAGGAAAACTGAGAATGACATAAGAGGACCCTTGGCCCAGTGCCGTCCACATAAACAAAACTAAATGTCATTCTTAAAAATTGGACCTGATAGTCCATATTTGTCTAGCCCTTTACAAACCTCCCTCCTCATTCTTCATATCATAAAGGTAATCCTCACAACAACCTGCAGGTATCTTTATTGCCCCACTTCCCAGATAAGAGGGCAAACGTTGTCAGATTATATATGTCACCCGCACATCATACAGCTTGTAAAGGGATGGACTCAAGCCAGGTTCAGCTCAGCAAACATACAAGGGATGACCCTGGAGCGGCAGGTGTTCTGTCAGGTGACGAGGACCAGGACGGATGAGGGTGCAGTCTAGGGAAAGGCAAACACACTCGGATCATTTCCATAGAAGAGGTGAGATATTGAGACAGAAGGATGCCCGGGATGCTATGGGATCATAGACAAAAGCCACTTGGTCCAACTGGGAGATCCAGAAAGACCTCATGGACTGGGCAACCCCTTAGCTAAATCTGGAAGGCTGGGTAAGAATGATCCAGGAGGAGAAGGACCCCAGCATCCCAAGTTAAAGAACTGCCCAAGCAAAAGAACCTTCTATTTTTATTTTTTATTTTTTGGATGCGTTGGGTCTTCGTTGCTGCATGCGGGCTTTTTCTCTAGTTGTGGCGAGCAGGGGCTACTCCTATCTGAGGTGTGAGGGCTTCTCATTGCGGCGGCTTCTCTTGTTGCAGAGCACGGGCTCTAGGCGCACAGGCTTCAGTAGTTGTGGCGCTCAGGCTCAGTAGTCGTGACTCGCAGGCTCTAGAGCGCAGGCTTCATAGTTGTGGCGCACAGGCTTAGTTGCTCCACAGCACGTGGGATCTTCCCACACCAGGGCTCGAACCTGTGTCCCCTGCATTGGCAGGCGGATTCTTAACCACTGCGCCACCAGGGAAGTCCCAAAGGAACCTGTTATGAAACACATTCATACTGGGGTCCACCTCTAAATCTAGTGTCTAGTGAGCAGGACACTACCCCAGGAAGTCATGGAGGGAAAGGCACCAACCAAGGCACAGAGGTCCCCACACGTGTTCTCACTGTCAGATGCGCCTTTTTTCCAAAGCACTTATCAGTTTGTAATCATCCTAGGAGCCCTCCAGAGCAGTGTTCCTCAGACTTTAACGTACATACAAATTATCTGGGTCATTTTTAATCACAGATCCAGATTCAGGAGCTCTTGAGGTGAAGCACAAGTGCCTGCGTTTCTAACAAGCTCCCGGGTGACGTGGAGGCTGCAGCTCCATCCCAGGCACACGCTTTGAGTAACAAAGTTCACCCTACCAGCTCAAGAGGGCAGGCTGGGTCTGGCTTTACTCGACCACTATGGGCTCAGATTGGGGCGTGAAAGAGGCTGAAAGAAAGACGTGGAGACATCAATTTCAGGAGGGAAGGAAGGAACACTGGCCGTGCACCCGGGACACTGGGAGGAAGGAAGGTTCTGGAGTGTGGGAGGTGCTGGTTAGGATGAGCTCGGAGGCCCCTGGGGGTCCTCCCTCCCCTCCAGTCAGCTCCCCCACTCTCAGCACAAACTCAGTCCGCTCCCCACCCCTTCCTGACTCCCTGGGGCCTGGGGCTGAACACTGACCCTTAAAAGCAGAGAAAAGCACCGTGGAAGGCACACCTCCTCTTCCCTCCAAGCCAGCAGCCCTCCGAGCTGCCACCCTGCTTGCCGCAGACCTCCCCCTAGCCTATGATCCAGACAAATCAGCCGGGGTCCCTCCTCGACCGAGGGGTCTGGTGCTACCGAGAAAACCAGCCGAGAACCACCCCACCACCCCAAGCCCTCCCGCCTGGGCTCCTCCTTTCCAGAAACGGCAGGAAGCAACCACTCCCCAAGGTCCCACCATAGGGAGTTCCTGTCCCCGCGAGGGGTGGGAGGCCCCTCCTCTTTGCCCGCCACCCCAACTCTACCCACCGCTGCACACACACAGCATAAAAACTGCTGGCCTCGGAAGCAAACGCCTATGCCAGACCCCTCACCCAGGGATCTTTCATTTATTCATTCAACAAACATTTACTGAGCACGTACTGTGTGCCAGGCACTGATCTAGTGACCAAGAGAGACAAGGTCTTTCTTTGCTGTCAGGGAGCCTCCTTTCCGTAAGGGGAGATACAAATGAACCCGGTGATAAAGAGGCAAGGGGGCTGGTGTGACAGAGAGTCATGAGGGGCTGTTACACGGGGTGGCCAGGCCTCGCAGAGGACGTGGCATTTAAGCTGCGCCATCACTGACAAGGAGAAGCCAGCAAGACAAAGACACAGAAAAGAACATTCCAGACGGAAAGGCCCTGGGGCGGGGCGTGGTGAGGGCTGAGTGGCTGAGTGGAAGGAAGCCGGGTCCCAGAGGCAGGCCAGGACCCGGGGTGCAGGTGCTTATAGACAACAGAGAGGATTTCAGATTACGTTCCAGGGACAGTGCAGAGGCCCCAGAGAGCTTGGAGCAGAGCAGTGACACAACCAGACTGTGTTTGAACAGCCCGCTTGTGGAGAAGGCACTGCACGTGAGTTGAACAAGACCCGGGCCTGCCCTCCAGAGAGCTCAGCGTCTACAAGGTGCTCCCGGTACTGATGGGGGCGGGGGGATGGCCCGCTGACCGCCCCACCTCTGCCCCTGGCAACATAAGCTCTGTGTCCGGGCTGCTGGCCTCTGCTGGCAGATGTGTCCCATCCCCCATCTCTGGGGACCAACCATCTGGGCTGACGGAGCATCTGGGGAACCCTGGAAGCCCAGCGGGCTGGAGGGGGCCACTTAGGTGACCAACTGGACTTTGGAGGAAACCCCACAGCGCTGCCCATGGCCTGGCACCGAGAGAATTTTCCCAGCCTGTTGGGGCAAGGTTGACCAACCCGGCAAACCAAGACCAAGGAGTCAAATGAGCTGGGCACAGAGGCAGTGAGCAGTTCCAGAATGAGGCGGAAGCCCTCTGAGCCCAGCTCCACTCTGCTCTCTTTCCAGCCGATGTCCTGCGGGCAGGACAGTCAGATGGTCACCCCTAGCCTATGCTCTAGTGCAGGAGGCCTTCTGATCACAGGAGCACGTCTTAGAGATAGCTGTGGGGCTGGGGATCGGTCCCATACAACTTTTAGCCACAGAATCTCTCGTTGCTGTAAAATGGTATGAAGAACCCTAGTACATAAAACAGATGAAAGCTTTACCCCGGAGATGGAGCCAGGATGCACTTCCCCATCCTCTTACCCTCGCTCCCTGTGACTTTGGGAAGCCACCGTGCTCTCTGGCCTCACACACCTGCCCGCCTCTCCACTGAAGCCCGCTTGCCCTGGGCAGCAGAGCCGGGAGAAAGTCCTCAGGGGCTCCCTCCCACACAGGGAGCGCGGGGCCTCCGCACTGTACACCCACGCACGTGGCACTGTCTACACGGCTGATGGCCAGAGGCGGGCAGAGCAAGGAGGAAGGCCCCCAGCCGCCTGCCCAAATCCTGGATGACAGGAGGGTAAATGGCAAAGAGCCAGGCACCCCCCCCCCCCCACTGTAGAACCCTAATTCGCATGATGTGTCCCTTTCAAAAGCAGCGCCCCGGAGCCAGCCCCTGTCCCAGGGAGGGTGTGACCCCTGAGCTGGCTTCCAGCTCCTGGCACCCGCTCTGCCCGGGCTCCATCAAGTCCTCCCAGGCCTCAGTCACCCAACAGTTAATGCACTTCTCCTGACCGGCAACAAGCTCAACACCAAAACAGTCAACTATTTTCATCTCCGGATTAATCACAAAAGGCTAACGCTTCCACCTTCCCTGTGATTAAATATTAGGAGACCAAGCTCTATAGTGGTTCAGAATAATAACCAATCCTGGGAGGGGGATAATAATGCATCTCCAGGCTCGGGCTTCTCGAGACTTTCTCCCCTCCTGGCCCCCCAGCTCCGGGCCCGGGTCTGAATGGAGATGTAATGAGTCACCCCACCTCCTGTCAGGACCACAGCTGCCAGGAGCGACTGTTGATTTCTATTCAGCCTGCGGGCCCCCAACCTCCCCCCTCCTCCCCCTCCCACCCTCCCCCACCCCAGCCCCCATCCACACCCCCTCCTACCCCATCTGGTGTGCACCGAGGCGAAGGCCGATCCATAATGCATGGTTACGTGAACAACCGGCGTGATAACCACTTATTTGGGAAGATGTAATCAGGGCCCATTCTGGGGGGGGGGGGGTGTGTGTATGTGCGGGCACGTGCGCCTAAGGATCACACAGCACAGGCCCACTCCCCAGTCCCCTCCTCTAACCCGACATTCCAAACACAGCACTAGAGAAGCAGGAAGGAAGGTCCCGGCCCCTCGCTGCATTTGCTTTTTGGAAAGGCACCTTCTGTCTCCGTGCCATGATCACAGGTGGTTACACTGAGCAAAGGCCCAGAGACACTATGTTCTCAAACCTGGTCACACAGCAGAATCCTCTGTGACCTTTAAAATGCCCTGATGCTCTGGTCTACCCCCTGAAATGGGGATTCAGCTGGTCAGGGTGTGGCCTGGCGATGGGACGTTTAAAACCTCCCCCAGAATATTGTAAACTGCAGTGAGAACCACTGTCTCGGGCCCAACAAATGTCAGTGCTGGGGGAACATTCCAGATCCCCTGTTGTACTTCCACATTTTATATCTGAGGAAATAAAACTGGGCAAGGGACTGCCTTCCCACTTCGGCCTCTGGTTTAGGGCACGTCCACAATCTCGCCCCCTGGGCTCAGCACTGGGGAGGCCACGGAGACAGGATGGCCAGGTGTTGATTCTGTTCCGGAAGCTTCGGATGGTTCTTTCCAGTCTCCCTGGCCCTCAGCAAGCTGAGCCTGAGCACATGCATCAAACAGCTCACGGGGAGAAAGCCGCCACCACGGAGGGAGGGGGCAGGAGCCCAGCCCAGCCCTCCCTGCTGGAAGGGCCGGCCCAAAGCAAGGAGATAAAATCCCCTCCCCAGCACTTGTAAAGCCCTCATTAGCCTCCCTGTGGCTCTCTGGCCGCACAGCACCAAGGAGGCCTCTGGCACTAATGAGGGGGTAAAGGGAGGGCGGGGTAGGAGGCTGTCTTTACTGTCCGGCCCACACCCACCATCTGCCTGCACCCAGGGCCCCCTAGGAGGCTGGGCAGGGTTGAATGAGGCCGACTTCCTCCCTGGGCCAGGATCACGGTGGAGTTCTGGGGCTGATGAGAGCAACTTGGAAGCCAGAAGGGTTTTTTTTCCCTTAGGAAATAGAGACTTGGGGGATGGCGCTCGCCGGGGCTGTAGTTCTGAACTAGACGTCCTGGAGGCCGGAAAGGGAGGGGGCAGAGCCACTAGCTGGAGGCATGCTGCTTCAAGTACTTACCTGGCCCCAGGGTCTCCTGGAGTTTCCTGAGGAGCCTGGCGGGTGCGGGGGCAGGGATGGGCCCTGGGGAGCGGAGGGAAGCCAGCAGGTTGCTGGGGGTGCCCTGGGTGGGGAGGGGCTGGAAGGCAGAGCTGCTGGGTCTGGACGTGCCTCCACTGCCTGGAGAGGCTGCCTTCCTGCCCACGGGCCCAGAAGGTCGCACAGGGCCTGGCTGGAAGGATGGACTTTCTCTGGCTACTGGGCAAAGAAGGCCCTTTGTGTGAGGACCCCAACTCTCACCTAATGACCCCTTCACCCATTCACTGAGCAAACACGCAGCTCAGCCCTCCTGACCAGCCCCTCCTTGGGGAAGAAGGCCAGGGATTCCTCAGGTGGTCTCCAAGGAGCCCTGCCCCTTCTGGTTTGTCCAGGGAGGAGAGGCAGGGAAAGCAGAGGCCTGAGACCCTCGTGAGTCCACAAGCACGAACCTCAGAAGAGGCTCTGTGACCTTAAGCCAGTCACTTAACTTCTCTGGGCCTCTTCTCCGAACAGTGGTCATTCATCATCATAACTGCCCATCCCGCGTCGCACGGTCGTCATGGGGATCAAAGGCGTGATTGCACTGGAGTTAGCAAACGTGTATGGAGCTTCCACCAGGCACCGGGCCCTGTGCCGGGCGCTATGGGAGGCATCACTCTCCTCCTGGCAGTCCCCGTCTCTTGGCGGGGACCACGCTGCTATGAAATGGGGTGGAAGGACCAGGCAAGAGAGATTCATTCTGACTCTGGGATGAGGGAGAATAAAGTGCTAAGGAGATGCCCAGCCCTCTGAAACACTGTCTCAGCCTTGAAGGGTTGCCTGTCACCTGTCCCCTGCAAGGGAAGCAGCCAGCCTGGTGCTCCAAGTGTCAGGGGACCTGCTTCCAGCCCTGGCTCTGCCACTCACGCACTGTGTGACCTTGAGCAAGTCACTTAGTCCTGCTGAGCCTCAGTTTCCAGATCTGCGTAATTGGGATAATAATGTTTACCTGGCAAGATGGTTGTGAGGATTAAATCAGACGACAGATGTGACACTGCTTTGTTTTAAAAGAGGGAGAGAGAAGTTAAAAAGAATGATCTGATCCAGGCAGCCGTGCCGTGCTTCCCGATCTGCAAATCACAGCTAATGACGCCTGCCCTGTCCCGTCACGGGCTGCCGCGCGGGATGAAATGATGACATGAGAGTCCTCTGCAAATAAACACGCGATGCCTGTGTCAGGATTACTGCTGCTGTTGCTGTTATTGTTATCCTACAAGGGGATTATACATTTTATTAAAGAATGATAATTACTGTTTGTCATCGGCTCCATAAAATCCACCTAGCCCTGCCCGAGGGGAGGGGCGCCCTCAGCCTGACCTCTCCCCTCCTCTCCCCGCAGTGCCACCCGACGACCCCGTCATCCTGGGGGGGCCTGTCATCAGCCTGCGGGCCGGGGACCCCCTCAACCTCACCTGCCATGCAGACAACGCCAAGCCTGCAGCCTCCATCATCTGGCTGAGGAAGGGAGAGGTGATCAATGGAGCCACCTACTCCAAGGTGAGGCGGGGTGGAAGGAGGGGAGGGGCTGCAGGAGGGGCCGGCTCTCCCCCTCTCTCTGCAGCTCTTGCTCTGCCTGTATGACTTTCTGTCGCCTTTTGTTCCTGGCTCGTTGTCTCTCTCTCTCTGTCTTTTTTCTCTCGCGCGCACTGTCACCTTTTCTCTCTTTTTCTCTCTCGTGCTCTGGCTCTATTTATCTGACCTTTTCTGTCTCTCCTCCACTTTCTCTCTTTCCTGGGGTAATCGCTGAGCTTGGTCACCCTAAGAATAGAGCATGGTCAGAGGAGAGGACTCAGGGACAGAGGTGTCCAGGGCTGAGGGTTGCCAGATAAAATACAGGATGTCCAGTTAAATGTGAATCTCAGGTAAACAACAAATAACTTTTCAGTGTAAGTATGTCCCAAGTATTACATGGGCCGTACTATGGGCCATATTTATACTAAAGATTATTCATTGTTTATCTGAAATTCAAATTTAACTGATGTCTGTATTTTTATTAGTCAATCTGCCCACCTTCCCAGAGCTGCAAGGTGAGGCTCTTTAGGTTCTTTCCTGTCCCAGGTGCCTGGCTTGGGGTGGGGGAGGGGTGCTGAATCCAGCCCATAATCCCTTACCAAGCCCCGCATCTGCTGTACCTACCGGCTGAGGTGATTTTCTCTAATTCACACAAGGTGCCATGAGCTGGAAGGGCCCTGAACTGGCCCCTGTATTTGTCATGTTTTTATTTTCTATATTTCATGATGCTTTGACATCTTGTAGTTGAGGAGGGACGGTCCCTCCTAGGGCTAGCTAATGCCTAGAGAGCAAACAGCTGGGAACAGGCCTCTACTGTGCAAACCAAACCACCCTGGGTCCACATCCTCACCACCTCCTCTATCGGACTCCTGCAGTCCCAGGCGCTCTCCCCCTACCCTAAGTCGCTGCAGAGCTGGATACCAGGTAACCAGAGACCACCGCTATAGCTTAGAGCCCACGGAAATTATTCTAACCCTCCAATCCTAGACCTGTTCAGCTGCTTACCCTGCCTCGTCCATTCTTTCCCACAAAAACCACAGTAAAGGCTTGCACCCGTGCTTTCCCCTCGCTCCCTCTGCCTCCTGCCCGACCCGGTGCATTCCGGCGGGGCCAGTGCTGTACATGGAGTCGTGTGCCCCCTCTTCTAGGGAGCTGAGTAACAAACTACCTTTTCTTTTTTCCTTTTTTGGCCATGCCGTATGGCTTGTGGGATCTTAGTTCCCCAACCAGGGACTGAACCCACAACCTCGGCAGTGAAAGCCCGGAGTCCTAACCACTGGACCGCCAGGGAATTCCCCAAACTACCTTTTCAATGGCCATCTTCTCCTGATCTGTCGGCCTCACCAACCCTGAATAAAAACAAAATCCTGGGCACGTTTTAAAACAGCTCCCACCAAACTCCACTCCAGGAGGCTGTGAGTAGAATTCCAGGCGGCGTTGACATACCACGGAGCCTTTAAAGATGAACGGGACCTTGGGGAGGGATGGTCTGACTCCCTGATCTACAGACAAGGGAAGCGACGGCCCTTCTCACCTGATGACCGTCCTCACAATGGCGGGCCTCCTCCTCCTCTCCGTGCAGCCTCAGACACATGGGCAGCTGCTCAGAGACTGGATCAGGCTCTGAGGCGGGAGGCCCAGGCCGCCAGAACCGTGGCTCTCCTTTCCCCTTGGCCCTCCTTGGCCTCAGAGAGCAGGAGGGGCACGGCCTGCTGCCCACTCCCAGTGCACCAACTTCCTGGGCCCTGGAAAGATGAGCACGGCCTCCACCATCCATGGAGGATACGAGATAGGACCGTCCCTCCTCTGAGGGAGTGTCCTTCCTGTCCAAAGCCGAAAACCCAGCCAAGGAGTCAGCTCCAAGCCTGCAGATCGAGGCCTGGGCCCCTGGCCCCCACCCAGAGCTGGTGCCAGACCCAGGACAAATGCCTTCCCTCGGGCACGAGTCCTTCCAGGGGGAAGCTGCTTTACTGTGAGAGAAATCTCGCACTCACATCCGGAGCTGGAGCCACCTGTTGTGTTAGGAAATACAAAAATATGACACAGGGATGGATCATCCAGATGAGGGTGAAGAAGGAAAGGGGTGTTCCTTCAGTCTGGGCATCTGTCCAGTCCCTCCCTGAAGCTGGACCAGCCTGGCCCCTGCCAAGATTTCTGCCCTCAGAGGACATGCCCCCATCTGGGGAAGAAAAAGGTCCGGGTCACCCTGCTGGACATTGCCCCCAGCACGTCAGCCTCGTCCATGAGGGGAAGGCCCCTCCGAGAGCCCAGCCCCGTGCCCCTGCAGACCAGAGCAGGGAGGCCACGCTCCACCCTCTGCCCAACCCGACCCTGTCACCTTCCCGCCAGCCCACGACAGGAACGATGGTACCACCAGCCAGGGCCCTGGGATCCATCCCTACTGTGTAACTTCAGGAAAGTCACTCCCTGAGCCTCAGGCTCCTGTGTGTAAAACAAAGGGGCTGGATCAGACACTCTGTATTAGTCTGTTTGGGCTGCCATAATAAAATACTACAGACCAGTGGCTTAAACAACAGACATGCATTCCTCACGGTTCTGGAGGCTGGAAGTCCAAGACCAAGGTGCCAGTGAGGTTGCTTTCTGGTGAGACCTCTCTTCCTGGCTTCCTATAGACAGCGGTCTTCTCACTGTGTCCTCACATGACCTTTCCTCTGTGTGTTCAGAGACAGAGAGAGAGAGAGAGAGATCTCTGGTGTCTCTACCTCTTCTCATAAGGACTCCAGTCCTATTGGATTAGGGCCCCACCCTTATGACCTCATTTAACCTTAACTACCTCTTTAAAGGCCCTATGTCCAAATATGTGCCATTGGGGGTCAGAGCTTCACCATATGAATTCTGGGGGGAGACACAATTTACATACAGCAGGGGCCTGCCAGCTCTGATAAGCTATAAACCTGTGACTTGGGGCACACGGAGAAGGCTGGATCATCCAGCCATACTCATATGGAGTCCGCTCTGGGGGCTGTCAGAGCCCAGCCCTCTGCTGCCCCCTCTTTCCCCAGGACTGCAAGTGCCACTGACCTAGGAACTTCTGATGTCCCAAAGGCAGAGCAGCCCCAGACAGCCTATGCAAGAGAAGGGGCCGGGGGCATGAGCAGCTGAGAGAGAGACAGAGACAGAGAGACAGGGAGAGAGAGAGGTTGAGAGGACACACAAGTACCCAAAGTCAAGGAGGGTCCACCGTCTACAGAAAAAAATCCCACAGGGCGGCCCTGAAAGCCCTCATAGCTGAAGCCTCAGTATTTATCATATGGTGGGTGGTTAAGCCCATGGGCCCAGGGGGCTGGGAAGCCTGATTCCAGGCTCTGCCTCCTTCTAGCTCTGTGACCATGGGCAAGCCCCCTAACCTTGCTGTGCCTGAGAGTCCCCATCTCGACAATGGGAGCAATGGCACCTGCCTCAAAGGATGGTCGTGAGGCTTGAATGAGCAGAGTGCCTGGCAGAGGGAAGCAAGGCTGTTAGGATCACTGCCTTCCCTCACTTGATCTGCAAGGTCCCCATGCTGCACCCTGCCAGCCACATTTCCTGGGTGAGAGTGACAGTGTCATAGTAGAGCAGGCCCCATGATCCTACCAACTTGGTTCAAACCTGAGCCCCATCACATATTACGGTAACTTCAGCTCTCCGCCTCAGCTTCCCCATCTGCAAAATGCAAAGATGATAACTGCGGACCCCTGTTAGGATTGCTTTGAAACGTAGAAAGAATAATGCGTTGAAAGCACTGTGTAAAGTGCCTGGCATAGAGTCAGGGCTTCGTAAACGTTCGCTGGTATTACTGGGCCCTTCCTCCCAGAGCCCCGTCTCGCTCACCCTGTTCTCCCTCCCCAGAGGTCACACAGCAGCCCAGGTTTCGTGGGGTGTTCGTTTTGCTCCTCCACCGTGCGGCCAGCAGGGGAAGGATGGGCTGGTGGGACTGAGGATGGCATCACAGAGGATGGCTAGGTCCCTCGCCCTGGGAGAATCCTCGGGAAGAGGATGCACCAGCACAGGCTGTGGGGCCTCTCCCTGAACCCACGGCCGCCAGAGCCCTCGTGGCCCGGGTGTTTGGGTGAGGGCCCGCAGCTCCCAGCAGGTGCCTGGCTGCAGAAGCAGGGGAGTGGATGGCAGGGCCTCTCTCCAAGTCCTCTCTTCCTGGACACCCAGCCTCAGGCCGTCTTCTCTGGGCCTGGCACCAGAACGGAGGCCACCTGGCATTCATCTGGAAGGCAGACCAGGGGAGGCAGGACAGACTGTGGAAGAGGCGAGGAGACAGTCTGGGCTGAGGCCGGAGAGAGATCTTCCCTGGGAGCCAGATTCCTGCTCCAACTGCTACTACCCCAGCAGCTGCCACACTGGGGGATGAGGCCTTGACCCTGACGCACAGAACAGGGGGAGGGTCGCTTGGTCTTAGGATGTACAGTCGTGTACATCTCTACCTTGAAGCCCCTTACCCTCCAGCCCTACCCCTCTGCTTCCTCCAGCTTCAGACTGCTGCCTGCCCAAGGGGCCACCCACCCACCCCCAGGACCAATGAGCCTCATTAGGTTCCACGCTGGGCCCTCACTGGGGCCCAGCTCTGCAATCTCTCCCCACCAGTCACCCCAGTACCCCCCATCCCATCTGTCCATCTTAGGGGCCAAGAGTCTCTACTTGATGTGCAGCTGCCACTCATCCCGGCCTTCTTTGTGAAGAGCATCCTTCCTGGTCCCAGGGAACAAAACTGGGGGTTGGTCCCTGAAGACACAGGGTCTGGGGCAAAAGGCACCATGCAAATCTCCACCTTCCCTGACAGCCCTCATTCAAACCACATAACAGGCACCAATGGAGTCCCCAGGCAGCTATAAGAAGGGGAGGCGGAGAGATGATTAAAAAAACTTGAGGGACATGGCAGGTGGGGGAGGTGAGTGAGGAGGGAGAAGAGAGGAGGCCTTGTTGCCAGGCAATCAGGCCGGCTCAAGCCCTTTCCAGGCTGTTTGCATATCAATGAACATCCTATATTTAGCACCAGGTTTGGGCCACCCACCCACTGCATTCCCTCCAAACCTCCACCCTCCCTCAACTGTGGTCACGAGGCCTCCCAGCTCTTGGGGCTCAGCCTGGCTCTCCACTGCCCAGCTGAGGCTCCAGGGGCTTTGGAAAGAGCAGAGTGGTGGCAGCTGCCCACACTGGATAACCTCACACAGGGTGCAGTCTGCGCCTGGCCAGCCCAGCTCCCCCACTACCGCTGCCAATTGAATGCCAAGTGCCTGCCCTCAGGGGTGGGACAGGGGGGCTGGATGCACAGACAGGAAGCAGCACAGCACAGGCAGGGTCCAGAGATGAGCCCTAAGCCTCCCACAGACACTGGGACAGTCAGGAAGGCTTTTTGGAAGCAGTTAGTGGACCAGAGGCCGGTGGACACGCACACAGGCCCTGGCGTGTTCACCCCTGTGCAGGTGAGGTATATAGGCCCCGCTCCTGGTCCATATCTGCACACACAGGTGGCACCCGCAGGAGAGGCCATCAGGGTCACCCTAGTGCCCACCAAGCTGGAGGCAACGCTGCCCCAGGCCTTGGAGGTGGTGGCCCCAGAAACAGTGATTCACCACTAATAACCCACTTCCCCTCCTGAAGCTGAGTGCGTGCTTATGCAGGTTTCTCAAGCACAAGGTGGGGGCCTGGGGGTGTGTCCCCAGAGCCAAGTTCAGGGGAGGGAAGGGGCAGGGAGGACGGGGAAGTGACAAGAATCAGCAAACGAGAGAGTGGCCACCTGGCCTGGACCTGGAGGCCACAGAGTCCCAGGGTTTCATTTGCATGTGAGAATAGTGGAGGTTTATAAGAGAGGAATGATGGAAAAGAAAAGAGAAAGAAAGGAGAGGGGAGGAGATGCGGAAGGAATGAACGAGGGAAGGAGGAAAACCAGAGTGAGAAGACCAAGGCCCCCTCCTCGCCCTGCCCTCGGCTCCCTCCCCAGGAACGCGCTGTGGCCGCGCCTTCACACCGCCGAGCTGCGGGCCCCCACTGGGGAGCGGGCGCTGAGCTCTCCCCCGGTTTAATGAACACATCTCCCCTTCTCTAATTAGGTGGAACAAACAACTTGAACCAGAATTTTTATTTCCCAGAAAAGCACACGCCCGGACACAGTAAATATGTCATTAATCATCATTCTGGGCGAGGAGCGCCCTGGGTGCGGGGGAGCTGGCAGCAGTCAGGGGCCTAATTAGGAGCTCGGGCCCCCGGCTCCCCTCCCACCGGCCCTGCACCCCTCCAGCAGATCAATCTGAGGGGTCCTGGCAGAGTAAAATTTATGTAAATGCCCCTTGTTAGCACCACGGAAAAGTAAAGAAAAAGACAGGGGGAAGAACAATACGATCTCCCTCCCTCCTCAACCCCAGCCCCGAGGTCTTATTTTCATCCAGGAAATTGTTCTGATTATCGCTTGGCTATTTATAGACGCGTGCGGTCAGCAGAGCCGGAGCCAGCAGGTTACGATGGTGCGGCCGCAGCTCCCTGCTCCGGCTGGGCGGGGCTACACCGCCCGCACGCCAAGCCCCACCCCCGGGGGCCGGCCTCCAGGTTAGCGCCCTGGCCCTGAGGCTGAGCTCAAGACCCTCACCCCACCGGCTCCTGGGACTGACCGTATCACCCTCCCCCAGCCCCTCTCCGAGACCCCTCCGCCCAGGGCTGAGACCATCACCCCACGTCCCGGGAGAGAATATGGACAGGAGCAGGCCTGCGCCCAGGCCGTTCTAGAGCAGAGGAGAAACAGGCCGGGACTGCTGCCCTGCTCTGCGGATCTCTCCGGCATCTGAGTCTGGCTTTGTTTACAGCGGGGAGCGCTGTTCTGGACCGAAGCTCCCGTCCTGTCCTCCTAGTGTTGGAGGGTACTGAACTGAGGACCTAGAGGCAGGGCCCAGCCGCCTGCACGTCACTGCTAAACTCGGAAGCTACTTAATCATCTAACTGTTCCCACCTTTAAGTGGGGATCACACCACCCAGCTTCCAGGTCCTCAGGAAGCTGCAGTGGGAGGGTCATGGGCTCAGGGCTCACTATTCTCAAGTGCAAATCCCAGCCCTGCCCAGCAAGTTCCTGACTCACTTTGAACTCAGTTTTCCCTTCTGTTATTTAGGAGACCTTTCCTTCCAGGGTCCTGTGAGGATTAGAGAGGATGTCATGGTTAGTTTCAGGGAGGTGTTGAGGAAGTAGAGTCTGTCCATCTATTCCTTGGCTCCAATCATGGCGAAGTAAGACTGCATCCGGCACCTCCCTGCTGCAGGATCAAGTTCCTTCCTGGGGTGTACTGAGCAAGTCCAGTCTCCCCACCTCGTCCCCTGAAGTGACCCGCCTGCACACTGCACCTCCCCAGTATGCACCCACCTTCGTGGGCCACCAGGGAGCTCAGGGTGCAGGGCAGCAAACGGATGGGGAAGTAGCTGGAAGGGGGCTCAGAGGAGGGAGGGGCTAGCGGCAATGTTGGGGAACAGCGGCTGTGAGGAATGACCTCACGGTCACAGGGAAGACAGGAGACCTTTAGGCTTGCGTTAGTTTCTAGGGCCGCTGTAACCAAGTACCACAACTTGGTTCTTCAGACAACCAAAATGTGTTGTCTCACACTTGTAGAGGCGGAAAATCAAGGTGTGGGCAGGGCTGTGCTTCCTCCAAAGGCCCCAGAGGGAGAATCTTCTTGCCTCTTTCAGTTCCTGGGGGCTCCTGGCTTTCCTTGGCTTGTGACAGCATCATTCCAATCTCTGCCTCCTTCTTCCCATGGCCCCCTTCCTTGTTTCTCCCTGTGTCTTTTCCTCTTCTTACAAGGACACCAGTCCCTCGATTTAGGGCCCACTCTACATCCAGGATGATCTTGTCTCAAGATCCTTAACTAATTACTAGTTACTTAACTAAGTTGTGAAGGCCCTATTTCCACATAAGGTCACAGTCTGAGGTTCTGGGTGGACATGAATTGGGGGGATACTATTCAACCCACTCCAGGACCCTCTTACTTATGTCACCACCAACTTGAAGTGAGTTTGATCAAGCTCCATAGCCTCTCTTGATCACACCTGTTTTCTCACCTGTCAAATGAAAGACGATGGCATCTGTCCCGCCTGTGGCTTGGTCCGAGCTCTAATGAGGTCAGGAAGTGAAACGATTGAAACGTTGAAAGTGTTTGTACAGGTAAAGTAATGAAATGGTCAGTGTGCATTGATTCTGCCCACATCCCTCCCAGCCCTGCCCTTACCCCCACCCCCCAAACTGTACCCCCTTCTACAGCCTGCGTCATCCCCAGGGGCCACAGCACCTGCATGTAGCGCCCATCTCAGAGCTTCCTGCAGACCCAGAGACACCCCCAGACCAGAGGCAGAATAGTTACAAGTTCATTTCTACATAGAACCTGGTTTCCGTCAGGCCCAGCCTGGTTTCTTTTATGTGTCAGGGTGGGCAAGTCCAGGCTGATTTTCACACATGATGGAAAATTTTCCAGTTCATTTTTCCAGCCGAAGCCCAGCACTCAGCTGGGCCAGGGAGCCAAGGGTAACCCCTGGCTCTGCATGGAGACGGGCTTCGCTGGGTGTGTTGAGCTGACCCACCTCCATCCACAGGGCTCCCTCCTCCTCTCCAAGACTGGCACATGTCCTCTCCGACCCACCCAGGCCGTCACAGCCGAGTGACAAGTGACAAGGGCCTTCTCTCCCCCCTGCAGACCCTGCTTCGCGACGGCAAGCGTGAGAGCATCGTGAGTACCCTCTTCATCTCCCCCGGCGATGTGGAGAATGGGCAGAGCATCGTGTGCCGAGCCACCAACAAAGCCATCCCTGGAGGGAAGGAGACCTCGGTGACCATCGACATCCAGCGTGAGTACTGACCCAGCCCAGGGCAGGGACCACCCGGCACCCCCTGCCCGGATCATGGGTGGGGGGATGTAGCCAGGCCAGAGCCACACCCCTGCAGGAGGGCTGGAGACAGGACCTGGGTCAGTCCACCCCGGGGACTAGCGGATTTGTATGGGCACCCAAAGGACCATCTTGTCCTTCTTACTGTCAGAGATGACGGTGACAATCTTCTTAAAAACACCACTGGGGACTTTCCTGGCGGTCCAGTGATTAAGACTCTGCGCTTCCACTGCAGGGGGCACGGGATCTATCCCTGGTCAGGAAACTAAGATTCCGCCTGCCACGCAGCGCGGCCAAAAAACAAACAAACAAAAGAAAACATCACTGATGAGGGTCCTTTACAAACGACAAGTTGAAACCCCATTTCCATACCTGTGTAAGGTAGAACTTCCACACCAACAAATAGGGTGGTCAGCCCTGGCAGTGCCGGCCCAGCCAGGCAGCCTCACACCCTCCCTTGGAGAGGAAGCCAGAGCAGAGGTGCTGGGAGCCGAAGGGACACCCAGGGCTCCAGAGTGGAGGCACAGCACCAGGCCCTGTCCTGGAAGGGTCGGTCAAGGAGAGAAGAGGAAGAGGAAGAGGAATCATCACTCAGTCAGCTCGTACTTTGCCCGTATTATCTCATGTAATCTTTTTTTTTTTGGCTGCATTGGGTCTTAGTTGCTGCGCACGGGCTTTCTCTAGTTGTGGCGAGTGGGGGCTCCTCTTCGTTTCGGTGCACGGGCTTCTCATTGCGGTGGCTTCTCTTGTTGCGGAGCACGGGCTCTAGGCGCGCGGGCTTCAGTAGTTGTGGCTCGTGGGCTCAGTAGTTGTGGCTCGTGGGCTCTAGAGTGCAGGTTTAGTAGTTGTGGCGCACGGGCTTAGTTGCTCTGCAGCATGTGGGATCTTCCCGGACCAGGGTATGACTGTGGTCCCTATCTGGGAAACCGAGGGCCCCCAGGCCGCATGGGTTTCTGAGGTGGGCAGCCAGCTCTCCAGAGGCCACGCTGGGAACTCCTCTTGTAGACGTCCACACTGGGAGCCCTCAGCCAGGGTCAGTTATTACGACGCACGTGAGCAGTGACACTTTAAAGCTCCTCCAGCACTGCATTCCCAAAGTCCCTAAAGGAGACTCCTGAAGGTCTAAAATCTCTCTAATGTACCCGTCAGCCTCCGCGAACAAAGGTGAGCTCAACACAGGGGCCCAGCAGCTTTGCTCTCCATACTGGACTGGCTTAGGTTGGAAGTGTCAGCCCTCGGAAGTCGACTTTTCTTCTCTTAAACCCCCCTCCCTGCCACAGAGCATGAGGCCACCATGAGCTGGTGGCTTTGGTTGGAGTCTCTGAAGGACAAGGCCAGAGCTGCAGGCTGGCATTTGTTTCTTCCTTGTCATTTTACTCATTTTAATTCAAATCCACCTAGAAACACCTCCCAACAGCCCTGGCTCATCTAAGTGTCTGGATTCTGTGCTCCACGTGGCTCTCCAGGGATCTGGGGTCTGCAGGGGCCGTGTCCTGGGGCTTCCAGAGCCCGTCTTGGGAGCCAGGGAGCAAACTTCTCTCAGCGTCTGGAATCCTGGCAGGCGACGTTTAGGTTCCAGAGGGCAGAAGAAACAGTTGAAACCCTCAAATGGGCTTGCTCTGGACACCTAGACACAACAGCTGAGGCCTTGGAGAAGGTTTTGTATTTGCCATTTTCACCAGCTGTTAACACCCCCCCCACCCCCATCTGCACCAAGCAGAGGGCTCTGGCCAGGTCTAGGACCAGGGTGATGGGAGGGAGGCCCTCGCTCTGAGGGTCATGTAGGTTCAGGGTCACCCTGAGAGGGATGCCGCCCTCCCCAACCCCAGTCCAAGCCTTGGCTCTCCACACCCGCCTGCTTCTTCCGGGCAGCAGGCGTGGCATCGAGCAGCAGGCCCAGCTATGGAGAGGAAGCAAGATGCCGGAGGATGGAGTAGTCCACATCCAGAGAGGCTCCACCACCCACGAGCTGTGCGGGCCTAAGCTTGACACCTCACCCCAGAGATGCCAGTTCCTTGTCTGATTTGATCGAATGACATCCGAGCTCTCTATCTGCCCTGAGATTGACCGTGAATCAGAGCTCTCTCCAGATACGAGCCAAATCTGGGAGGAATGAGGGTGGGAGACACAGACACCCAAGCCTCCTATAACAGGCTGCCAGTCGTGAGCACTGTGCAGCGCCTCCCTCCTTCGCCCACCAACCCCCCAGCTGGTCAGGAGACCTGTGCCAGCCACGGAACCCTCACAAAAGGACCGCCTGGTCGGCTCCTGGGCCCTGGCAGGAGAGACCCAGGGCAAGGGGTGTTTCTGCTCCCTCCAGCCCGTTATCCGTCACACAGCAGAACCTCTTCTGTCAACAGGAAAGTCATCATCGTGACAACAGCCCACCAACTACTAAAACACGTCCCTCTAAACACACTCTAATGAGATGATCGATCTACCAGGGCACACAGACCACAGTCTGCACAGGAGGAGGACGCCGGCCTTGCCAGGTCTCTGGGCTTTGCTGGCCTTCTTTCCAGGGACAACTCAGCCACCTGAGGGGGGAGGCATCGGGAATGAGGTCGGGCTGAGGCTGAGAACCCAGGTGCCCGGTTTCCTAGGTGGGCCCCATCCAAGGCAGTCTAGCGTCGTGGTTAAACCCTTCCTGGTTTGAATTCTGGCTCTGCCACTTATGAGTGATGCCGACCTGGTTATTTAACCTCCTTGTGCCTCGGTTTCCTCATCTGTGCCTGGAGGTAGCAACGCTTGGCTCACACACTGGCTGCGAGGATTACATTAAACCATTCATGTGGCGACCCTAGCACAGCGCCCGGCACCTGTCAGCTGCTGTTACCGTGCACAGTCATGGGGGTGCAGCTGCCCCTCCCCGGTGCCCCCAGCCCCAACAGGGGGAGGTCTGCATCCATTTGTCCCCTCTCCTGAAGGTGTCTGCGTGCGCCTGCCGAGCCAAAGACCACGCTCCCGCCACGCCCTCCCTCCTGCTCTCCCCCTGCCCCCGTTTATCCCTTTGTTCATTCAGTAAGCATCCAGCTGTTCACTGTGGACACCACGGGCTGGATCAGAGCTGCCTTTACAAACCTGCTCATTTTCTCAGTCAACCAAGAAGCATCCAAACTCAGCAAAAACACATTTGTTGTTTGTTTCCCTTGGTCTTTAGATGTTACCCAACGGAAGACAAAGCCCCCAGATTGAGTAATGGGAGAGAAAGCTTAACACCCCCAAAGTCTTGCTACATCTGGACTCTGCATCCAGCTGCTAAGTTTCAAATGGATGTGCTACAAAATCACTGAGTCATGGAGTTTCTCTCTTATCTCACCCCCTCCTCGATGTACTACTTCCCCTGAAAACACACACACACACACACACACACACACACACACAGAGGCAGGTTGCTGATGGATACGCTAACAGACTCTCAGCTGTGACATCTGTTCAATGTGATCTCAGTTCCACCAGCTACATCAAAGCTGCCCCCATGCAAGTTATTCAGCTGACATCACAAATGGGATTAAAATCATGTTTAATAGTTGGATATGACATAAACTATTTATACCTCCGGAGCCTGGTAGACTACTGAAAATTCATATCCTGCATATGCAGAGGAGAGGGGTGGAGAGAGGAGCATGGCCAACTCGGGCCTGGGGTGGAGGCACAGATGAGACTGGCAAGTGTGGAAGCTTCCCAGGGCCTGTTCTTTTGGGTACCGAGCATGTTGCAAAGAGGTAGGGAAGCTGCAGGAGAGTGGGGCCCACAGGATAAACGGAGAAGGGCAGCTCTGTGGTGGAGAAGGGGAGCAGGCAGCCCGAAGGGGGTCCTCCATCAGGTGTGTGCCCCATCTCCCTGCCACCAAAGCCTCATCACTTTATAAAGCACATCCAGGTGGGGGCAGACCTCCTGGAACTACCCCGCACGTTCTGTGGCGGGTTTCTAGAGGCCATTGAACTAGCCCTGGAAGCTGGTGGTCCTCGGCTGGGTGGGCCGGCACCAGGGTGATGGGCAGCAGCCGGGGAGAGGCTGCAGGGTTCTGGGGGTGTAGCTCTCCTGGGAGGTGTGGGGAGAGTTCTCATGGCGAGTCCTGGCCTCGCATCTTTGGGACCACTGGAGTTACGCTTTAGAAACCAAGATTGAGATCACTGAAGTACTTCCGCGGTAATTAGCTTTCCAGAAAAAGGCAGACAGGCCAGCTGTTCCAGTAGCAGGAGCTCGTGGTCCCCAGCCAGAAGCGGGGGATAATGTGGGGAGAGCAGCCCCGGCTCAGTCGCCAACCTGCTGCTCAGCAGCCAGCGTTCTCTCCCGTGTCCTAACAAGCTGCCTGCAGACCCCGGCACAGCCCCTGTGGGTCATCTCCCCGGCCCCGGTGCCCCAGCGCTGGCAGCCTGAACACCAGCAGGGCGCAGGGAGGCCGAGTGGCCAAAGGATCCCGGCTCCGGGGTGGGTGAGGCTCCATCCATGGCTGGGCGTCTGCACAGGTGACTCTCTGAGGGGCTCGGGGACCACCCTGTCGTCTCGGCCACGAGCTGGGCCAGGCGGCTGGAGCCTTGCTCCCCCGGTGGTGCCCTTCACAGGCACCCAGAGGGCTCAGCGTTTTCTCGATGGTCTCTGAGAAACCGACTTCCTCACTTCTTTTTCTGAAAACGGGCTGAACCCCTGGAAGGTTCTCATGCCCTTCCAGCACATTGCTGTGCTTACTGGTGAGGTCGGGCTAGAAGATGTGGCCCCGGGGCCTGGCTAGGACGCAGGGACCAAGCTGCCCTCTTCACTCAGCCTAGAGCTGAACTCCAGCCAGACCTCCAGGACCCAACAAGGAAGAAGGGCGGGCACTGGCTGTCATCGCCCCTCCCCTGAAGCGCAGATGCCTGGGGTGCTGGGGCCTGGGCGCATGCCCAGTAGCACAAGGATGCCCAGCTTTTAGAGCAGGTCCCGAGGCTGCTTCCCCGGAGCTCAGGAGGGCCAGGCCGCCTTGGGGCCTCTCTCTGGGCTGATTCCCCGCCTCTGATCTCTGCTGTGGATCCCTCCTCCTCTTGTTTCCATCTCTAGGTCACTCCGTGTCTGTTTCTCCCTCTTTTCTCAGCAGTTTCTCATTATTTTGTTTGGCTGTTCTCCCCAGCACCCGATCATTTTCTGTCTCCAACTGTTTAGTCTCCCTTGGTCTTTCTGCCTTAAGTCTAAAATTTTTGTCTGATTGTGTGCCTCTGTGTACATGTCAGTCTCTCTCTGAACCTGTCCATCTCTGCTCTCTGCTTCTCTGGGTTTCTGCCTCTTTTTCTTAGTCTGCCTCTGCACTTTCTCTCTGTCTCCCTCTCTCTGTCTCTCTCTGTATATGTCTCTCTGTCTCTGTCTCTGTGTGTGTGTGTGTCTCTCTCTCTCCCTCCCTCATCTCCATGTCTCTCCTATGTAGGCATCTCTCTGCCTGTCCCCCCATCCCTTCGGCACGGATCTGTGTGTCTCTGCGTCTCCCCGTCTCTCTCACTCTCTCTGACTTCTGTCTCCTCCACCTTCGACCATTTCGCACTTCAGAGCTGGGCTTCTCGTCATGTTGAGTGAGAAAGACGAGCCCAGCGTGGGGAGCTGAGGGCTGGGTGACACCAGTCAGGACTCAGCAGAGATGATTAGGCTGATGAAGGGGTAAAAATGCCACTTTCAAGGCAACAGATGCACCAGAACCTTTACACAAAGAGACACGAAACAGACACTTCAGAGACAGAAAGTTTGTATTTAAAGGGGCTTAGTGTCCACATCCCCCTCTGGCACCTGCACCCCCTCTTCCCACCTCTCCTTTCTGCAGTGGTTGTTCTCCCAAAGCTGGAAGGTGGACAGTATGCTCTGAGGCCCAGGCAGCCCTGCTTCCTGGCTGGCCGTTCATTTAAACACCGGCCTTGAATCCACAGTGGGAGCCCTGACCCCACCGCCAGACGGCCTGAATCCGGCACTTCCAGGGAGGGAGGGAGCCCCCTGCCGAGGCCCCCAACTTTCTGGGGCCCACCAGGGGAGTGGCTGCTCTGACGGTCCCAGGTGGTGGAATCACTGGCCTTTACCCTCATGTTCTCCCGGGGATTCAATCCCCAACCCGTGCATGCAGCTCCCCATCTGCAAGGACACCTCTTCTCTCCACAGACCCCCCGCTTGTCAACCTGTCGGTGGAGCCACAGCCAGTGCTGGAGGACAACGTGGTCACGTTTCACTGCTCTGCAAAGGCCAACCCCGCCGTCACCCAGTACAGGTAAGAGCCCTGCTGGGGAGGCCCAGACCATGGCACCCTGCACACCCCTCCTTTGTCACGGGGGCGTCACCTGTGGTCCTGGGCCTCCAGCGCAGTGCTTGGCCCACTGTGGGTGTCCTCAGCACACCCGCTCACCCCTGGCCAGGCGGACTTCTCTTTTCCTTCATGAGCACACACCCCCCTCCTCTGAGGCAGAAGATTTCACTCCTTCTGTCTGAGCAGCTTGTTTACCCCTTATTTCTGAAAGGAGGGAAAGAGGCTCAGGGAAGAAAAGCTAAGACAACCCGGAGAACGAGCAGGATCACTCAGCATCTGGATTCCAGTCCTGTGCTCGCCGAACCGCTCTCCTGGTAGGGTAGGGTCTCCGGGACCGCCAGCCCTGAGCGGCGGGTACCCAGAATCATTCATACCCACCGCCCCTGTGCAGCCTTTGCTCACCACACTGATAAAAGCATCACTTTTTTTTACATGCCTGTCTTTCCCTGTTGACTGAGCTTCTCGAAGGCGGGACCGCAGTTTAGTCACCTAACAGCCCTCAGGTGCAGCACTTGTGTGGCGGGCACTCGGCGCTCCACAACGTTAGCTTGCAGACTCCGTAAACACGTAGAGCAGCCCCTCTGGGCACCCTCCTGCCCGGGCACCATCACCACCCAAGACTTCCAGACACAGAGTGGCCTCAGAGGTGCTCCGGGGGCTGACTCAGACACTCCCCTCCTTGAGGCATCTGTGCAACTCACCGCAGCCCTCACTCTGCCCCGTCCCTTCCCCCAGCCCAGACCTGATGGAAGAGCCTGGTGTCGCCTCCACTGTCGAGATGGGCTATGAAGCCCCAGCATCAGCCAGTGCCAGGAATGCTGATGGTCCCAGACAAGGAAACAAGCCTGCCAGTGGGAGTGGAGGACAGGGAAGACAAGAGGCAGTGCGGCCCCAGAGGGCAGAACTCGAGCAAATGGGCCAAAGAGGCAGCCAGAGATTCAGGCTGGACATAGGTGGTACTCCCTGCACTGCAGATAATTAACGCTGGAACCAGAAACCCAGGAAAGGCACAGAGTCTTTATCCTTGAGAATATTTTTAAGTAGGATGAAAACCCATCTGTCCTGTCGATTTAACCAGTCACTGGGCTAGAGGCAGGAGAAAGATCAGACAACCTTCAGGCTCCCTGGAGTCCTACAGCCCCTTAGGTCCAGGAGGCAGGTCTGGTTCGGCTGGGACAAGTGACAAAGGTGCAGAAGGAAATGCCCAAAGAGTCTCTGTTTTTTTCTGAGCTTCCACCCTGTACCTGCAAGACCTGGGCTCCATCCACAGGTGGGCTTCTCTCTGTTGTCTGCTCTCTGCTCACCAGCACTAAACACCAGGCACCATGTGCCCAGAAAAGACCTCTAATGCCAGTTTCCCTGGGCAGCCCTTCTCTCCC
Organism: Eubalaena glacialis; assembly: GCF_028564815.1. NCBI lineage: Eukaryota > Metazoa > Chordata > Mammalia > Artiodactyla > Balaenidae > Eubalaena > Eubalaena glacialis. The sequence goes on from NC_083725.1 coordinate 7,559,906, forward strand.
ACTGACCCCCCCGGGCAGGCACACCCACATTCACCCTCACATCGTTGACAATAATAAGGTATAAATCTACATATGGAGAGATCATCAGAAAGCAAATGTGGCAAGATATTAACAACTGGTGGATCTAGGTGAAGGGAATATGGCAGTTACTTGGGCCATTCTTGTGACTTTTCTATAACTACAAAGTTATATTTAGCTTTCAAACTAAAAAGTTAATGAGCCAGGACGTGCAGGTTTCCCCAGGCTCTGGGCACCTGTGGTTTCCCTCCATCCGCATCCTTCCCTGCAGCTCAGAGCCTGGGTCAGCCCATCACACACAGAGGAGGAGCCAGAGGCGCAGGCAGGCCCCCTGCAGATATGCACCTGTTCTTACTTGCCACCTTCCCTCCTGAGCTTCCCATAAGCCAAAGGCCCCAAAAAGGCTTTGGTGCGGATCAGGCTCCCTCCAGGACTCCAGAGGCTCTCAGGGAGCCCTTCTGGCCTCCAGGAAAATGTGGGAGAGCTGGGGTGGCCCGGGAGGAAGGGGGTGCAGGGGCCATGGCAAGCGGAGGCAGACGTCTGTGCCCACCCCCAACTGGCTCAGCCCCTTGGCCTCAGGAAGGGCTCACCCAGCAGGCAGATGGTCCTTCTAGACGTGGTGTTGGGATCCGAGAGGAAAAGCCTTGAGCAAATCTCGGCACGTAAGCACATCGATTTTTCCCAACTGACTTTGACAAGGCTAAGGGGTCTTTGTTTCTTAACTTCCTTTGGTCTTGATTGCTTCCTCCTGTTCCGCATAAGAGGCTGTGATCTTGGAAATTAGAGATATGCCCTCGTCCACCCCAGCACCCAGCAAGGGGACCTGGGGGGTGGTGCAGGGGAGCCCATCCAGCTGGACTCAGCAGTCACTTTGGCTGCCCCACTGGACCAGCGGCCCGGGGCGAGCAGAACAGGCCCACGCACACCTGAAGTGCATCTCTTCCGGCCTCTCTGCTCCCCTCTGAGGCTTTCAGGGCCACCCCACCCGGCAGGTGACAGGGCGGGTCCCACCGCCCAGTGTGACAGGCAGGGCTATTGAGAACAGCCTGTCAGCCTTGACACACCAGCCTCCTGATTGTGTGATATAAATAATTAATCCTCTTACATTTGCTCACGCCAAATCAGACATTGATTGGGAAAGGTTTCATCTGACTCCTGTTCCGAGGGCTGGGAGAGGCGGTGAAAGCAGCAGTGGTGGCAGGGGCGTAGGTGGGTGGTGGGAGAGTGAAGAGACAGGAGGAAAGAGGAGGAGGAGGGAGCGAAGCTGGAAAACAGAAGACAGATGGGAGGGAAGATGGGAGGGGAGACGGGAGAGGGTGGGACTCGCTCCCTGGCTCACCCTTGGTCGTGTGACCAGCTGCTTCAGTGAGTGGTTTGAGCTTCTGGAAGGGATGCCTACGAGGGACTTTTTGGTGTGGGAGGGGAATAAAGATGGGGAAGAGAAAGACTGGCTGAGTGGGACGTGAGCAGGGGACTGTGGGGTGTCCCCCAAAGGCTCAGCCCCACAGCTGGCCTCCTGTGGCCCTGGGAGAAGACGGCCTAAGACTTCCTCTGGCTCCCCCTTCACCTCCAAGGTGGGGACGGGCCCTGAGAGCTGAGAGCTGCAGCCGCAAAGCCATCCGGCATCCCTGAAGTCTCCCTTCTTTGGCTCTGAGAGGGGAGGCCAGCCTGCTCTGGGGAAGAGGAGACCCATGTGGCCTGGGGCACTGGGCTCCAGGCCTGAGGATGCCCCAGCAGTTCTGAGACCCTCAGGGCCCCAGTGGTGGAGCTTTCACCCTTCTTACACTATGAGGGGCCCCAGACAGGTGGGGAGAAAGCCCCGTTTTCCCCAGGAACCCCCCAATAATGGAAGAGGACTGCCCAGCAGAGCCTGCTCGCTGGGGCCAAGCCCACCCCTGCCCCAGCGTCTGGAGCTGTGGGCAGCCAGGAGCAGGGGTCCGGGCAGGGCAGGAGGGGCTCACCCGCCTCCCCCCAGCCCAGCCAGCTGCCTGCTCCACCCCCCAGCATCCCACCGCCTAAATCTTCACCACAGCAGGGTAGATGGAGTAGGGGCTGGACATCGATCCCTGACCGTGTGTCTGGGACTGAACTCAGCCACCCCAGGCGGGAGCTGCACCTGACTATTAAGTCTGGTCATTAAATTAAAGTTAGAGATTGAAATGATTCATGAATAATTCATAATAGTTTGTTGGGAAGCTCCTTCAGCTCTCGGGGAGCTATGGTTTGCTCTGTTGTTAAACTATAATTGTTATTATTGTCTTCTTAATAACGACCTGATATTAATTTGAGCTAATAACCGCATGGTGCCAGCCTGATGCTCCCTGCTATGCCGGGAGACGGCAGCCCCCGGGCCGGATGGGCAGGCTGAGTGGGAGCCGGTGGAGGGAAGGGCAGGAGACGGGCCTCTGTGCCCCCGGGAAAGGCTCCAAGAATGTGGTTACAGGGGGCCGTGGCCCCAGGGTAACGACTGCAGGGCCAAGGTACTGGCCCAGCTCTGGTAAAGACATGCACCCCAAAACAGGCCTGAGCCACAGTAGGAAGAGCCTGGTTGGAAGTTCTGTGATTTTTTAAAAGTCTAATCCACAATAGGAGTAAACCAGGGGAGGCTCTGAACTCTCTCTCCTTAGGCATCTGTAAGGAAACCCCAGCTTCACGCATACAGGCACACACCCCCCTGGGCGCACTGCCCCACAGGTAGCAGGCTGCCCAGCTACCGGTCCAATGCAGTGATCACTGCCCCGGAGCCAGGTCCAAGACACAGATCAGCCAATTGGCCCAGCAAAAAAGTCAGCACAGCTGTCTTCCCATCCCCCCTCCCCCACCAGGGTGGGAGGCAGAGGCTGGGCAGGAAAAAGAGCAAGTGCCATGGGGGAGGCTGAAAGGGCTTTCAAAGAGAGAGGGACACCATGAGGGGACCCCCCCCCCCACCAGGGACAGCAGTCAGGACAGGGGGACTGAGAGAGCTGACCGAGTTGGGGAGGGAGCAGTCGGGACCACTGCTCACACCTCTCCATCAGCTTCTCGCCTCGTCTGGAAATCAAGCGTCCTGAGCCCCACGCGTGTGTACACACGTGCACGTGTGCGTGCGCGTGTGTGCAGGAGTGCACGCATGTATGGGCACACACCATTAGACCTTGGCCTCTTCGGTCACGGATTTGGCTTCCTTCATTTCCACTGTGGCCCAGGACGGTCCCCCGCCACCCCCGAGAGAGCTCAGAGCAAGAGGGCCGAGCGGTCTGGGCCCTGACAGTTGGGTTAGCCATCACCTGGCCAGCCAGGTGCGCTGACCCGCTGAATAGTCAACCCACCACCCTCCAGAATAACCCACTGGTCGAGCGCTGCCGGCTGCCTGGTGACCCACGGACCAGAAACCACTGCGCCCACCACCAACCCCACGCCCCTAGCCCTGAGAGTAACCCCTCTGCGGAGGCTTCCCCTGAGGGACCGCTCGGGGGCCTGCCCCACGCCGCCCCTCCCTGGGCCTCGTTTTTCTGCGGGATGGATGTGTCCGGCTCCCAGAGAGAAGAGCGCCCCGGGCGGGAAGGATGCCCTCGCCACCTGAGGTCCACATCAGCCCGGGCGCCTGCGTTGCAGGTGGGCCAAGCGGGGCCAGATCATCAAGGAAGCATCCGGGGAGGTGTACCGGACCACCGTGGACTACACGTACTTCTCAGAGCCCATCTCCTGCGAGGCAACCAACGCCCTGGGCAGCACCAACGTCAGCCGCAACGTCGACGTCTACTGTGAGTGGCTGTTTGGGGGCTTCCGGGCGCACGGGCACCGGCTGGTCGCTGCTCACGGCAGGAGGAACCGTCGTGGGCTCGTTGCACGTGCCATAAGAATGCCTCACAGGCTCGTAATCCGTGTGCTTTACGAAAAGCTGCCCTCGTGTTTATCTTGACCCTCATAGTCACCGAGGGAGGGGAGTTCCCCGGCGGTCCAGTGGTTAGGACCCCGCATGTTCACTGCCGCAGGCGCGGGTTCAATCCCTGGTCACAGAACTAAGATCCCACAAGCCAGGCGGCGTGGCCAAAAAAAAACGAAAAAAAAAAAAAAATCACCCAGGGAGGCTGGACTTCTCATTCCCAGTACCCAGATGAGGGGGTGGAGGCCCAAGGTCACGCGGCGAGTAAGTGGCACGATGAGGACTGAAAAGGGTCCGCCTCCCATCAGGGGCTCCCCCTCTTCCCCAGCGGCCCGGAGGGGACCCTCGGGGAAACAGCCCACAGCTGTGTCCACAGCGCTGAGCGTCAGCTCACCCGCTGCCCTTTACAGATTTAGAAGCACTTTTGCAAACTTTATGCCTGACCGCCCCCTCGCCCGCACCGGCCTCAGCAGAAAGTGCTATGACTCCCTTTTTGCACCAAGGGACTCATCTGGGTCTCCTGACCCTGATTTCACACCTTCTGCTCCCTGAAAACAGCACACCCTCCCGTCACCACCCCTGAAATCCCATGGCTGCACGCACTCTGGGAACCAAGGCTTGGTCTGCAGAGGACTCGGGTTAGGGCGGGTGTAGGGGGGAAGCAGGAGGAGCCTCCATTAACAGCAGGGGTGCGGGCAACAGAACCAAAGGCCACCTGCTTTGTGGATTGAAAAAGAGGTGGGGCGGGGCTGGACTAGAGAGTAACCTGGGCGGGGCGCCGGGTGTGGGGGGCACCTCCAGGAGGCCTGGCCTCCCCATTCCTTATCTCTGAGCCCTGCGGTGGCCCTGCGGGGCCCTGGGTGGGCCCAGGGAGCTGGGCCAGACGCATGGGTACCTTGACTCCCGGTCACAAGACTGAGGCCTGCAGGAGGTGGCCAGTTGACTTGAAGGCAGACACAGAGAGATTCTGGGGTGGGGGAAGGACCCTCTGCCCACACACTGGGGTCAGGGGGGCTTCCTGGGACCAGGACAGAGGGAACGGGATGGGAGAGCCCTTGGGGGCAAATCCAGGCAGAAATGGGACCAGAGCCGCTTTCCGGGGCTGGTGCTGCCTACTCCCATGGTGGGCCCGAGGGAGGGCTGGGCTGGGGGAGAGGGGTCTCCTCCTTACTGCCCAGACCCGGGCCCAGACCAGTAGAGGACTGACATGGAAGGGAAGGGAATGGGCCGGAGTGGAGGGACGTGGCACCAGTGGTGTCCCCTCCCCCAACCAGAATGGGGGAGGGAAGGCAGCAGCAAGGAGGGTCCCCAGAACTCCCGGCCCACGAGAGCCCTGTCTCCTCCTTCCTCCCATCGCAGTCGGGCCCAGGATGACCACGGAACCCCAATCCCTGCTCGTGGATCTGGGCTCCGACGCCGTCTTCAGCTGCGCCTGGACAGGCAACCCGTCCCTGACCATCGTCTGGATGAAGCGGGGCTCTGGCGTGGTGAGTCCGCAGCTCAGACCCTGGAGGGCCCTGGAGGGGTGCGGGGTCCACAGTCCAGGAGGGAACTGCCTCCCATGGCCCCTCTCACTCTTAGATTGCGGACGTTAGCCTCCCATGTAAACTGAAGGAAGAAAGGCCCCAGAAAGAGGAGAGGGAACCCCAGGTACCCACACGTACCCCCCTTGGGTCTAAACACATTCAGCCAGTGCAGTTTTGCCTTATCCTGAACCTTATAAGAAAAGCAGGTGGTCACCAAGATGCTGGGGGTGAAAAGTCACTAGGAAGACTTTTCAGCTTTCCCCAAATAGTTGTAACCCTTTAACTTTGGGGTTAAGCCTTGCTTTCTTCCTGTGTTCCTCTTTTAAAGTGTATGTGTTCCTTAGTGTGCATAGGAGTTTCAGACATCCCTCCTCCCAGGAGGACCAGTGAGAGCCTTGGGCAGGGAAGCAGGGGGAGAAGCAACAGGAAAGTGACTTCTATGTGCCCTACTGTGTGCCAGACACTGCACCATCCTCTGAGTGTCACTGCCCCCATTACAGGGACAAGGAAAGAGCCTCCAAGAAGATAATTAACACCCAAAGCCACACAAGTAGACACCGCTGAAGCCGGGATTCCCACTCAGAGCAGCTGTTGCCAAAGCCTGTTTTCTTTTCATCACCCCAAACCTCATTCCAAAGGGATATTGCAAATGACTCAGGAAAGACAGATCCGGGACCCTCAAAGATGCTCAGCTACAGGATAGCTTCACCCCTGGCCAGCCTGGTACAGGCTGGTCGGCAGACCCCCTGGATGAGAAAGCTCTGGGGGCCCCAGCCGGGGAGGCCCCCTCCTTCTCTCTCACCCCCCACTCCCTTGCATACCCACCCTTCAGGGCTGCCGCTGGGGCAGAGCATCTTCAGCCTCACGGGGTGCTCTGTGCCGTGGGCTCCCGCACCCGACAGCCCTCCGGGCACACTGTGTAAGAAGACTTCTGGCTCCCAGCCCACCCCCTGTTGTTGCTGAGATGCTGGAGACTGTGTCCCCTGCCACCCGACCTGCCTCTCAGCCTTTCTGGTTCTGAGACAGAGAGCGTGGCCCCTGCCCTCGGGGTCTGACCCTCCCCACTCCTCCTAGGTCCTGAGCAATGAGAAGACCCTGACCCTCAAAACCGTCCGCCAGGAGGACGCGGGGAAGTACGTGTGCCGAGCTGTGGTGCCCCGGGTAGGGGCCGGGGAGCGAGAAGTGACCCTAACTGTCAATGGTAAGACCCCACTCGTGCCAGGGCAGGGCTGGGAGGGGGCCGAGAGGATCCCTGGCATTGCCCCAAGGGGCACATGTGGGTTCTGGGCCTCACATCCACCTCCGACTATGGGTCCATAGTGATTACATCCACCTGTTCCAGTCCGTGTCAGAGCCCAGCCCTGGGGTGACGAAGGACCTGGGTGGTTGTCTGGTCACCTCCCTCCTCTGTGTTCCTTCTAAGGGGTCTCAGCCCTAAAAGTGATGGCTGATGAATTTATTCCTGGCCAGGAAAAAGGGTCAGAGAGCTACTGGGCAACCAACATAGATCCCATATCTACCCTTTGACCATGATCTTGGCCCTGGTGGAGAATTTAAGGGGGCATCTCTGTGACTCCTCGTCTGCCTCTTCCCATTCTTAGAGCCACTCAGTGAGGAAGACCTGCCACCATCCCCACAGGGCCAAGTTCAGGGGGTCCCCTGAGGGCAGGGAACTTGTCTCATGATACGTAATAAGATCGCCACAGCAGGAGAGTATTGCCATCTCTCTCCAAGAACACAGTGTGAGTTACCAGAGGACTGGTACATGAGACATTCAGGGGACGGGGCCTGGTTGATGGGATGTAGAAGGTCACAGAGAAGCTGGGACCTAGCTCAGGTCAGACCCAAGAAGGCTGTGGCACCAGGACGGAAATTCGATGTCCCTGCCGTTACGTGTGCTTGGGCCACGCCGGCAACCGACGCTGCTGGTCTGAGAGGGCGAGGATGCTAAGACAGCTCCCTCTGTGTTTCCAAACGCCCTCCTTCCACTGGGTTTCAGTTTCCTTGTGAAGCCTCTGCTCCCGCATAGCCTGTCTCCCGATCAAGGCTCTGAGCCCCAGCAGGAACCAAGCCACAGACCCACGTCTGTAGGGCCTCTGCTTCCTGTTCCAGACCAGGGCCCTAGCGCGGGGCTGAGCCAGGATCCAGGAATCAGCCCAGGTGGCGCACAGCTTCCTCTAGTCTCCGCTTTGCTAGAAACTAAAACCAGCTTGGTGCTGTCCCCGTTAGCCAGCCCCCCTCCATCTCTTTCTTTTCCTCCCGCCTCCCCAAGAGTCGTGGCAGCCCCAGAGGGATGGTGAATCTGCTCAGACCCCGGAGCCGTCTGTCCGGGGCAGATCCCTGACTCGGGAGCCTTCCTGCCTTTCCTACGTGTCCCCAGGACGCCACCAACAAATTGGCGCTGCGGGGCTAAAAATAACAGCATCTGATCGCACCTCCATATATCCATGGCAACATGGGCTGCAGCCTTTTCCTGCCGGCTCCAGCGTCTGACACTCGGCTCAGGCGCCAGGCCCTGGTGAAATCAGCGGCCTCCCCCGCTACCTGCTGCCCGCTCTGGGAGGGCGCCGGGAGTCGTGCTGGCCCATGACTACGGCCAGCTCCGCTCCGATGGCCCTGTGACCAGCCGGGCTGGGGACCCTCAGACTCACGTGTGGCCCCCAGGGTCCCCAAGCCTGAAGCTTTTAAATGAGCATCCTCATTTCTGGGGAAAACACGATGGATAAAGGAAGGACTAAAATCCGTTGTCACTTTAGACTTTCAAGTATTTCCCAACAGGGATTCAAAGCGGTTCCTTGAGGAGGGAATGCACACCTCAAAGGGACATTCCTTTTGGATGGGACACCCCAGCCTGGGCCCTGGTGTCTATCCAGGATTTAATCTGCACTCTCCAGTGTCCTTCTTTCCAACCCCCGCCTATGCCTCCAATGCTCTGACACAAGCTCCCCTAGGCTGCTAGGAAGAGAAACACCCAAGAGATTGGAGTGAAGCAAGGAGGAGGCAGTGTGCTTGTTTCTGAATGAGGGTCATCATGCCCTGAGGCAGGAGGATGCAGGAAGTGGCCCACAGAGGGGAGCCGGCCAGCCCGCACATGCGTGGACTTGGGAATGGACTTGTCTCTACCTGTGTCTGGAGCACAGGTGGGGAGGGGTGGTGAAGCCCCTTGGGCAGGCCTGGACTAGGCTGAAGGAATCAACACTGTGAACAAATCCAAAATGCGATGAGGTTCTCATCAAAATGCATCCCGGCCGGGGGGTGACTGCTGGCCATTGCCCTTTGGGGAATAAACGGGCCCGTGATTTGGCTCAAACCTGGGATTTGCAGCAAGGGGGAGATAAACCATACTACTGCTGCGTTCTGACTCTCCCAACCGCATCTACCCTTACCCCGATTCCTGTTTTCTTTTAGGAAGCCCTTAAATGTGTATGCATTTACCTGATCGTTTTTAGAACAGCTGATGACCACCCCCACTGCCCCAGGGAAATCCTAGCTCCTGGGAAGTGAAGGGGAAAAGGTTTTACAGGATCAGCACTTTCAGCCCGGCAGCAAAACAAAGCGCCACCCAAGGTCCTAAAACATGAAGCCCTCCTGCCTTTTGGCCAAAAGCTTCTTGGAGCTAAGGTACCTAAGAGAGGAACTCTGAAGGCCCCCTGAGGGTGGAAGCCCTTATCTTGAGGGTCCCTCATGTCTGCCTCTCCCAGCTCCAAGACCTTTCCCTTCCCAGCCTAAATGCAGTCATTTGGGTTAGTTAACAGGCAGAACTGGACCGAACCGCTGCTGGAATCCTGGTGGACCCTCCAGGCTGTCCGAGGCGGTAAACGAGCCAGGTGTCCCCAGAGACATCCATAAACATGACCCATACACGCACGCACGCCCGGCCGGATAAGATAATGTCAGGGTCAGCTTTGGAGCTGTGGTCCCACCTGGGCTGTCCGGGTATGTATGTGGAGGCGTGCAAAGCGATGAACTAAGGGATCTCCTGAGACACATGTGAGATGAAGTCTATGAACGTGCCCAGCCCAAGCCACGTATGCCGGCGGGGGTGGGCGGGTGATTCCCCGCTTCGTGGAGGAACATTTTTTTACCTCCCTTCCTGCCTGGTTTTCCTGTCCTGCTGAGGACAGCGGTTTGTTAGGCAAGCGCGCCCTCTACTGGAGACACCAGGGAATGGTTTGAAATCCAACAGCTGGCCAAGGTGGAGGTGACATTAGTTAGGGGAGGTGACATTACATTCCTTCCTCCCTGACACCTCCCCCACTCCCTTCTCAGGTGTACCACCTCCTTCATAAAGGTTTCCCCACCTGCCAGGTGGAGTTCTCTCTGCTGTGAAGTCGGTTAGCACTTTGCCTGGTGCTCACCTCCCCACCTCCTGTGGCAGCTCTTGATGTCTCTGGGCATCCTGACTTAGAGGCACTCACTCACAATCCCTTGAGAGGTTTATGACTGAAGCCTCATCTATCTGAGTCCCCTGCCTCGCCCGTCACCTTGCATATACAGGCCTCCAGTAACTGTTTGCTGAACGACTGAATGAATGTATAAACTTCTGAACTTGCCAAGAGGGGCTCAGCCAGGTCCTACCCCCTCCCAAATCCCTGATGTGATGCTGTCTCCCCAACAGGACCCCCCATCATCTCCAGCACCCAGACCCAGCACGCCCTCCACGGGGAGAAGGGCCAAATCAAGTGCTTCATCCGGAGCACGCCGCCACCCGACCGCATCGTGAGTGCCCCGGGGCGGGCAGGGAGGGCCAGTGGCACGGCCCCCGGGCTGGGCAGCCTGGCGGGTCATCTCTGCCTGCAGCCGCTCGACCATCCGGCTGGTCAGTCTTGCCTCTGCACTGCCTTTCCCCGTTGGGGAAAACTACTCCTGCCTTGTATCTCTTGGAAAGGCATCACGAAGACAAAAATCACAGGCAGCCTCCTTTCTCAGGACAGGCTATGCTCCTCGCCTGCAGGTGTGTTTAACTCTTCTCTGCCTCTCAGCTGTGTGCCAATACAAATGGTTCCGACCGAATTCTGCATCTTGGGGGCAGAGGGCAAGTGAGGGCAGCAGAAGGGAAAAAAACGATTTCTTCCCTTTCCTGGGTTCAAGGCCAGCCTTTAGCAAAATCGTAAACAGGATGCAGTTTATAGTCGGCAGACCTCTCTCTGCGCCTCCAAAGTCCTCCTCTGCTTTGATGCCCATGGAGAGCGCTGCCCCAGTTAGCAAGTTTTCCCTCTGAAAGCATCACTCCATTCTCCCCGCCCCTCCCTCAAAACCCTTGTCCCCCGCAGTGCAGCTTGGGCCGCCTGACTGGCTCACACATAGCCCTCCCAGGTATTTGCATTTGTAGAAGTGGGGGTCTCCCACCCAGGTTCCGCTGACACTGGTAGAAGCTGGGGCGGGAAAACAGAGAGGTGAGCATCTCCCCGTACTGTTGGGTGTTAGGGGAGGGGTGGAGATACTGTTGTTGGCAAGCCCAGTGCCCAGGCGGTCCTGCCGGAAGACGGCCCAGGTCAAGTTCACAGGGCGGTCTCACCTTTCCCCAGGGCGGCAGCACCAGAAGGGACGTGGGAGGCACACGCCAACAGCTAAGGTGTCACCCTGTAGACGAAGACCTTGTTAGAGCGCCGGTGCGTTACACACTTCCTCAGGCATTCAGTTCATTCACTGTCTGAGTCACACAAAAATGGCAAGAGTCCACGCGTAGAACTAATGCCTACGCCTCCCTCTTCCCTTCACTCTAATCTTTTTAAAGTGTAAGTGTAACACGTGCCGGTGTCGATAATATCCTGTTCACTCCTCAGCATATTCACAGTCTTCCTCTTCGTGGAAATGGAACCCTAGGCCAGGGGTTCTCAACCTGGGCGGTTCTGCCCCCAGGGGACATTTGGCGACATGTGGAGACATTGTAGGGTGCAGCTAGGGCAACACGGCGGGGCGGGCGGTGACAGTGTACGGGAAAGGGCTCTGAGAAGAGGTAAACGCTCACCGGCCAAAACCAAGCTGCACTAAGATTCTCACAATCGCAACTCTCAGAGCGTAACGTTTGAACAAAGACACGCACAAAGTAACCAAACCAGACTCAGTCAGCCTGGGGCTGGCCTTCACCACCATCTGTCAGGGGCCCCAGCTGACGGAGGGGCTCCCGTCGCCCCAGAGTCCCCTGCTTGCCTGGGAAAATGTTCCAGCACAGAGCCGCGTAAGGCCCCGTGTCGTTGGAAATACCCTCTGAGGCGGCCCAACCCCTGTGTGTGTACACGTGTTGGCACTGTGGGTGGGGCGGTAGGTGTACCCGTGTCGTGATGTGTGTGTGTGCTGTGTGCACGTGTCTGTGCTGTTTGTTGTGTTGTGTGCGTACTTGTGTGTACACGTGTCGGCACTGTGGGTGGGGCGGTAGGTGTGCCCGTGTTGTGACGTGTGTGTGTGCTGTGTGCACACGTGTCTGTGCTGTGTGTTGTGACGTGGGCGTACTTGTGTGTACACGTGTCGGCACTGTGGGTGGGGCGGTAGGTGTGCCCGCGTTGTGACGTGTGTGTGTGCTGTGTGCACACGTGTCTGTGCTGTGTGTTGTGACGTGGGCGTACTTGTGTGTACACGTGTCGGCACTGTGGGTGGGGCGGTAGGTGTGCCCGCGTTGTGACGTGTGTGTGTGCTCTGTGCACACGTGTCTGTGCTGTGTGTTGTGACGTGGGCGTACTTGTGTGTACACGTGTCGGCACTGTGGGTGGGGCGGTAGGTGTGCCCGCGTTGTGACGTGTGTGTGTGCTGTGTGCACACGTGTCTGTGCTGTGTGTTGTGACGTGGGCGTACTTGTGTGTACACGTGTCGGCACTGTGGGTGGGGCGGTAGGTGTGCCCGCGTTGTGACGTGTGTGTGTGCTGTGTGCACACGTGTCTGTGCTGTGTGTTGTGACGTGGGCGTACTTGTGTGTACACGTGTCGGCACTGTGGGTGGGGCGGTAGGTGTGCCCGCGTTGTGACGTGTGTGTGTGCTGTGTGCACACGTGTCTGTGCTGTGTGTTGTGACGTGGGCGTACTTGTGTGTACACGTGTCGGCACTGTGGGTGGGGCGGTAGGTGTGCCCGCGTTGTGACGTGTGTTTGCGTGCGCTGTGCTGTGCGCACACATGTTGTGGCGTGCGCGTCGACCTGTGCCGCGTGGCGGTGAGCACGAGCGTGGGCCTGGCAGCGTCCGCCTGGGAGCAGGGAGGCAGCATGGTGGTCCTGGCGGGGTGGCTCCAGCGGGATGTCCTCCTAATTCTGCGCACCTGGGCAGGCCTGGTCCTGGAAGGAGAACGTGCTGGAGTCGGGGACCTCGGGCCGCTACACGGTGGAGACGGTCAGCACCGAGGAGGGCGTCATCTCCACGCTGACCATCAGCAACATCGTGCGGGCCGACTTCCAGACCATCTACAACTGCACCGCCTGGAACAGCTTCGGCTCCGACACGGAGATCATCCGGCTCAAGGAGCAAGGTGGGGCCGCCGGAGCCGCCGGGGCCGTGCACCGCGGCCGCTCCCCGTGAGGGCAGGGCCCCAGGCAAGGTCCTCCGGGGCCCTGGGGGGGACAGAGCGCCTACACGGTGCGTGCGGGCGGGAGGCCCTTCCTCACCTGCCACGCAGCCGCTGCCGGTCAGCCAGCTCCCCCGAGCGCAGGGCCACTGGCCTGCACCAGAAGCGAGCAGGCCGAGAGCTGCCCGGGTGGTGGCCCCTCAGGAGGCGCCACATCGCCTAAAGGCCCTGGCTTCCCTGCTCTCAGCAGTTCCCTGGGGCCCTTTGGGGGCGTGATCTCTGAGCAGTGTCCCCATGGGGATGCACCAGGATGGGCGTATCGGGGAACCTGGCCCAGCCCGTTAAGACAACAAGCCAGTCCAGGTGCCCCAAACCCGAGGGTGCCCGTGCTAAGCTAAGGAGTGGCACTTGAGCTGTCCAATCCCTGGTGTGCGGGAGGACTGGCCTCAGGCTGTCTGCAGCTCCCCAGGGGGACACAGGAGACACTTGGACCGCTGTGCTCTGAAGGAGATCCCGGCCAGCAGGGCAGCGCTGGGCAGAAGGGCTCAGAGCTCGGAAGGACTCAGGCTCGGAGGGCGGGGAGCCTCAGAGGGGCATGGAGGGGGTTCCAGAGAAACGAGGCAGTCAGCCAGTGGCACACCAGGTCCTGAGATGGGCTGCAGATCTAGCCCCTTGGCCAGCAGGGGTTAGTCCAAGACAGACAGGAACAGTCCAGGGGGCCTCGGCCCTGGCAGTCTCCGACCCCTCCAAGCTGAAGGCCCACCCACAGGCTGTCAGGCCTTGGAAGAGATTCCGGGCCAAGCAGGTGGTCTCAGCTGGGCCCCTGGGGCCGCAGTGCTACCCTGTGGATCACGCATTGCTCCCAACCCCTCTTCCCTAAAAAGTGCTGCTTTGCTAATGCTTTGCACATAATTTGCATAATATCATCCACACATCATCCCAACCCTCCCGGTCCACTGTTGCTTCCCCTCTGTGTCTTCCCCTCAGTGCCCCACTCCTCTGCCCGCCCCTTAGTGTTCTCACCCACCCCTCCTCAGAGCCAACTCCCACCCCAGCCTTGACCTCTCTCTCTGGTCCCACCCGTCTGGAGTCTCTAAGTCAGTCTGAACGAACTCCAGGTTCAGTTCAGCCAGCCCGGATCTGTGGAGCATCCTGGAGACGTGAGGCAGGAGGGAGCCCCCATCCACCCCAGACCCTCCAGAGGGCCGCCCCCGCCCCCAGTCCCACCCCACCCTGGCCAGCCAGGCCCTGGCTGTGGACACTTGCTTTATTTCCAAACAGGTTCGGAAATGAAGTCGGGAGCCGGGCTGGAAGCAGGTACGAAGGAGACATGAGACTCCCCGGGATGGGGGAAGGGACTGCTGGGCTAGTGGGGGAGGGAGCCCAAAGTGTGGGTAGGGAGGCCAGGGCAGCCGCTAACTTCTCTGCCCTCCCCCCCCACCCCACCCCCACCCCGTCTTGAGGCTTTAGTGCAGTCAGAGCAGCAGGGAGAGGGTCTCCAGGCAGCATGGGTCTAGAGACCCCGGAGACCTGTCTCCGCTGCCGCTGCCCCCGCAGGCTCCTCGCAGCCCAGGGCACTGGCTCTTGCCCCTCCCCGTCTTTCCTCCCGCCCCTCCTCTTCTGAAGCCCTGACTCCTCCCCCCTGGGGTCCGCTCACCCCGCCTGACTCGCGCTTCTCACCCTCACCACCAGCTTGGCCATCGCTTCCGAGAACACCTGGGCCGCCCAGCCCGGCTGTGGCCTGCCATAATCCATGCTGACCCCATGCTTTCTGCTGGCTGGCTCCTCCCCGCACTCCTGCATTCCCCGTGGAACTGTCATCCCACCCCCGGGCTGAGGCCGCTGGGCAGTGCCTCTCTCCCCGGGGACTCGGCAGCAAAGGGGTCACCAGGCTCCCTGGGTTGAGTTGCTCTCTCTTGGGACCTCACAGGAGACAACTGCCCCCCGCCCTCCAGGGAGAAACCCAGAAAAGAGAATCAGGACATGGCAAGCCAGACCCTACAGGGTCAACAAAGGCCATGACGAAGATGTGGGGTCCCCTGCCCTAGTTCTCCCGCCACACCAGCCCAGAAGGAGCTTCAGCAAGTCCCTGGTGGGTCCCGCTCGCCCCCTCCCCTCTGGGCGGACGGCCCCTTAAAGAGCGACAGGCCGGGCACAGGCGGGCTCAAGGGGGGGCACACGGTATCAACGCCTGCTGTGTTCTCCCTGACGCCCCTCAGGGCCACTCCTGGCGCTGAGCTGGTGTCACCCTCTGTCTCCATCTCTTCTGTGCCTGCACCCTGGGTCCCCCGCCCAGGACCCTCTTCCTCTGCCCCCGCCCACCCACTCAGGACAGTCCTCCAGATAAGATGGCTACCACCACAACCCCCCAGCTGTTAACAACTTACGGAAATGCGGACGCCAGAGGCAGAAGCTGCCTTAGATACCGCTTCCCTGGTTCTCTGGTTTCACAGACCTTGAGGCCCAGAGAGGTTAAGGACCCTTCCACCGTCATCCTTTGGCTCTGAGCTCAGCTGAGACACGACCCGAGTTTTCCAAGGAAATTCCCTAGGAATCTAGGAGAAACTAAATTCAACTCAAATCAATAAAATTCAAAAGCATAGAAGCAATGAACTTCCAACATGGCTTTCCTTTCCTAGAGGAATTCAAACCTGGAGACAGAACCATCTCACTGTCAGAGCAAGCTCACAGGGCTGGCCGAGGTCAAGTCCATTGTCTCACCCCTGACTGTTGAGACCAGCCCAAACGCCTCCCATTTTCAGTCCCCGAGTGTTTGTCGCACCCACCCCCTCCCCGTCGCCTCCCCTGCCACCCCTACAGGGGTCTTGGGCTCCAGTAGGCAGGTGATGAATGCACCAGTGTGCCTGTCCTGGGCTGGAAGGAAAGCCCCAGCCTGACGGCCAACACTGCCAACCATCGGACACGCGCTCCTTCCGGGAGAGGGACCCCACCCCCTCCCAGCAGCGTCTCCAGGGGCCAGGGTCTGCGGGGTTCTTCCTTTCTTTTGCTCTTTAAAGGAAACGACAGTGAGAGGCAAGAGGCTAACCTCCAGCTCAGGACAGATACCTGGAGTCCCCAGTCATCCACACTGAGAGCGTGGGGTAGGGGCAGCAGCTGAGTCTCCAAAAGGGACTTTCCTATCCTTGCATCTGCTGCGGTCCTTCTTCCCACACAGACACGAGGGCAAAGGCTTGGATCAGTTTGGGTGCCAGGCTCTGTGCCAGCCTTTACCTGCCTGCATTCACCCATCTAAACCCCAGACGTCCGCCCTGAGGCAGGCACTGTAGTTATCCTATTTTACAGATAAAGAAAAGAGAGAGAGGTAAAGTACGTTGCTCTGGGCTGTACAGAGGATGTGAGATTTGTAGGATGCCATGGCACGCAGTGTGCGGAGCTGGGGCAGGATGAGGGGGGCGGATAAGAGGAGACGTGGATTTGCACTGGCTCTATGGCAGCTGTGTGTCCTTAACCAAGTCACTTGACTTCTCTGGACCTCAAGGTTTCCATCTATAAATGGGAGGCTAGGACTCTCTGAGCCCTAAGCTCTCCTGCCCCTGCATTCTCTAGTTCTATCCCCCCGTGGACTACTCAGGGCCCCACATCATATGCTCAGGCCCCCTCTGCAGACACAGAAGGGTCAGGACTGTCTGGCAGAGCTCCCACCCCAGCCTAACATCACCCTCCCCACCCCCATCTCTACTTGGCTAGGGCAGGAGACAGACTAGAGGAACTCAGCAGGGAGTGAAGCTTTGTCTAGCTGGAGCTCCAGGTGCCTCTCTGTCGGGGTGGGGTGCCGGGATTCCTGCCCAGAGGACTGGCCCAGGAGAGGAGGGAGCAGGACTGGGCATCTCTCCTTAAAGAGGTGGGGGGAAGGACTTCCCTGGCGGTCCAGTAGTTAGGACTCCGCGCTTCCACTGCAGGGGGCACAGGTTCGATCCCTGGTTGGGGAAGTACATGCCATGCAGCGCGACCGAAAAAAAAAAAAAAAAAGGGACGAAACAAGGAAAACAGAAAGAGGTGGAGGGAGCTGTGATCCTGCCCTCCGGCCCCTAAGACGTGGCCTCTGGCAGTTACCACCTGTGATGCCCAGGTCCTGAGGGGAAGCTGCCGCAGACCTGAAAACTCTCCAAAAGCTGCTGATCCATGCCCACCCTCTGCACCTGGGAAAGGGCAGAGAAGGAAAAAGCGAAGCGAACAAACAGCGGCAGTGACCCTGGTCGTTTTCCAAAGAAAAGCCAGGACTTAACGACTCTCCTGGCTTATCACCTCGGAGAGCTCAGTGTACCAGCCTTGCCTCTCACCTCCGACGCTCCCCTCCCCTCCCTGTGTCTGCTTGCCTCTCTCCCCCCACCACTGCTGCCATCTTTCCGAGGCCCTCTCCGCCACACCGTGTCCCGCCCGAGCTGACCCCTGTTGGACTGTGCCCGCGCCTGCCCAGGCCCCTGTGGCCTTTCCCAGGAGCGCCCACGCGCAGTGGTCTGGCCCCAGCTCGGCAGGGGCTGCGCCCGAGGAACTGGGTGAGATCTGGGGGGAGAGCGGGCTGTCCCAGCTCCCTCATCAGCCTGCTTGCTTCTCTCCCACAGAGGCTGTGCCGATGGCCGTCATCATCGGGGTGGCCGTAGGAGCTGGCGTGGCCTTCCTCGTCCTTCTGGCAACCATTGTGGCCTTCTGCTGTGCCCGCTCCCAGAGAAGTACGGGAGGGAGACCCGGGAGCTCAGGGAGGGGGACAGAGAAAAAGGCCAGGCTTAGACTGCCCCGGAGAGCAAGTAAGCAGGCATACAGTGAGCAGGGGCCCTACCAGTGCTGTGAGCTGCTGGGGCAGGGATGGGTCTCGTGCATCTTTTCACATGCAGCGCTTTGCTCGGCATCTGGCACACAGTGGGCGCGCCACTGCCGTTGAGCTGGACGGAAGTGAACTTCATGCAGCAGGGCCGTCAGCTAGCACCTCGGATTGAACATACGCAGCGGGAACTGTATTGAAACCCAGGGTCGGCGGGTGGGGGGAGGTGATCTTTGCCCTCCAAGATCTGCTAGTCGAACCAGAAAAGCAGGTCACCCACACAGGAAAAAAAAAAGGCGTTCAAGGAATTGCTTTGTGCGGACTCCTAAAGGTCTTTTAGTCGTTGGCCATAAAATGCTGGTGTTGATGCGCTCTTGAATCGTGTGTGTCTGGAGTCTCCGTCCTGGGCGTAGCTCTGAAGTTACGTGTGCTAGACAGACACGTGAAAGGGTAAATGGGACGGTGGAGACTGTGGGAACAATAGAGACTGTCTTGTGGTCCCGCCTCTTCCACCCCGTGACCCTGGGCAAGCCACAGCCACTCCAGGCCTCGGTTCTCTCCTGTGTAATAGCAAGGGGTCGGCTGATGTGACTTTCAGGGCCCCACCCGGCTCTGACATTCTATGAGCGTAAGGCACAAAAAGAATAATCAGGGTAAGCCTGCTCCCTCCTCTGCTTGGCAGCCTTCACACGTTGGAAGAAAGTTGCCTGTGTCCTCCCCTCCAAGCTGAGCAGCCTTGCTCTCTTGAGGGCCCCCAGTGATGCGGTCTCAGGCCCTCCCTCACCACCCACTCGGTGGACATCATAGGGGAGCATATTTCAGCAGGAATTTTCTAACAGAGCTCTCCAGGTATAAATCGGCTTCTTCCTCTAGAAGCCGTAAGCTCTCCATTACGGAAGCTGGACCACTGGTGCAGGGACGTTTCTGCTTTGGGCGGGAGGTTGACCATGGAATCTCAAGGTCCTTTCTAACAGATGTGTGATTCTCTGAACAGAGAGATCAGAGCCTGGTAGAGTAGGTCAGGGAAGACTTCTAGAAGGAGGTGAGGATTTAGTAGGATGACCAGGTGGCCGAATGGCTGGGGATGACCACCCATGCCACGGGAGCGGCAGGGAAAGGCTGAGGGTGGTGCAACCAGGAGCCAGCAGAGAAAGTACTCTGAGGTCCCAACAGCCCATGGCACGTCCAGACAGGTTCTATTACCAGGCGGGCCCTGAAACTGCTGAGTTCAGGGGCTGGAGGGTAAACTGGAGGGGAGGGGAGAGCTTGA
The DNA here is from genome assembly GCF_028564815.1 of Eubalaena glacialis. Lineage (NCBI taxonomy): Eukaryota > Metazoa > Chordata > Mammalia > Artiodactyla > Balaenidae > Eubalaena > Eubalaena glacialis. Next base: position 7,578,856 of record NC_083725.1, read on the forward strand.
CATCTCAGGCCCTAACGCCTGAGATGACAACTGATTCTGTCATCTACGCTTTCCTATTTTATGTCCAGATCTCAAAGGTGTCGTGTCAGCCAAGAATGACATCCGGGTGGAGATTGTCCACAAGGAACCTGCCTCTGGCCGGGAGGCTGAGGAACACCCCACCATCAAGCAGCTGATGGTGAGAATGTCATCTTATCCCCGCCCCACCCCGACCTCTGTGCCCTGAAGCTCCCAGAACCAGAGGCTTCTTGATGCTCTAGATGCTCTTGAGAAGCAAAGCATCAGCCAAGATGTGCTTCTCCGCCCGTAACAGGCCAGGCATCTACAGGCAGACCTAGGAGACACTGTGGGTTGGGTTCCAGACCACACGAAAGTGAGTCACATGAAATTTTTGGTTTCCCAGTACATGCAAAAGTTATGTTTATACTATATACTGTAGTCTATTAAGTGTGCAATAGCATTATGTCTTTAAAAAGGTACATATCTTAATTAAAAAATACGTTATTGCTAAAAAATGGTAACCATCATCTGAGCCTTCAGTGAATAGTAACATCAAAGATCACTGATCACAGGGACTTCCCTGGCGGTCCAGTGGTTAAGACTCCGCGCTTCCACTGCAGGGGGCGCGGGATCTCACATGCTGTGCGGCGTGGCCAAAAAGAAAAAAAAAAAAAGATCACTGATCACAGATCCCCATAACAAAGATGATAATAATGACAAAGTCTTAAACTCTCGAGAATTACCAAAATGTGACACAGAGACACAAAGTGAGCAGCGGATGCTTTTGGGAAAATGGTGCCCAGAGACTTGCCCTCTGCAGGGTTGCCACAAGCCTCGGACTTATAGAAAATGAAATATTTGTGAAGCGTAATAAAACGAAGTGTGCTCGTATTCTCCGCCAACAAAGATTTATTGTGTGTCTACTATATTGTGCTTGGGGTTCTCGGAGACTCAAAGGCATCTAAGATGCAGTCCCAGCTTTCAAGGGACCCATTGTCCGGTAGGGAGAGAAGATGTGCACGATTGCCATAAGATGTTGTGATATAACACAGAATCCTCCACACATAGATGTTACCAACATTCAGTACATGCCCTGCTCCCCCCATCTCCCCAGAAGTCTGCAACAAGCATAGGTTCCTCTTTGGGAAGTGGATTGCTTTAAACTCGTAACTTCTCCAGCAACCCCAAGGCCACTTCTCCTCCTGATCCCCATCGATGGACCGTCACCCATCCATCTGTCCAAACAAAATCCTGGAAAACTCTGCTAGAAAACTCTGGTGCCTACTGTGTCACGGTTATAATATGTTGGAGTAGCAGCAGCAAGCAGGTGGGTCAAGAGCATGGGCCTCTCTGTGCTTCAGTCTCCTCTTCTAGGAAATGGGATGAAGGTCATGGTACATGGGGTCGGGGTGAGGGCTCAGTGGATGAACGCCTGAAGAGGCTGGAGCCAGTGGAACACAGTGAGGGCTCAAGGAACGGTAGCTACTTGCTTTGCTGTGAAATCACCTGTTTCCTTATCTGTCTCCACTAGATGGTGAGCAAGCTGCCTTACTCATCCCTGTGTCCCCAGAGCCTTCCACGGTCCCTGGCAGATGCTCACCAACGTTTAGTGAATTGAACTGACGTTTTCTCTGCTGCTCTTTTTCTATCCAGTTGATTTTCAGGTCCCGACAATTCCACTTCAAAATCTTTTCAGAGCTGTGCCCCTGCCTCTTCTCCACTATAACTCCTCAGTGCAGGCCTCACCACGGCTCCCCTGGTCCATGACAGCATCCTCCCAAGTGGTCCCACATTCTAATCTTTCACCACTTTACTCTCCACCCTCCAGAGTCCCACAAAGGGTCCTTCTAAGATGCAAATCTGATCCTGTTACCGTCCTACTTAAAGACCCTCGGTGGCTCCAGATCTACTGGATAGTCCAGCACCAGGCGGGTCATCAAGACCCTTCAGCAGGAAGCGGCTTCTGGCCTGTCCAGCCCCATCTTCCTGCCAAATGCATCCAGCCCTCCAAAACCCCAGTTCCCAGCCCGAGTCTTTTATACCTCGGAGGCTTTGCACTGCTGTTCCCTCGGCCCGTTGATTTTGTCTGTTGAATTTCACATTCTCCTTTGAGAGTCAGCTCAAATGTCACCTCCTCCACAATTTTCCAGGCTTGCCCCACCATGGCTGGCAGAGCTATGCACTTTCCTGGTGCTCTCCCCAAACACTTTGCATGTTCCTCTTTCATAGTGCATTTCTCTAATTACACGTCAGCCTCCCCAAGTATCCCAGCGTTCCTCAAAGGCAAAGGGATGAATGTCTACTTCGCCCAGACCTAACATAGTGTCTGACACAGCTGAACGGTCAGTCTTACAAGGGAGGGGACCACAGTCCAGACCTGGGCAGGAATGGACGTCTCTGTTGATGAGATTTATTGAGTCTAGTGTGGAAGTACCCACGCCTGTCCTTCATCCCCTGGGGACCTTGCATTCCCTCCCACTGGGATATTCTGACTGCCTCTGACTGTTTCCACACCATTCTCCAGTCCAGACCCTCAGGGAAGAGGGGGGGGTCACTCAGTCGTCAGTTAAGAGTGGGAGATAAGAAGAACCCGCTGAGGGCTCCCCTTGGGGAGACCTTCGTTCCGCCACTCCCTTCACCCCCGGCACCGATACAGCCCCAACACTGAGGAGAGGCGGGCTGAGAAGCTGAATCTGGTGGAAGAGAAGAACTCAATCCAGATAGAGCCACAGCATTTACTGGAAAATGAAAAAAGCAGCATTAGTGGGGAAGTGACAGGATGGAAGTACGCTGGCTGATTCTGTGGGGGTCCAAAAAGAGATCAGGAAAGTGAGTCACAAGGGAGAAGACACATCCCAGTTCTGAGAGTGGGTGGGAACCTGGCCCAGATCATGTCATGTGCAGAAGGGATACATGGGAAGAACATTCTGTGCCACAGGACCAGAACCACTGTGGCTGTTCACATTCATTAATAACCCCACTGTGTGCCAAGTGTGCTTTACTTTTCACCTTAGGTCTAATTATTTTTTTAATTTCTGGTAATTTAGCGCCATGCCACTTCATTCATTCATCTGACATAAACTTAACATTTGTGACAGTCCTACTGTATGGCAGGCACCACGCTGGGCACCGGCAAATCAAAGAATGAATAAAACACAATTAAATATGATTCCACTCCAAAAGGATTTTGGTCAATGACCACAGTATGTAAGGCACTGTACCAGGTGTGCTGGAGAACCAAAGAGAAACAGGAAGTGGTCCTTGTCCCCAGGCTCTCTGGCCTCTGTTCAGGAAGATAACTTTGAATAATCTAAGTCCTTGCTGTGAATGGCAGGTGAGGCCCTAGCTGCCAGCACCTCAGAGGTAGTTATTCACTGATTCCTTCCCAAGGCCGTCATGAAGCCTAGCACCGCTGAGGAGCTGTGGGGCCCCGACCCCTGCCCAGAGGTTCTGCAGTTATTTATCTACAGGCCCAGCTCCCTGATGAGCACAGCTGTTCTGTCATGTCTCCTGACCTCTGTTTGCCTGGCCCTGAGCACAATGCCTGGCCTGAAGTCAATAAACGCTCACTGAATTGAACCAAATCAAAGCGAGATCTCTGGAGGAGATAACCGTAGCCCACGGGAAGGAAGGTGGTGGGTCTCAGAGACCTGCCCTGCACCTACCCACCTCTCTGTCTCCGGCTCTCAGGAGGGGTGGGGCTAGGGGGTCCAAGAACAACAGTGAGATCTGGAATCTCCTCCAGACTCTTGTCACCTGCCTCCAGGGGCCAGGCAGTGAGAGGTGGGGGGGAGGGGAGGCACAGATGGCAAGCATCTTTTGAGTGCATTTCTCCGGCTTTTCCTTGGGGGAAGTGGACGATTAGCCCACCTCCTACCCACTGAGCAGCGATTTCTGGGTTGTAGATGGACCGGGGTGAATTCCAGCAAGACTCAGTCCTGAAGCAGCTGGAGGTGCTCAAAGAAGAGGAGAAGGAGTTTCAGAACCTGAAGGTAAGAAGAGCCCCGGGTCACAACACGCCGGGCATCTGGTCTTCAGCTCTGATGACCCAGGCCCCAGATCCAGGCACAGATAGAAGGGACAGCCCCCCACAAAGGCACCTGCTCTCTCGCCCCAACACCAAGGAGGTGAGAGAGTTAAGGCTGAGCTCTCACAGTTCTCCCCTCCCACGACCTCCTCACCAATAACATTTTTAATAACGTTTCCAAGTTCCGGACTAAAACAAAAAACAATGAAAGCCTGGTTTTCACATGGCCTTGAGCTGCCCTGAAATAACAAAACGTACGGGTCAAGACCCCACTTGAACACCTGCCAGCATCCTGCCCAGGCTGACCCTCCCGACCGCCACCCCCCCGCACCTCTCCCGCTGTCCCCTTCCTCCTGTGTGTCCCTGGCCCTCCCCGTGGAGGGCGGGACTGGCGCCCGGCCGGCGCTGTGACGCCGCTCTCCCCCCGGCCCCCCAGGACCCCACCAATGGCTACTACAGCGTCAACACCTTCAAGGAGCACCACTCGACCCCCGCCATCTCGCTGTCCGGCTGCCAGGCCGACCTGCGCCCCGCGGGCAAGCAGCGAGTGCCCACGGGCATGTCCTTCACCAACATCTACAGCACGCTGAGCGGCCAGGGCCGCCTCTACGACTACGGGCAGAGGTTCGTGCTGGGCACGGGCAGCTCGTCCATCGAGCTCTGTGAGCGGGAGTTCCAGCGGGGCTCGCTCAGCGACAGCAGCTCCTTCCTGGACACGCAGTGCGACAGCAGCGTCAGCAGCAGCGGCAAGCAGGACGGCTACGTGCAGTTCGATAAGGCGAGCAAGGCCTCGGCCTCCTCCTCTCACCACTCCCAGTCATCTTCCCAGAACTCCGACCCCAGCCGGCCCCTGCAGCGGCGGATGCAGACTCACGTCTGAGGATCCCGGACCGAGGGCGGGGCGGGGGGGGGGGCCGGGGCGGGGCGGGGGCTCGGCCTGGCTCTGCAGAGACTTTGCAGAGGACCCCGGAAGCAGCCGCCTCCAGGACGGCCCCGAGGGCCTCCGCCACCGCCCTCCTGACAGCCCCGATCAAGCACAAACGAGGGCCCAGCTGCAGGGCATCGGGGCGTGGAGGTGGCGACGTGGCCAGAGGATGCCGCTGAGCGCAGCGGGCTCCGTGCTGGCCGCCCCGGGCCCCCGGTCCTTTCCCGGCAGCCCCTCCTCTACCTGCTCCTCCCACAGGCTCCAGAGGCAGCTACAGCTCTGCTTTCGTGAAACTGCGGTCCATGCTCCGGGCTTCGGAGGAGCTCTGCCCCTTGCTGCCCGCAAGCCCTCCCCCCACTCCCACCGTGCCTGTGCTCCTGTACAGCCCCGGGGAGCAGGGGGTCAAGTGCTTGCCGGCACTGAGCTGCCCCAGAGACCCCAGCGCCCCCTGCCGCTCCTAGTGCAGACCCCAGAGGCTGAGAAGCCAGAAGCGGCCCTGGCTGCCACACTGGCCCGGGGCCCACCCCCAATTTGTTCGGTGTTTTGTGTCCATACTTGCCAGTTCTGTCCTTGGACTGGATGCCTCTCAAGTCTGAGGTGGGACTGGCCCAATCAGAGATGGGTGTCTGGGAGGGAGGGGGAGGGAAGGAGGGGGGAGCGTGACACTCGGGGACCCCTCGCCAGGCTGTGCGACTCAGAGCCTCCCCATCCAGTCCTGCTTCGTGTACTCCCCTCCTCCCCTCTGCACATTCAGAGTCAATATAAGGAGTGTGAGAGCTTCTCTGGTCAGGGTTCTTTAAACAGCCGTTGGAGAGACTGTGTCCCAGGATCTGTGGGGTTTGGGGGGACTAGGGGGCAGGCCTTTAAGGTGATGAGACTTACCTTCTCAGCTGAGCCTAGATTCACACAAGGAACCATGGTCCTGTCCTCAGTAAGGCTGCTGGGGCAAGAGAGAAAGCATATCTGCACCTCACTCCTGCCTGCCACCTGAGAATAAATGTTAGGGGTCATTCCTCCAACAGATGCGTTCTATTCTTTCGTTCCTGCAGAGTCACAGCAAGACCCCAAGAGCTCAGAGGATGCTTTGGGAATGCAGGGTGCCTTGCCCTGCTTTGATCTGGTTTTCCCAGGCAGTGGAGAGCTCTGGCCGTGGTGACAATAGGACCTATGGGCCGACTCCTCTCCTTGCAGATGTGCCCAACCCAGAGGGCGCACGAAACCGGGCCTCACCAACCGCCTGACTCATGCCAAGTACAGCTCAGGGGCCAAGGGGTCAGACTGCACATTGGAGGGTCCTTCTAGGCCTTTCTCTCAGCAATATTCTGCAAGGGCGGCTCCCTCCGTTGGGGGTTCAGGGGAGGAGGCCCTCTTCAAAGAGCCTGTGCCACCAAGCAGCCCAACACTCTGAGACTCAAATGATGTTCTAAGAATGGCTTTGTTTGGGTGGAAAGGCTTGACATGGTGATGGCAGACAGGCTGGGGTGGATAAACAGGGCCAAGTTAGGATGCTATCTCTGCAAGTAGGATTCAAATGGAACTCTGGAGAACTCACACTGTCCCAAAGGTTGGAGGTTCCTCCTCAGATTTAGACCCTTCTCCTCCAACCTTCCCCGGGAGTCCTTACCCACCTTGGGAACCTTCATCACAAAAGTCTCTGCTTCTTTCCTCCACTGATGCCTTGGATGGCCCCAACCCACAGATGGTATACATAGCCTTCCTAGAGCCTCCACCCAGAGGATGTTTCTGCTTCTGCCATATTTCCTATTGCTTCAGAACCCTCCACTTCCTTAGATGTCTTCCTTTGCAGCACCCAAGCCTGAGGTAGTAGAAACTGATGAGAAATATAAGTGTACGTCCCAGCCCCACATCCTGCTCCTGGTACCATTTCTGGCCCAGCACAGATGCCTGTGGGCTCCAGGTTAATCTTGACAAGTTCTCTTCCTTCCCATATACGTTTTGCCTTTGCCAGCAAGGAGTAAGGATCTAAGATCAGATGCAAAATGCCTTGGTGTGCTAGAATAAGGAAGAGGATGACCTAAGAGGATCTGTCCATTCATTTCTCCTAGTCTTCCCCACCTTGGAGGTGGGTGGGAAAATCTACCTCCTAAGCCTCACCACAGCCTACCTTGCCCCTTACCCCCTGCCCACATCCTCCCCCAACACACACACAGCACTTATAATAGGATGGAGGTACCCATTCTTTCTTGGAACCCAAGGTTATGGCACAAAATAACCTGGAGAACAGGGAAGAAATCTGATCTCCTGGAGAACAGAACCCTCTTCTCCCTTGGGAGCCTCAGACAATCCCAGGGTGGGAACGTGGACATCACGGAAGATGGGGCTGCACAGTCAAGACTCGGCTACACGGGGCCCACCCCCTGAGCTCTCTCCAAGGCACAAACACAGCAAAGAATTGCCGAAAGGGTAGGAGATCACAAGTAAGGCCCTGGTGAAAGAGATGAACATAGGCAGGGGAAATCAGTAGGCTCTGGTGGCCTCTGGACCATTGAGGCACTGAGAAGGACGCTGGACTGAGCAGTGTGCATCCTTCAACCCCTCTGACTCCATTTACTTCTCACGTAGCAGTGAGGGGACGAAAAAGCTGGTAAAGGGAAGTGTTAAAAAAAAAAAAAAATTAAGGCAGTGGGAAGCCCTGAATTTCCCTGTAGGTGATTTCAAATTAACTGAAATGAGTGCTTCACGTTTGTAATCATTTAATTCTCACAATTCTACCAAGTATTACCATTTTACAGACGAGGGAGTGAACTTAAAGAAGCCAAAAGACCGGCCCAAGGTCACAGAGCTAACAAGTGACAGCACGAGATTTAAACATATGATTTCCTCTGTGAAATGTTTCCATCCTACAGTGCAAACCCAAGGCCACTTTCATCCTAGAATAAGATGAAAACGGCCGACGCTGAAGGCCATGAGCTGGGACCCCCTCGGGGGCAGGCTGAGCAAGGACAGGCCACAGCTCCAGCAGGAAAGCAGGACTAGCACCGTCCACCGCCAGTCCCCAGATGACCTGGAAAGACCACAACGCCCTGGGAAAGCTCGTCTGTGTATCAAATCACCCCCACCCCTCCCAAGGCCAGGATCCAGTTTTCTGATAGCTTTACAATTCGTTACTGGCTCCGAGTCACTGGATGGGGGCCCAGTTTCTGACTCTCAGGCTCACTATCAGTCTGGAAAGGCCAGGGTTATTTCCATCACGTCTTCAACTTTCATGGAACAGGAAATGGTCTCATACAAAGCACTAGAGCACCACAGCAAATCCATCTCTGATGGAGACTACTGAAACAGTGCTCTAAAGGAATAGGCCTTGAAGCTGCCTTTGAGCTTCTGGAGTGGAGAGGAACGGGGGTCGGCGGGGGCGGGGGGAAATAACAGCAAATGTGAAGCAGCCCTTGGGAGATTTCTCAGAACAGGAGAAAAGAGCCAACAGGAATTCTGCTTCTCGCTTCCTATATGGGGGCGGCATACATGAGGCACCGTGGCCTTTGCTATTACGGAATCAGAACTGAAATCGCCAGGTACACACTCCAGGAGTCCCATCGGCCCTTCCCAGGTATCGTGCTCGGTTTATGATGGCGCCAGAAAAAAAGACGAGGGGGAGTCCTGTGATTAGTTTCTTCTCTAGTAAGTTTCCCTATAAAATCAACTCTTTATTAAAATAAAAGTATAAATATTTAAATAAAAACTATCCTAATTTGCATATAGATTTTTATTTAAAATACCACTTGGGGGTGCCTGCTTAAAGAAACATGAAAGTTTAGACATAAACTGATGACATCTCAACTAAGTCTTGACGTTTACTTCCCCTTTAAAAAAGCCTTTTAGAAGCCTCTTATGGAAGCTGTTTTTAGGAGCTGTAACCACAGGCCAGCCATTTACAGCTTCAGCATCGAAACTACAAGTGATCTCTGAGAGTCACTGATAAAACATTCCCTTGCTCTGACAGTTACTTCTTACACCCAGTAAGGCTCTACACATCTTTTCCCCAACCCCCTACTATGTTTCCATCTTCCTAACTAGGTCATAAACTGGGAAAAAACAAATAAGGATTTGTTTTCCTGGATGAATCCATTTGTGTTTTAGGGAGAGGACCATCCACTCTTTCCCTCTCTAACATGCCATTCACAGGATCCATTGTTGAGTTTTGGTCTACATCCCAGGTGCCCATATCTGCCTGCCATTCCATGTTCCCAGAGCTCCTCTCTGGACCAGCCCGCTCGGCCCACCCACATGGCCGGAACAGCCTCAACCCCTGGGCCAAAAGCCTCCCTTGAGCTCACTGATCAGGGAGCCCCGGTCACACAAAGGAATCTCCTTCCACTGCTCCTCAGTCTATGACCCTTGGAAATATCTTGGAATGCTATGAGAACATTCATATAATGCTCCTTAATAGCTGTCTTCTTTGTGGCGAATCTAAAGTATTCATGTTTAAAGACAAGGTATGTGAAGTCTCAGGAAACAGGTCTTCTTAGGGAGAAGTGGGGTCTTATTAAATAGACCTTCTCTGAAATCTACTCCCCATTATGCAAGAGGAAAAGTGCTACTCAGGGTGGGAGCTGAATATAGGGATTCATTCCCCCTGAATGGATTCATCCCCCCTCAACTAGGCAAAGAAAAGTTCAAGGGGACTGAGCTCAAGATACCACCTTGACCACCTTTGTAAAGAAATTAAAGGGCCACAGCCTTGCTGCCCAAGGACTAGAAAACAAATTCATGACACTAATGGGAGAAATACGGAATGAAGACGGCATTAGAGATAAAGTGATACAGATAAGGATTCAGGACTTCTACAGCAGAATTTTCAGATGAGAATTTCCTGAGTTTTTTTTACAAGTTTCCCTAGCTCTCTTGCCATGCAGGGCTGCAAGTGGAACAGAAATCTACAGAGAAAAAGAACAGAACTGGAGAGAATCTCCCTACCAGACTGTAACTTGTCCTCTTGTGATATTTTTCCTCAGGAAAGAAACACATTTTTAAGCAAGTGAAGACACTCCTTAAGTGTTAAAGTTGGTGATGTACATAAATAGTGTTTTAGGAAACCTCAGAATAACAGACGGTTCTGGAACAGCTTAGTTCAGTAATTCCAACTTCGATTCCCCTGGGGTGATTTCTCTCATTCCCTCCGCCAACTCCACCCTCCCAGTCTTGCAAGATTTTCCAGAGGAAACAGCCCCTCTGTTGAGGGGTGCAGTACTTTCAACTGGTCTGCCCTAGGAACCTGAAATCTGGCTCCCAACTTTCAGTTTTCCCTAAAAACTTTTGTCAGATCCTCTGTGCTGACGCTCCTAGACAGGACTGTGGTCTCCCCAACCTGCTCCCGGCAATCCCTTTACTTTAAGAGGTGGAGCCCTCCAATACATTTGGGCTCCCCCCAAATCTGACATTTAATGAGACCCAAGGTTCATCTCCCCGCTTCATTTCCCGGGTGCAGGAGCTCCACAAACTCTAACAAGAGAGGGAAGGTCACTGAGGAAGAACTGGACAGGAAAACAGGCTATATACCTACTGACATACGCACACATAGATCCCTCCTTAAACTTTTAAGTTGGAAAGATTTCCTGGAACCACGTCTGGTACAAAACCATGGAAATGCTCAAAACTAACAAATAGTTTTCTGAAGCTATAATTAAGACATCAAAACGGTCAGATGGTTTAGGGGAGAGCTTACCAACTCTGAAGATGTACTTCTCAACCTTAGTTTAGGAACCTACCCTGGTATGCTGCATGCCATGGAAACGGATAATGCCACCCAAGAAACCCCTTTCTCCAAAAACCCCTAAGAGCGTCTGACTTCAACTTGAAAGCCACTGCCAGAGAGCAGTTTGAACTCACAGTTCTTTGTCGGATTCTGCAAAGCCTGCATTCGAGTCCTCTCACCAATGTCTTAACCTTCCTCTCCTTAGCTTGTGGGTGACTTGAAGACAAAGACTCTTCTGTAATTAGCCGTACCTGGGCATACGTTTGGCCCTTCAGATGGACCTCACCTGTCCCATATGCTTTCCGGTATTTTCCATTATGCAAGGTAGCTTTCCAATCTAATATTTATGTCATACTTCACAGTCTACACAATGTTCTTCCAGACATATTCCCACTAGATCCTTAAAACTTCATTGTGAGACAGGCATGCGTGATCACTATTTTACAGATTACGTGGCAGAGCACGGTTGTGTGTGCGTTTACACCTAACTGCCTCGTGGACGGAACTGCTTCCGAGTTCAAACTTTTCGCAGGCTGGCCAGTCTCTGGGGTAAGGCAGTTGGATGTATTCGTGTCCTCGGAAAGTGTAAATAAAACCCGAAGTGTTCAAAAGTAAGACACGCCACTTGATGTGAATATAGAATATCATTTCAATGTGTTCCTGGGCTAGATAAAGACCTAAACTCTGTCTTGCCCAGCTAGGAGGTCGAGCTGGGAGTCCCGCCTCTTCTCCGGGCCTCTGTGGAGGAGAGATGGACCTCACAGTCTACACTGCACGGAGCAGATCTCCTCCGCTCCCTCCCAGTCCTAGTCTGTTTCACCCCCGCCCCTGCGGTGAAGTCAACGTAAGTCACGTGAACGAGGCCCAGCGGGAGCTCAGACGAGCCCAGGGAGACACCCGCTGGGAAAACCGCGGCTCCGCTGCAAACCGGGCAGACGGGCGAAGCCTCAGCGGCCGTTGCCAAGCCCGGAACCGGTTGCCAGGGTGGCGCCGGCCTCTCAGCGCGCCGAGAGGCTCCCGCGCGCACCGCGCTAGAGCGCCGCTCTGAGGGGGCCAGTCCCGCGCCCGCGCGAACGACGCATGCGCGTCCCGGCCCCCGCCCCCGCCCCCGCCCCCGCCCCCGCCCCCGCCCCCGCCCGCCGAAGAAAACCGCGCGTGCGCCTGATTAACGCGGCTCAAGGGCTCCGGGGATTAGGCTGGGCTGTACACGCAGACCGTTGAGTTGGAGGAGGTCCGTGAGATCATCCTGTAGTCTAGACGACTGGAGCAGTGGTTGCGGGTGCTTGTTAGAATTCCAGATTCCTGGGCCGTACCCGCAGCGGCCTGGGTAAGACCCGAGAATCTCCATTCTTAGATTATGCCCAGATAATTCCGGCATAGGTGGTCCTCACTGGCTGGACCCTCCCTCTTGTTTCAAGGGATGTAGGAATTGGGGCAGAGACGTGGAGAAGTGATCAGCCCAGGGTCGTCAAGAATTAAGTGACAGAGCCCGGTGGAGGACCCGGATTTGTGGACTTGCACCCAAGTGCCTTCCCTCTGCTGTACCCTGCTTCCCCGCCTGCCTCCTTGTCGGGGCACGGTTTAATCAGGACCAGACAGGCTGGCTGGCAGGCGGTTCATTCACATCGGTCGGGCTAACTGAAGAATGAAAGTTCCTTTCTCAGAACGCCAAAGAACCCCATCCAGCAAGTCCACATCAAAGCTCCACTGCCTGCTCCTTAGCTGAGCGGTGCTGCCTCCATCCACCTAGATTGGGGCACCCTGGAGAATGCACACCCCCCAGAGAACAATGGCCACTTTGGGGAGTATACACCCCCTCCCCATACACACTCATGTGTGGATGTGATTATGTCTGCATGTGGTATCACAGGCTTCATGCAAGAATGTAAACCGCTCCTGTGTCTGCATGCGTGTGTGTGGAGTTTGGGGGGGGGGGTATGAGTTTGGATTCTGGCTCGAGTTTAGGCACATTCAGTAACAGGCAGTGGCCCCAGTCCAGGACAGCTGGATCATATGTGCTGACAGCCACTTTCAATGGCCTGGACGGGGAACTGGACACTCCCATGCATACCCTTACGAGAAGCAGCTGGAGAAGCATCAGGAATCAGCAGAGCTGAGATCCCCGAACACACTCACGCCTGTGACGCCTGTCGGAGTCAGCAAGGCCCCCCAGGACAAAGCCTGGGGGATAGAGCTGGCCCGTGTGGTGGAGAGGGGAGGGGGCTTGTGGCTGCAGCCCAATTTGCTTTCAGAATTCCCCCTCTCCGCTGGGGGGAGAGCAGCTAGCAAAAGTGTTCTGCCGGGCTTCTGTCCATGCATCGCAATGGTCCTCTGTTGCTCCCAAATCTCTGCCCCTCTTTATCTGTCCTGTCCCAGCCTTGCTGTCTCAAAACCTCAAGGCTTCAACTCTTTCCAAGAAAGCCAGGAACACAGCTGTGAGTCCCTTCCCTCTGGGGGAGGTCCAGCTCTCCCTCCTGGCTCCAGATGTAAAGGAACAGCTGTGAGAGTGGCAGGAAGCCCACTTGGCAGTTAAGCAGGGCCTGGGGAGATGAACAAAGCTGGGTAGAGACAGGCAAACAGCAGGGCTGTATCAATTCTAGAGACTGGGGGAGGGCAAAAGCATTTCATCCTGTGGCTCGGCGACTGGCTGACAGGCCTTGCCAAGCCCTCAGACGCCGCCCATGCCCTGCCCATCCCAATTCTGGCTGCCTGGGCCACTGGCAGGACTTTCTGTAAACTCCATTTTATGATTCCCACTTAATCTGAGAAGGGAAACTTGGCTTTCTTTGTCTGTCTCCACCCCTGTCCTCAAACACACACCTCCCAGAATGAGATTTTGGAAAAAAGGCTGGTGAGGGAGAGGAAGGGAGGTGGAAGAGGGTGCTGCCACTCTACCCTGGCATCCTCCTGCCCCTCCCTACCTCTGGAAGGTAAACCAGGATGCAGATGCCAGGCTCGGTGTCCAGCAGATAGGGCTGCTTGGGGCACCACTTGCTTGCCTGCTACGCCAGGGTGACAAAGCACGACTTGGCACCCACCAAGCACTGTACTCAGTAAATAATTATTTCCTGAATGACCCTGGCCCACTCTGGGTTTCAGTGGGTCTTTAACAAGCCTGTCCATGGCCGGGAGAGGGACCCGCCACTGTGGCCCACTACGCATCCGTGTCTTCTTCACTCTGAAAGGACACAGGGTATCACAGCTGCTTCTGTTTTAGGAAAAATAGTTTAATAAGTCTGAAACCCCTTTTAGGTCCTCTCCTCCATGGAACCCGTGTGCCAGTGCTCTTCCCATGCCTGCTGGGAGGGAGCAGCCCTTCTCTGGAGGGCACCACCCACTCTGGGCACCGCCCACTCCAGACGCCTCGCCCTCCTGGGAGGCCTGCTCTGGGTCTAGGCCTTAGTGGGTCCATCACTTTTGTGTAAAAAGTGAGCAGACCACTGTAATATGCCCCCTTCTCTGGATGCCACGGGGCCAGCCCACAGCATGTTCCTACCCCTTAATTAAATAGCCCGTTAAATAATCTCCCGGCGCTGGCAGAGAGGGGATGCCACAGCAACAAGCCCCGTGCCTTGGCCGGGCTCCTGCTGCCTCAGGGCCGCCACCCTGACTCGATCTGGCCTCCACCAGAGCAGCCAGGGACACAGCCTCGTCTCAGACCTGGCCTCCTCCCCACGCAGGGGAGGGTGAGTCCAAGCTGGCACCGGGCACCCCCCACGGCCACGGACAGGGGCACTCAGCAGGGTGAGCAGGCGGATGGGTACAGCTCCTGCCCCGTCAGAAGTACGTGAGGTTCTTGACGGCTCCGATTTCCAGCATCCGCTTGATGGCCAGGGCCTCTTGGGAGACATTGTGGCCTGACCACTGTGGAGACAGCCAAGGAAGCCAGCTGAGGAACTCCTAGGCAGCTCCCCGGTCCTCCCCGTAAGCCCACACCCCAGGAGCTCCGTTCCCCATGCCGGCTCTCGGAAGGAAGACAGAATACAGGGGACGCTGGCCTGGGAGTCCAGATGCCTTGGTTCCAGATCTGACTCTCTGTGTGACCTCACGGTGAGCTACCTCTGGGACCACCCTCACTCACTCCGTGTCCCCAGGCTGGCCCGCCCCACCCAGTTCCCCAGCAGGGACCACGTACCACCATGGACTTGAGTGTGATATACTCGTAGTAGTGAATGGACTGCTTCTTGTGGTGGGCGTCTGGGTAGCCGAAGCCAGCAATATGCACCAGGTCACAGAGGTGGAGGGCCAGGGTGATGGCCAACAGCCCTGTGGTGGGCTTCTGAGGGACAAAGCGTGGGGAAGGTATTAGAGGGAGCCTGCTTCTTTCAGCACCTCTAGGCCAGCGTTCTGCAACAGAACCTTCTAGTATCATGGAAATGTTCTTCATCTGTGCTGTCCTATATGGCAGCCACGAGCCATACGGGGCTCATGCAGCTAAGGAACTGAACTTTTTATTTTATTCAATTTTAATTAAAATTTAAATTTAAATAGCCACATGTGGGGAATTCCCTGGTGGTCCAGTGGTTAGGACTCCGTGTTCTCACTGCCGACGGCTCAGGTTTGATCCCTGCTCGGTGAACGAAGATCCTGCAAGCCGTGCATCGCAGCCAAAAAAAAAAAAAAAAAAAAAAGCCACATGTGGCTCGTGGCTACCATACTGCATACTATAGCTCAACACGTCTAGGGAGGGTTTGGGCCTTTGGGGATGATGATGGCAATCAAGATGACAAAAATGATAGTAATAATAACATCTATGATTTTCGGAGCACCTGCTATGTGCCAGACACTATGCTAAGTATTTCACCCCATATGTCACCTCATCCAGTCCTCACAAAAACACTTTGAGGTAGATAGTATTATTAGCCCCATTTTCCAGATGGGGAACTGAGGCTTACAACCGTTAAACAAGTCACTCAAGGAGTGGACAGGTTCTGCTCTCCACCTTGGAGAACCTCACCTCTCCTGGAAGCCCCGAGGCTCTCACATTTCTGGGCTGTGTGCCCTTCATGAGGGTGGGCTCTCCCTCCTATAAAGTGGGGACAGCAGCACCTCCCCCACCTCCCACCGTATGGGCTGCTATGAGGACCTCACTTTCTCCACCCCTGAGCCATCCACGGGGATGGGCCACCTGATATTCTAACCTCACAAACCGCCTTCCTCAGCAGGGATGACCTGCCTTCCACTCCCCGGACCTTGTCAGATCCCCTAAGGCCAGGTGTTCCCCAGCTTCCCTTTCTGAGCTCTCCTATCCTTTCATGTCACTGCCTGCCCCGGCCTTCCGTTTCAGCCCTGTTGCTTTTACCGCCACTGTGTCATCTCATCCAGTTCAGACCTCTGCCAAACCACACATACATCACCTTCTAGCAAACTCTTCTCTCCCCGTGTATTCCTGTAATTGTTAAACATATTACCGTCCACCCAGTTGTGCTGGAAACCTAGAATTGTCATACATCTCTCAATTTCACCTTAAAAGAAATGCTGTAGCAGAAGAATTCTAAGATGAACCCCAATGACCCCTTGCCCTTGAGAGTGTGTGTAGCCTATGAATATGATGAGATATATTACATTGTATTATATTGCTTAATATGGCACAGTAGACTGTAAAATAGATAGTCCTGGTGGGCTTGACCTAATCTCATGAGCTTTTACATCTGGGTCTAGAGATCAGCAGTGGAGGAAGTGCGAGATGTGAAGCATGAGAAGGATTTGCCATGCATTTCTGGCCTGAAGATGGAGGGGACCAGACAGCAAGGCATGCAGGCAGCTCTTACGTGCTGAGGGTACCACCCCTAGGCTGAAAACCAGCCAGGAAATGGGGGCCTCGGTCCTGCAACCCAAGGGACCAAGTTCTTCCAACAACAAGAATGAACTTGGAAGCAAATTTCACCCCCTGAGTCTCCAGACAAGAACGCAGCCCAGCTGCCAACTTGATTTCAGCCTTGTATACCCTATGCAGAGAATCCAGCCATGCTGTACTGGACATCTGACCTCCAGAACTATGAGCCAATACATGGGTGTTGTTTTAAGTCTCTAAACTGTGGTAATCTGTTAGGCAGTGACAGGAAACTAAAGTTCATCCCTTCCTCTCCCTCTTCCTCCTACCAGGAGCTGGGTTCTGGTCCTAATCTCTGGCTTCCCTCTCTAGCAGTCACCCTCTGCCATCAGGGCCATAAAACTTCTCTTTGCTGCCCCCCACCCAACTCCATGTGCACTAGAACTCAGTGCCAGGGGCGTTGTTTGCTCTTGACAAATGAAATACCTTCCCTCAATTCTCTGCTTGATGGGCCCCATGACCTCTTAGGGCCCAGCTCCAGCCCCACCTCTTCCGGTGGCACCATCTCCAGACAGCCCCAAGCAGAGTTCCGCCCCTCCTCTGAGACCCCGCAGCACTCGGAACAACTTTCTATTGGAGCATTTTGCCATTCCAGGCTGCATCCTGCGTGTTTATTCCGCTAGACCGAGTTTCCTTAGGGCAGAGAGCATGTCTTATTCCCCATGCATGCAAACTTGGGGCCTGGTGCTGAGCAGTCACAAAAGCAGGCATTCAACATAGGAAGCTGAATCGTAGTAGATATTCAGTAAAGAATAAAATCATGGGGAGCTCCCTGGTGGCCAAGTGGTTAGGATTCCGGTCTTTCACTGCCGTGGCCCAGGTTCAGTCCCTTCCTGGTTAGGGAACTGAGATCCCGCAAGCCATGCAGCGCGGCCGGAAAAAAAAAAAAAGAAAGAATAAAATCATTTATTCAAAACTTGGCAAATATTTGTCGAGCATTCACGGTGTGCCAATCTCCGTGATAAGCACATTATGTAATTATCTTTTTAAATTCTAGAATGGCTTTAAAAGGTCAGTACTCCTATTTTCCCCACCCCACAGATAAGAAAACCAAGGGTCTGAGTGGCTGACTGGCCCAAGGCCATACAGCAGGTAGCACCGTGAGTCCTGTCTATGTCTGATCATTACTTCTGTCTCCTACCCTACACAGCCTCTCTGAGGGCTCAAAGATACGGTGGAAGTACCTGCTTGGGAAGCAACCCAGTGTGCCAAAGCCCGCCAGCAGAAGGCCACTAGGGAGGGTACTGCGAGCCGAAACCAAAACCGGAACTTGCAAACTGCACCCTGACTTCCCAAACGGTCACACCTACCAAACCATGATATGCAGGACCAACTGCACCCTCAAATTCTTTTACCTCCTTTAGACCAATATGCTCCAAGATTGGATCACAGATGAAGTGATCAAATAGTAACCACAGGGCTCAGGCTGGGCTCCATATCCTAAACATAAGATTACTGACTGTTGGGACTTCCCTGGCGGTCCAGTGGTTAGGACTCCACGCTTTTACTGCCGGGGGTGCGTGTTCAATCCCTGGTCGGGGAACTAAAATCCCACAAGCCGTGTGGCCCGCGGCCCAAAAAAAAAAAAAGACTACTGACTGTCCCAGCAAATCCGCAGTGTACAGATTCTGATCAGCGCCTGCCAAAGCCATCCTCTACCTCTAGCCCCCAAGTCCTTCCCTGACTCCTCATTTTGGAGATGCCCCGGAGCATCTCAAGAGTGTGTGCCCTCCCTTGCTGTAAAAGCCAGAATACCTCCCTCTGATTACAGGTGTGTGCCTGGGGGCTGTGTGTTATTCAGATGCGTGCTGCAGTCTCTGCTATTGTTTTCCCCTTGCCTGGGGTCCTCCCTGGCCTTCTGGAGCCTCTAGGGAGTCCCTCCTACTTCCCACAGAGAACCCCAACCCTCTGGCTTCCCGTCCGTCTGCAGCCCATCATCACCTGCTTAATCTTGTATGGCTGCTGTATCGGCAGGCTCAGCAGTTTGTCAGCTGCAATCTCCATGAAGAAGGGGTTGAGAATCCGAATCTGTTTGGGGTTGACGTCCCAGATGAGGGGAGGCTGTTTCCAGAAGCCCTTTCGCACCTAGGCGGGTGGGGTTGGGAGGGAGAGAGCCAGTGGGTTGAAACGGGGAGGTGGGGAGGGGTTTCTCCAGGGGACGGGGCCCCTGTGTTGATGGCACAGGCCCTCGGGAGTGCGGGGTGAGGAGAGGGACGTGGAGGCCTACACCAGAGGTGGGAGAGGAGACCAGAAGAGAGGAGGAGGGAGAGAGGGGAGCGGGGCACCCCCCAGGGGAGGCCAGGTGACATGGTATGGAGAGTATGGGCTCCAACCATTGCCCACTTCCAAGTATAGGCATGCAGGTAGAAGGGGCTAGCTGAACACGTGGCAAAAAATGGACAGTTCAGCAGTCAACCGGATGGCAAAGAGACAGAGCGGACTTTCTGGAGTCCACCTAGAAGGACAGAGATCTTGACTGTTCTAACCTGCCTCCACCTGGAGATGACTACCAACTGGTCCCTCTGCTGCCAAGCTTCTCACTGGCAAACATATTTTGGCAGCTTCTCTGTCCCAAGCAGCCTCGAGCTTGGGGTGCCCTTCGCGGCTGCTGCCTGACTCCTGAGGACCGTGGGGCACACGTGATGGAGCAGCAGGGCCTGACCCGGGCGGCGTCCCCATCCCCAGGCTGCGACCTCACCCCCGCCAGTCTCTCCACGTACGCGCTTCTTATCACTCAGGATGCTCTCAATCCAGTGGAAGTCCATGGCCTTGAAAGCTACCATGACAAGCAGCGTGTCAGGATTGTCCTCCACTTTGGGGTTGAAGTGGGCGGATTCAGGGTAGAAGAGACGCATGGTGGTCTTGGAGCCCACGTCATGCTCGTAGCCAGCCACCGGCGCGCTGTTTAACCTGGGAGGCAGGGAGGAGGGTGCCCGTCACCTAGAGCCCCGCTGGGTCTGTTTATCGTCGCCCCCCAAACAGAAGAGGGAAGGGCGGTCATACAGACCTGATGACCACGTCGTACTTGTTGATGGCCTCTCCCAGAGAGCTGTTGCGCAGCCGATGCCCGTTCCCCACCACCACGCAGCGGCGGCACTTGAGGCTGCCACGGGAACAGGGTGGTGAGACCCAGAAGGAGCCCCCGCTCCTGCCCCGCTTCACTCTCCTGGCCCGGTCTGCCCAGGCCCCCTCAGCCCCTCAGCCCCTGGCCCCCACGGACCAGGCATGTCCAAGGAGTCCTGCTTCTGGTCATGCCGACCCTGCGGCCCTGGGCTTTCAAGGGAGAGGAAACTGAGCAGAGCACAGGGGAGACAGAGGGGAGGAGGGAAGATGCCTGGGGAGTACCAAGAAGAAATCCCATCTCGGAGCCCCCGACTGCTGCCCAGGCCTGCCTGTTACCATGGCAATACCCTCAGCAGCCTCTGCCCACTCCAGCAGCCTGATGCCCAGGCTCAGTTGCCGTGGGGACTGGCGTGCCCGCCTCCCCTGGAGACAGGCAGGCTCACGGCAGGTGCTGGACCATGACTGTTTCACGCTGGGGCAGGACGGAGGGCCTCTTACCTCTGGATGCTCTCTGGAACGGAGTAGCTGGTGATGGCCAGCACCCGGAGGAGCAGGTCTTCTACAAAAGAACCGCAACGGAAGGGGCTGAGGACAACAGCTAGCTCCCCAAAGGCCGCCAGCCCTCCCTGCCCTGACCCCAGCATCTAGGCCTGGCTGAGAACCTGGGCGCTGGCACCACGGACAGCAAAAAACGAGAAGCGGCGTGGCCAAGGTGAGGCCACCGTTCCCACCTGACCAGGCGGATACTTACCGCTCCCCTTGGTCCCGTAGGGCAGCTCGTAGGCAGATGGCGTCTTGACCCAGAAATAATCCTTAAGCTGCAGGAAGACGGGCTGTTCTCGGGAGTAGCTGCGCCGAGGTGAAGGCAGGGTAGGAATGGGAAAGAGATTAGTCTTCATGCCAGAAACTGGGTCAGACCCCTGACTCACATTATGTGTACACACCAAGGCCTCTCCCTCCCTCACAGGCTGCACCTGACCCATGTCCGCCAGCACGGTTCCCTCCATCCAGCCGGCAACCAGGCCCATCCTGCATCCTCACGTACTTGCCAAAGAGCTTGGAGGCCATCCTCTCCGCCTCACCCTGGAGGCATGGCTCCTTCTTCTCTGGGATGGGAAAATAAAAGCTGGAGACAGAAAAGGAGAGAGGCAGGCGCTCCAGTCAGACCTCCCGGGCCCCGGGGGGCCAGCTTTCCAGGCAGCCTCCACCTCCTCCCAGGGCACATTGGCCCCAAGGCCCTGGAGAGCGACTCGCAGGCTGGAACGGTGTCAGCCCAAGTCCCACTTTGAAACCAAATCATTGCAAACCCAGTTCTTCCTTCTCCTGAACTCCCTGGCTGAGGGCCCCGGGGAGTCATCCCAGGCCCTACCCCCCATAACCCACCAACTCCCCTCACAGAGGATTCTGGGCTGTAGCGTACGGGAGAGGTCATGCCCTGGCTCCCTGAACCCTCCTGTCACCCCACTAGGTCCCCACCTCACGATGCTCCATCCCCGAGCCCGGTTCCCAAGAGGAACCCACAGAAGGACATGAAAGATGGACTCACAGCTCAGTGTACCTCTCTTCTCGGGAGATGGAGTACCAAACCATGACGACCAGGACCAGAGCCAGCGTGGCCAGGAGTTTCCAGCCTGCGGGGCGAACGCACAGAGCTGGAAGCAGAAACAGGCAGGCACCGCCCTAGGGCACCTTCTCAGCTGCCCCAGCTGGGGCCCCTGCAAGGCCGGCTCAAAGCAGGCCCTCGCCTGGCCTTAGTTCTCTGGCTCAGGGCTTGGACCCAAGTGTTTCTGCTGTCCTTCAAGATGAAGACAGGGGCCCCTGGCTCCGTGTCAGTCCCTCCACAACCCCCGGCGGGGCCCAGGATGATGCTTAAAAGACCGCTTCTGGGGAGCCCACCCCTCAGGGTGGGGAGCTCTTGGAGAATACTCACGGGACTTGCTGATCATGTTTCTCAGGTGCCAGGGTTCCTGGGGAGAGCTGTCATCCCGGCTGCCTCGGGCCACCTAGGAGGTAGGAGTCACAGGTGTCTGGTCAGCGCCACAAACACTCTCGCCTAGACACCGGAGCAGGACACAGCCACAGCCTGCCTCTTCCCGCCTCCAGAAAGCACAAAGCTGCTTCCAGGGCGGCCATCCGGGGAGCGGCCCTCCTCACCCTGGACATCTCCCTAACCCCTCAAAGGCAGCATCAGCGGTCCAGGTGGGGCCTACGCCCCAGAAAGGGAAACCAAGTCCCACCCTTCACGAATTCCGTCCCAGGCCAGACCAGCCTACCACAGCTTCCCTGGCACGGTTCCCCTCACTGTGTCCTCTCCCTCACTTGGACCTCGGAAGGGCCAGCTCCAGGAAACAGATGTACCTCCACCCATTTTCTACATGAAAGTTAAGCTAACTGTACAAGGGCGTGATTCACATTTTACACAATTGAAGTTTATCTTTTCTCCATATCCAAGGCATTCCCTTGGTTCTGGCCACCGTCCACCCCTCTGTCATCAATCTCTCACTATTCCACCCGAATAGATCTGCTCGGGCCAGGCCCTGGGGTGACTGTGGGATCATCAGATGGTCCACAAGCCCTCTTGCAGCCCTTCTAGACTCTGGCTGAGTACAAACAGTGTCCAAGCCGTCACCACCAGGTACACGGGGGAAACTCAACGGAGGCAGGCTGTTTGAATAGGAGCACGGAGAGTGAGAAGGGTCTGGTTGGTCAGAGGAGAGAAAGGAGACCCTTTCAGGTAAGGGCAGAGGCTGGCAAGGTAAGGACAGGGCTGTGGGAGGGGTGAGTTGCTACATGCACATAAACAGTGAGGTCCCTCTAGTCACAAAGCCAGCCAAGGACCATGCTTCTGAGTCACCGGGAAGAAATTTCTGCAGCTTTCACAGCCACACACAGAGGCACGGGATGCGCGCAGAGCGCCAGTTTCTTCTCTCCATGACATCGTCCCCAATGATCTGGGTTGTAGGAATCAGATGGGCCACATACTAAACACAGATTCCAGGGCCCTTTCCTGGGATAGCTTCAGCCAGCTGGGGTGGGACCTGGGATGGGCATTGTCACAAGCTCCCCACGTGATTCTTTTGAAGGATCAGGAAAGGGAGGGAAGCCCTAGTGTTTGTGCTCTTTTGGGGAGAAATGAAAAATCTCAAATTATTTCTCAATGGTGGGGGACCGCATCTGGACGAGGTCTGGTTTTTGTTAGAAATCATAAATCTATTATCCTGAACACTGTCCTGTTATGGAGTCGATGCTCTGCTCCCAGGGGCACTCCCCGGGCTCCACCCTGAGTCCACTAATACCCAAGAATGAGAAAGCCGGGTGGGGGAAAGGGATAGGGGTGGGGACCAGAGCCATATGTTTTCAGTAGGGTCAGGAGGGCCCATCTCTGAATCCCAGTGGGAATGGGGGATGGTCCTGTCCAGTAAAGAAAAGCTCTAGAGTTGTAATCAGCAGACCCCAGTGAAAGTCAAGACCTACTGCTTTTCCGAGGGTGGCCTGCCTTCCCGACCTACCCACAACAACTGCCAAGTCATGCCCTACCACGTTATCCCCTTCACACGCTTCTCCTGATCTGTAATTCGTTTAGTTACTTGCTCTCTGTCTGTCTCCCCCACTGCATATAAGCCCTGTGAGGGTAGGAATCGGATCTGTCTTATTCCCAGCTCGAGCCCCAGCATCTAGCACACTGCCTGACACATAGCCAGTGCTCAGCAAGTACTGAATGAATAACATGTTGGGTTATCTTGGGGGAGTCACTTTTCCCTCTCTGACCCTCAGTTTCTTCAGCTGTAAAACTGGGAATTTGGCCTAATAAATGCTTGTGACGCAAATATATTTATCAGATCAGCAGCCTGAGCCTCACCAGGGATCTTATTAGAAATGTATAATCCCAGGCCCCTCCAGATGCACAAATGAGAAACTGCATTTGCGTAAGATCCCCTGATGATTCACATGCACATTCAAGCTTGAGAAGCACTTGTCAAGATGGATGTCCTTGACCTTGGCTGAACAGGAGGATTGCAGTATCTGGGTCCCATAACTGGAAATTCTGACTTAAGTGGTCTGGCCTGGCACTGGAATTTGTTCAAGCACCCAGGGGCGATTCTAACCCAGCCAAGGTTGAGAACCACTGGTCCGGATAATGGCAAAAGCACGGTTCTCAATCTTTGATGTGTACATTCTGACTCAGTGGGTGTCGTGGGTCCACATTCTAACCGGCTCCCAGGTGGTGCCCTGCTGCTAGGCTGGGACCGCACTGAGAGCTGCAAAGCTCTAAACAAGATCCTTCAGGCTCTCACATTTCTTTACATTATGAACTGCATCCTCTCCCGCCCTCCGCGCTCTCAGTCCTCCTTTCTGATCAGGATTCAGTCCATTGTACTCCATCTCCCTGTATCAGTAGGTCACAGCACTCGGGGCACGAGGCAATCATCTGAGAAGCTGAGGCAGTTATTGACGTCTAGACCCCACTTTCCAAGTCTTATTTAATTGGTTGGGCATGGGGCCCAGGCATTGGCCAGTAAAAAACCAACCAAACAAAAAAAGCTCACCTTTCTGGTGATTCTAACATGCAGCCAAAATGGAGAACACTACAGAGAGTGTGCTCTGCAGTAACCGAAAGTCAAGGACTCGGCTGTCCTCAGTGAAGGAGAACTTTGGTGGCCGGAGGTGATGGGTCTTGAGCAACAAGACAACTACTCTTTTTTGACCTCTTCCCCAGTAAAGTTCTGCACTTTCCTCCTAAACTGTGCTGGTCTTGTGCTAATCAGACTGGCTAGTCCTGGGATCTGCTCCGAGAGACCCCCAGGGATGTCATCCACCCACCCACCCCCTCCCCTTGCTGGCCAAGGCAAGAGGATGGCTCAGCCCCCAGGATTCCAGGAGCACGGGCTTCTTGGGCTGGCTGCTGCCTTGGGACAAGTGGGAGCCTTCTCCCAGCAGCTGTCCCATATCACTGACAGCCCCTGGGGACAAAAGGACAGAAGAAAAGTCACAGCAGGGTACCTGGGCAGGAGAACAGAAATCTGATCCACTCATGTCCAAGGTGCAGCAACCTCTGCCTGCCACCAGCTGCCCAGGAGACTGGCTCACCCGACCCGCTAGGTAAGGCTGACCCCAAGGCAGGAAGGCTGTGTGCCCTCCTGGTGCTCTGCTAAGAACCATGGTGTCCCCCGCGGCAGTGAGGCTGCTGAGCCCTGCCACGGAGTCGCCAAGGGGCAGAACTGGAGGACGGGGTGAAGAACAGAAGCCTCCTGCTGCCTGGCACTCAAAGCCTCACACAGCAAGTACTCAGTGGGTACACGCTGTACCAAGATGAACAGAACTGGGCGTCACCCACGGACATGGCATGACGCCAGGCCCCTCCAAGCCCTTGGGCCCATCAAAGGGCTGTGGCTTAATGTTCCTGAGAAGGGCGATGGGAAAACCAGTGGGGCAGAAGCCGCAATCAATGTCACTGCCCCTCAGTTCTGGGGGGAAAACCTGGAGCTGCCTGCCTGCCACCTCTAGACCCACCTGCAGCTCCTGCCCCACACGGATACTGGGTGGGTCCCCGCCCACCTTTCCAGCATTGCTCCCAACCAGTGGTCCCCTCTGCCTTGCTGCTTCCACCTCTCCCCCCTCCTCCACTCCCTTTGACTCAGAAACATAGTCAAGTCTCCCTGTACCCAAAACAAAACAAACCCCCTCTCTGCTTCTGCCTCCTCCTCAAGCTACCTCTGCATCTCCATCTTGAGCTCCAGTGGTCACACTCCTTAATCTGTGCTACATCCTCACTTCCCACTCAACCCTCTACCCCTACTCCACCCCTGATCCCCACCCTTGTCCTTATGCTGACATCGCTCTTGTGGAAGCCTTCAGTGGCCTCTTAATGGTCAAACCTGAAAAAGATCTATTTTCACTCTTCCCCGTACTCTGAAGCCTTTGCTACTAATAGCTAATAGGCCGATGCTTCCAGGTCAAGACTCTCTCCAGGCTTCCTCCAAACTGGCTCCACTTCCTTTAAGTGCTGGCGTTCTCCAGGGAGCTGCCCTTGAGCCTCTGTTCTCCCTCGGCTTGTTTTCACAGGCCAGGTTCATTCATTTTCGGAGGCTTAACTACTACTCAAACCCTGATGATTCAAGCTCTTTTTCAGCTCTGTAATTTCTCTCCCAGATCCTGTCCTAATATTTCTGATTTTCTACAGCTCATCCTCCCTGGATGATCTTAAACTCTCACACGTAACACGTCCACAACTGGACCCGCATCTCCCCGCTCCCCCCCACCCCACATCCTCGTCAGCTCATCCGCCCAACATCTCCTTCGCCTTCACACCATCCGTGCGAAACGCTACCCACTCTACCCCCAGTTCCTCGTTCCAGCAAACACTTGCTGAACTCCCACTGAACGCTCGCCATTATAGGCGGCACTGGGATGTAAAGCTTGATAAAGCTCAGCGCAGCGTGAAGGCTACACAGTCTAGAGCCTCAGAAGTACTTCGGAAAGCAGCCTGCATCTCCTCTTCTTGAGCCACAGGTTGATTCTAGATCTCACGCCAATTTATCTGCCTCCTAACTGGTCTCTTCGCCACAAGTCTTTCCTCACTCAAGCCTCTTCCTCAGAACTGCCAACACGGTATCTTTCTCAGAAACAGTTTGGATCAAACCACCCTCCTGCTTCAATCCCTCCCCATTCCTTCAGTGAAAAATCAAAGCTTTTTAGAGGCAACCAGGGCACTTCAGTCCCAGGCCCCAAGCCCTGCATGTGCATCTCGGAGCTCCTGCCACGTGCGCTGCAGGTGCTGCCTTCTTCCACAACCCCACCTCTGCACGGGCTTTCCTCCAGCAGGAAGACCCTCCGCAGCCCCCGTTAGCCTCAACAATCTCACTCCTTCTGCAGCACCGGCCCCTCCTCTACGAAGTGTTTTCTGACATCTCTAAGCAATGTTTTTCTTTCCACAAAAATTGTTTATATCTTGATTTTAGCACCTAATAGGTAGTAAACTTTTTGTATTATATAATTACTATTTTCATGGCTTGCCCACTATCCTCTGGCCTCTGAAATTGGAAGCTTGTTTATACCAAGAGTCTACCAGAGCACTTAGAGAAGATGCTTTATCACATAATATAATTTTATATTACATTATTGTGTTTTCGTATCTTGCCCATGAGACTATGACCTCTGTGGTCCAGGCCTGCATTATATCTTCAGACTCTATTACAGTGCCTAGAACATAGCAGATGTTTTATAAACATCTGACACACAAGTAATAAGATGAGACTAAAACTGTATTGCATCCCTTACTGATCCTGAAATGTATTGTGCACTTACTATGTGCAACACCAGGGGGGTGCCAACCTCACTGCCATTGCTTTGGGGACCAGGTGAGTCATCGCTGTGGAGGCTATCCTGTGCACCGCTGGATGGTTACCAGCACCGTGACCACTGCCCACTAGAGGCCAGTATGACCCCCGCTCTCCAGTCCTGACAACCAAATGTCGCCAGACATTACCACATGTTGAGAGCTACTCTGCAAGGTACTTTTAAGGGCTGTCCAAGTATGATCTCAACCCTATGAGTTAAACACTATTATTACCTCCATTGTGGAGACAGGGAAGTGAGGTGCAAAAAGGGTCAGCAACTTGCCCAGGGTCGCCGAGCTAGTGAGCAGCTTAGCTCCAGGGGTGCACTCCTAACTCCTGCCCTCCACCGCCCCTAAACCATCCTGCGAAGACGCCAAGATCCTCGGAGGGCCCACCTGCAGCCCTCTGGGGCAACAGGAGGAAGCTGCCCTCCGTCACAGCCAAGTCCTTCAAAGGCTTCTGACAGCTAAGAGGTGCCTCCTGCGCCCCTTCTCAGGCAGGCTGCCTCATGAGACACAGTCTCCGGCCCCCGCATCGCCTGGCTCCCCTGGAAGCCCTCCAGCATGTCTTCAAAGCCCGCAGCTGTATTCACGGGATTACTAGTGCCCTCCATCTGGACATCAGACTTCCACGAATGCTGGCAAAGACTGCGTTCACTTTCTCACGGCCGTGCTGCTTCGTTGGCAGGGAACCAACAGCCCTCAGCTGGTAAGGCAGGTCCCCCGGGCCCTGAGCTTGTGTGGCTACCCTCTGGAACCAAAGAGCGGGGTTGTGCTACCACAGATGCTTGCAAACATCTCCTCTCGGGGATCTCCCGCCATGTGTCCATGAGGCGTGTGAATCTTGACAGTGCCAGCTAACCCGCAGCGATTCCTCTCAGCTTCGAGTCCTCTGCCGTTATTCCAGGGGGGGCTTGAGCTGGACGGTGAATTTAATGTAACTAATACAACTGCGAGGTAAGGCAAGGTGAGGACACAGGCCACTGGAGTCGCACTGTGTTATGATCAGCCACTCTTGGGTGGAGTCAACTAACGGCGATTCTCCAGAATGGATCATCTGTATCCCCTCTCCTCAGCTCAAAAACCCTCCATGGCGCCCATCTACTCAGAGAGAAAGGCCAAGTCTTTTGCTCTGACCTGTAAGAATACACGTGATCTCCCCACCAGCACTTCTCTGCCCTCCTTCCCCATTTCCCTCATTTAGTCTGCTCTACTCAAACGAGCCTCACTGTTCTTGACTGGGCTAGGCCCACTCCCTCCGCTCTGGCTGTTCCTTCAGCCTGGAATGCTTTTCCCCTAGACACAGGCTTGGTAGCTACCCACTCAGCTCTCCACTCATCTTCTCCACCTCTGGTCAAAAATCCCCCCTACACCTCATATTTCAGATCCCCCTCCCTGGCTTGCAAAGAACTTTTGCTGTTGTTTTGTTCGATGCTGTATCACCAATGTCTAGAACAGTGACTGGCACACAGCAGGCTCTCGACACAAGTTTGTTGAATTAATTTACTCATCGGGAACTACACCGCCACAGAGCAGGCAGAGCAAGAGGGGAAGAGGCGGTAGCAATAGGTCAGATACCCACTCCAGCCCCTCTGGCCTGGCCGCTGGCTAGACACAGCCTGAACAGCACAGCGTGATCCCCGCCGGCCCAGTAGGGAGGGAGCTGGCCTTGGCCCGGGGCTCTTGTGAAGCGGCAGAGGGCAGAGTAACTGACCAACTGCCTCAAGGCCCACCAGTGGGCAGATGGGGCATCTGTCCAGCCATCCAAGCTTGGAGGAAAGGGGCTGCAGAGGCTTCCACCTGCAGGGCAGGAAGGCTCTCTGCTCCCCACCCTGGGGGTCCACAGGATACCCTCCACCCCCAACAGGCATCTCCAACAGCCCAGGCCTGCAGCCTCCTGCAGAGAAACACTGTATTCTCCACTTTATCAGCTGCCGGTCACAAGACACCACCGAGAACCACATGAAAATCATACTTCTGGAGTTGGCCGGGGTGGGGCAGGAGCTTTGAATTCCATTCGCTGGGTAAAAGAGCTTAAGTGTAGTGACGGGGTGGGGAGTCAACAGTACAGGTTCATGCCCACAATAAAAGAAGAAAAAAGCCGGTGTGGCCGTCGAGTCGACCGGCGCCAGGCTCCGGGGCACGTTTCCCTCCTCATACCTCCCACCCAGGAGCCAACGAATCTAGCCAAAGCTGAAGGCCCTGCAGGAACTGGAGCTTGAAACCCCCAGTATGGCCAGTCCCCTCCCTCCCTCCGGCCTCCAGATGCCCTTTCTGAAGACGGTGGACTGCCCCAGCCCCGCCGTGTCCCATCCGGTGAGGTGGCCGCAGCCTCACGTGGCCATGGAGCACTTGCAATGCGGCTAGTCTGCGCTGAGGAGCGCTGTCTGTGGGGCCCATACGCTGGATTTCAATGACTCACTACAAAAAAAAAAAGTAAACTATTCCCTTAAAAATTATTTACATTGAGGCGGCAGCCGTCATTGAAAAGACACTTTTTCAGCCTGTTCTGTGGCCAGAAAGCACAGCACTAAGGACTGAACCTTACATGGAGCAGAGCTGGACGGCCACTGAACTGAAGAGGTCCCGGGTGACCCCCGAGGCCCCACCAGACTTCCTAAACACACCCTCCCCTCCCCGAAGGTAAGAATCTTAGCTCACACGCCCCCATCTGCACCCCAAGCCCGTCTGAGGATGGAGGAGGAGGCAAGGTCAGTGCCAGCAGTTTCACAGCTGAGTCCTCGTCAGGGGGGTTGATTACAGTATAAATGTTGGGGGGATCTGGAATCATTGCTGGGACCCAAGCCCAGGCTGCTCTCCCCAGCCACCCGTCAAGGACCCTGGCACTCACGCTTCCATGCTTCCTCCTGGCGCCGGGTCCCAGATTACCCAACCACTCCCTCAGTCTGTCCCACCCGGTCGCCCTGTTTCATTTCCTCTGTAGCAGGCACACCACACCGTCTCCCGTACTCACGAGATCATAGGACCCAAGAAAGCAGGGACTTCTTGTGGCCCACAGTATCTCCAGCACCAAATGAAACACCTGATGTGTGGTAGGTAACTGACGAATATTGAAATGAACAGATGTCTAAATGAATGAGCAAATTAGCAGAACAAGTGTGAACAGAAAGTTTCGCCAAGTTAAAAATTTCCACACCCTTACTTTGCCGTGACCTGGTCAAACAAGGGGCCAGGGGCTTGTTAGAGGTCAGCTCAGGACCTGGCACAGCCAGCCAGTACCACATTTGTTGCCAAAGGCACGTTGCCATGCTCACAAACACACCCTTATACCAAGAAGGTGTTGTTTCTGCAGAACTGGCTAGGGTTAACCTTTGACTCCCTTTAATTACCACCAGCTCCAAGGTTGCTGGACCACACTGCGAGCTGATGTCAATATACTCTGTGGGGTCCCAGGAGAGCTACAGGCCTGGAGACACCCTATTATCCAGGAAACCTCCTTTCCTCCTTACTTGCTCAAGAGGGCCAGCCTGGGCGAAAATCCCAGCCAGCAAGCCCCAGACCTCCAAGTACCCTTGGCCTCCTGGAAGCAGAGGAAAGGGGTTTGGACACAGACCTGAGGTCCAACCCAGCCTCTGTGGTCACGGGCCGGCTGTCCCTGGATAAGGTCCTGTATCTCTTGGGCCTCAGATTTCCCATCTGTGAAATGGGAGTAGCAAGAACAAGTTCTGGGAGGTGTGGGAGCCTCAAAACATATCCCAGGATTGAAAGCCCGCAGCCTTAGTACCGGCTGAGCCCAGAGCAAGCACTCGACCCCTGGAAGCTGAAGGTGACGCCTGGTCTGGGCCTCCCCCAGTGCGTGGCAGCCCCTCTCCGCTCCAGGTCTGCCCCAGCCCAGCATGGGGAGCGGTCCAGAGCTCCCACCTGACACCACAACCACGACTGCACTCACCTCTCCTCCCAGCCGCTGGGTCCACTGCACTCATGGCACACACGCAGCTGCCCAGGCAGACGGGGGACTGCCACCCAGACTCTGCCTGCACTGAACGTGGATCCCACGTACTAGCCAGGCTCAGGGTTGCATTACTGGGGTGGGGAGGAGCATGGGATGGAGGAGAGAGATGAGGCTTCGTTGGAGAAGCCACTCTCCCTTTCCGGGTACAGCACCTCCTAGAGAAGGTGCCCAGGCCCCTGATCAGACCCCTCTCCTGAGTGGCGCCCCCTTTGCAGAACAGATGCTCACAAAGCTGCTCGGCCACAGGCAGAGGCAGTGGTGCAGTGGTGAAGAGTTCCAGCCTCGGACAAGTCAGAGAAGGCATATCATCAACAAATACCTGGATGGAGCAGTAATCCTTCCAATCAATTAAGAAAAAGACCAAGGAACCAAAGAGAATAAAGCAAAGGACAGGAAAAGCAATTCACAGCTTAAACCCACACACCTAACAAACATGAAAAGATGTTCAACCTCACTAAGTGACCAGGGAATGCAGATTAAAACCGAATATCACTTCTTGCACATTGCTGGCAGGCGTTCACTGACATAAAGGCTTAGAGTTCACGGACATAAAGGCTTTGTTCATTGACAAAAGGTACTTCATAGTATCTAGTAAGGCTGAAGGCGTGCACACTCTACGAGCCAGCAATTCCACGTCTAGGTGTAGCCCAGAGTGACCTGCCTTTGTACGTGTACACACACTAAGGATGTTTATTGCAGCACTGTGGCAACAGCAAAAGAGTGGAAACATCTTAAATGTCCAAGAGTGGAGGGATGGCTGAATAAACTGTATCATCACACAACTGAATACAGCCATTTAAACTGAAGAAAGTACTCTCTATGGATCTATTAGGATAAACCTGATGTTTAAGGGTTTCAAAAAACTGTAAACAGATACTTATAGTATGATCTCATGGATTTTAAAAACACACAAGACTATATATAGCGTGTGTGAGTTAAAAGAATTAAAAAACAAACAAACAAACATGGAGGAATCACCCAACTCTTGGTGACCATTACATTCTAGGAAGAGATCAAGTAAACTGGGATGGATTGTGAGGACAGGGCTTAGTTCTATTCTTCTAATATTTTATTTCTTTTAAAAAATCAGACATAATATGCAAAAACATTAACATTTGTAAATCTGGCTGTCACACGGGATTCTATTATCCTTTATATTTTGAAATATTTTTATACTGAAAAAAGGGAGTACAGATTTTAAGACAAAAATTCAGAAGCTATAAAAGATAAATTCAACAACATAAAGATTTAAGAAGCACAGGGCGGCGGGAGAAGGGGGAGAGAGACAGGATGAACAGTTAAAAAACAAATGACAAACTAGGAAAAGTATCTCTGCAACATAACATGTATCAGACCAATGAATTCCCTTAGCCTATAATGTGCTCATGCAAGTCAATAAGGAAACAAGTCAACAAATCAGACAGAGAAATAGGCAAAGGACATGAATGAGCAGTTGACAGTACATAATATAATGGCACAGAGGAAAGACCCATTCTTCACTGATTGTAACAGCAAAGCTCCAGAGGCCTGAGAGCCCACGCTGCTTGGGGAGGTGGGGAAACAGGCCCTCTGTCAGGTCAGGAGTGGATCAGGGTGACCTTTTTGGAAGTGACCTGGCAGTATCTGTCGAAATCCCCTGAGCCTGGGAATTCCATTGCTAGAAGTTTATTCTACAGAAAAGTCTCCTATATTTGCATGAACTTTTCTATCACAGTCTTTACAGACAGCACTATTTGTGACAGTGAAAGATGTAAATGACTTGAAATTCTACCGAAAATCCACAAGGACCTGTTCAGGAGCATCACCACACAAACAACGAACGGAACGCTACGCAGCTGTGAAAAAGAGGATGCAAATGCATGCACGTTGCCACCAGATGATCTCCCAAGTACATGATGAAACTTTAAAAAGGCAGGTGGGGAGCAGTGTTCTTTGTATCTCATGCCCTTTTGACAGAAGACTTACACGCATATACGTGGATATGTCGCTAAAGGAATAGATTATTAAAAGGATGCGGAAGAAACTAAGGGGGCAGGGGTCTAGAATGGGAGAAAGGCCTTCTTTATATCATATACCCTTTTTTTAAAAAATTAATTAATTTATTTATTTATTTTTGGCTGTGTTGGGTCTTCGTTTCTGTGCGAGGCCTTTCTCCAGTTGCGGCGAGCGGGGGCCGCTCTTCATCGTGGTGCGTGGGCCTCTCACTGTCACGGCCTCTCCCGTTGCGGAGCACAGGCTCCAGACGCGCAGGCTCAGTAGTTGTGGCACACGGGCTCAGTAGTTGTGGCTCGCGGGCTCTAGAGTGCAGGCTCAGTAGTTGTGGCTCACGGGCTTAGTTGCTCCGTGGCATGTGGGATCTTCCCAGACCAGGGCCTGAACCCGTGTCCCCTGCATTGGCAGGCAGATTCTTAACCACTGCGCCACCAGGGAAGCCCTGTATACTCTTTTTATGTTTAATTTTTTTTAACGGGTGAGTGTGATACACTTTCAACTAAAGTTTTGCTAAAAGGAAAAGAGGAGAGGAAAAAAAAAAAAAAAAAAAGGAATGTAAACTCTGGACTCTCACACACCCAGACCTGAATTCCGGACCGACCACTTACTGGCTGCACAAGTGTTGGATCTTCTCTGGATCTCAAGTTTTCTGCTGCGTCAAATGGAGATAAAAACAGGGCACTTCCTCCTAGGGTGGGTGGATATGCCAGGTAAGAGGGACTCTAAGGTTGTTACCATGGAGAAGTAGAAGCAGCTGGTCTCAGACTCCAGAATGCGCTTCATCTTTCCCCCTCACGGATCCAATGGACACAGGCCCTTCTTATCTCTCCTTATGTCCCACTCCGCAGACAGGGCACAGCAGGGGCAGGGCCACCAGGCACAGCTATGCAGACTGGGTGTGCGTGGCCAGGCCTGGGTGGGGAGTGAGGGCTGAAATCCAGCCCTCCCTTGGCTTGTCAAACCATCGCCCTGGTGCAGGGCTGTGTCCAGTCGCTGGGGTCATTCATTCTGCTTTCCGTAAAGGCTCTGTACAGGCTAGCAGCAACGTAATTTACAGCACAGCAATCTCACCCTTCTCCAGCACGCTTGCCAGGCTATAAAGAGCCCAGTGAAAAGAGCTGGGGTACACAGACCAGGGGAGGGGGGTAGCCATGGGAACGTTGGTACAGTCATCCCATCCGTATTTATCTTTCCATGTGTCATTTCCTCTGAACGCACAGAGACACCCTGTTTTACCAGCAGAAGTGGTTTCTAGGGAAGGAGTCCTGCCACCTTTGGCCCATCGGTACCCACTTCATAAACCTCGGGCAGCTGGGTGAGGTTCTAAGTGAGGTCACCCTGAGACGAATCCTGCGTGGGGGAAGGAGAGCCAAGGGGACACCCCCCTGCCCCGCCTGTCTGCTCCTCAGAAGGGCTTGTCTGCAAGAACAGCCCTGTCCCAGGGCAGGTTTGGGGTCCTGAGGCCTCCAGGGACACGGTGAGGCTGGGCAGTCCAGAAGAAACAGGAGCTGACAGGGACTGCGGGCCTAGTGCACCCAGGGCACGGCCTCAGGCACTGAACCACAGCAGGAAACAAGGCAACAGGCCTGCGCTCCTGGAGTGTACACCTGGGGAGCGGGCGGAGGGGCGGGGGGAGACACCTGACAACCGCATAGATGAATAAGAAAAGGTGCCATGAAACACACGGTGAGGGCTTCCCTGGTGGCGCAGTGGTTAAGAATCCGCCTGCCAATGCAGGGGACATGGGTTCGAGCCCTGGTCCGGGAAGATC
Organism: Eubalaena glacialis; assembly: GCF_028564815.1. Taxonomy (NCBI): domain Eukaryota; kingdom Metazoa; phylum Chordata; class Mammalia; order Artiodactyla; family Balaenidae; genus Eubalaena; species Eubalaena glacialis. Next base: position 7,613,489 of record NC_083725.1, read on the forward strand.
CCACATGCCGCGGAGCAACTAAGCCCGTGCGCCACAACTACTGAGCCTGCGCTCTAGAGCCCGCGAGCCACAACTACTGAGCCCGCGTGCCACAACTACTGAAGCCCGCACACCTAGAGTCCGTGCTCCACAACAAGAAAAGCCACCGCAGTAAGTCCGTGCACCGCAACGAAGAGTAGCCTCCACTCGCCGCAACTAGAGAAAGGCTGTGCGCAGCAACGAAGACCCAACGCAGCCAAAAATAAATAAAATAAGTAAATTTATTAAAAAAAAGAAGAAGAAGAAACACATGGTGAGGCCATCAGAACAGGGTATTGGAGCAGAGGGAGATGGGGCAGCACCTTGGGATGGAGCGTTGGCAGGTCCCTGAGGGGCTGGCTCTTGACCTCAGACCTAAGTGAGAGGTGGTCATGGAAAGGGGGGTGGGGGAGGGGAAGCAGAGGTTCCAGCCCGAGAGAAGAGCAAAGACCCTGGGGCCTGTGGGGTGTAAGTAACAGAAACAAGTCCAAAGTGACCGGAGACAGTGAGGAAGGGCCAGTGGCAGTGCCATGGAGACCCGCTGGCCGGGTGGTACAGGACGTCACAGGCCACCCTGGAGCCTGGACGTTACTCAGGGTTCCATGAGAAGTCACTGTAGGGTATGAACAGAGGAGTGACGCTCTGGATTCATTTTTTAAAGATCCCTGGGGCTGTTCGGCAGCTCTTGTGCATAACCTCATTTAATTTTTAAAACACTCTGTGTGGTAGTCCTCTTTCATTCTCATTTACAGATGAGGAAACAGGCACAGAGAGATACATTAAGGGTCCCGGGGTCTCCAGAAATAAAGAATTCAAGCAGTCTGAACTGCTCAGAAGCCCTACACTCTCTGGCACCCATGAATTGGGGGGAGCTGTCTGGGGTGGATCTAGAAAAGCTCCTACATCTCTTGGGCCTCAGATTTCCCATCTGTGAAATGGGAGTAGCAAGAACAAGTTCTGGGAGGTGTGGGAGCCTCAAAACATATCCCAGGATTGAAAGCCCGCAGCCTTAGTACCGGCTGAGCCCAGAGCAAGCACTGCACCCCTGGAAGCTGAAGGTGACGCCTGGTCTGGGCCTCCCCCAGTGCGTGGCAGCCCCTCTCCGCTCCAGGTCTGCCCCAGCCCAGCATGGGGAGCGGTCCAGAGCTCCCACCTGACACCACAACCACGACTGCACTCACCTCTCCTCCCAGCCGCTGGGTCCACTGCACTCATGGCACACACGCAGCTGCCCGGGGACCGGGGGGACTGCCACCCAGACTCTGCCTGCACTGAACATGGATCCCACGTACAGGCCAGGCTCAGGGGGCGTTGGAGTCCTCAGTGGCCAAGCCGCTCTCCCTTTCTGGGTACAGCCCCTCCTAGAGAAAGTGCCCAGTCCCACGGGGCGTGGCCACCGACCTCCAGCCAGCGCCAAGCTGTCCCCTCCCGCGGCAGCTCCAGGGGCAGCACCCGCTCCACTCGAGCAGTGCCTCATTTGCAGAGTGGTGTCCCCTCTCCAGAGCTGGTACTCCCAAAGTCCCCCAGCAGGGACGGTACAGGGCCAAGTTCAGTCCACGCCTGAATTTCTATCAGGAGCCCACCAGGGTCAGAGTTGCTGAGGGTGGGATTAGGGCAAAAAGGGAGGGCTATGCATGCTGGTGTGCGGCGGGGCAGCACGGCCTCCGGGGTGGGGTCTCTGGAGGAGAAATGAAACTGCGGAGAATGAAAACAAGACCTCCATTTCCTGCATCAGCCTGTCCCCTGGGAACAGCGAAGCCGATAAGAGAGACCCTTTTGAGATCGTTTCATATCAGTAAGATGTTTCCACAAACCAGCTGTTTATACAACTCTCCTGGAGGTAAAGGTTACCAATGAGGGAAGGGGAGGGGCGGCTAGCATTCTAGGTGTTGCTGGGGAAGGTGCAGACCCTCCAGTCTGACCAGTGGTCCCTCTGGGGCAGGGCTGGGGCAGAGCAGGTGGGACTGCTGGCAGGAGGGCTGCCAGGTCATCAGGGATGACCCAGAGCCTACCCTGCCAGGGGCTCACGCAGCCCCTGTGGGGAAACAGGGAGGCAGATCTGAGCACGCACGGCGCCATCCACACCCCAGAGCCGGGAGGCACCCAGAAGACACTCTGAGCCCCTTCCCGGGCCAACTCCGCTCTGGTCCACTGAGACCCTCCGTGTTGAAAACCTACAAACACACCTCTGAGCACAAACACACGAGCCCCTGTTCATACACAGGAGCACACCCCAGAATAAACATGGCCCCTACACACACACTCACACACACATATACACACACACACACACACACACACACTCTCCCCCCCCGCCCCCCTCCTCCTTCCTCCTCCTCCCTGCTGGCCCCACTTCCCGCCACAACGTACAGCTTCTGGGGCCTGCTGGGCCTCCTCTGCCAGGGCGCTGTCTTCCCCCATCTTTCGAGAAGGGCACTGCCCACCGGGTTCCTTCAACTTCAGCTCCGGCTCCAGCGGAGTTTGTTTGTCAGGTTGTAGGTCCCTTGGGCTGTCAGCCAGGGAGCCTGAGATTCGGGAGGAGCCAGGAGTGGCTGAGCCAGTCCTCCGGGGATCTCTTCATCTCCAAAAGTTGAGTAAAGGGGAGCCCTGGGCTCCTGGCTCGGGGTGGCCAAGCCCAGTTCCCAGGAAGGGAACCCCACCCCAGCTGTGCCCAGAGGTACCCGGGAAGACGGGTTGTGGAGCAGGGGGCTGCAGGAAAGCAGAGGGGGAGGACACTCGGCCTTGTAAGCGTGTCCGCGGGGCCAGGGGAGGGTCCTGGGGCAGCCTGTGGCCAATGTCAGGCACGGGGCAGAGGCCGCTGCCCCGGGTCAGGGCACACCCCCCAGCAGCAGCGTTCACTCACCATCCTCCTGGCCTGTCCCGGCCTCTCTGCACCTGCACCTGATCTTGACCTTCCCGCTAACAAATCCAGGAAACCCCTAGGCCTTCCCCCGCCCACCTCCCACCCCGTTCAAGCCCTTTTGGGCTCAAGCCCTGAGGCATTAGCAATTCCAGACTCATCCAGGCACCCAGTCCTGGGGGAGGCGGAGGAGGGCAGGCCTGGGGCAGTCAGGGCCTGGGGACTGAGGATTCCAGAGTCTCGGGCTTGCTCGGCAGGTTTGGGCCGTGCCCACGCCGCCTCTCCCCAGAGCTGCTGGCCCAGGGTCCTAGAGGGTGCCCCTGGGCGGGCACCCTAAATCTCACGGAGGGCGGTGCCGGGGGTCAAGCCACGAGCCAGAACCCTGGGCTCTCTGCCACTCATGCCCAGGAAAACCCCGGGCTTTGCCAGCAGCTCCTCCTCTCTGCCCTTGTGGGAGCCGTCCTGGTTCTCAGGCTGCAAGGGCAGGAGCTGTCAGTCCCCTGCGGCCCGCGCATGAGTACCACCCTCAGGGCCAGACCACATCCGGGGTTCCTTCTGAGGAAGCCTGGTGCCAGAAGCAGACTCAGAGAAACTGAGGCACAGAGGAGACCCTGAGAAGGCCTAGGCGACTGAGCCACCGCGGGGCCCTGGCCCCGTCTGAAGGTGGGAGGCCCGAGAGGCGCCCCCATCCATCCTCTTGGCCTCTTCCGCGAGCCCTTCCTCCTGCCTAGAAGCTGTCAGGATCAGGGTCCTGGGACAGGGCCCCTCCCGCCCCCAGGAACACACCCAAGCCTGGCCAGCTCACCTGGCCTTCCCGGCCTGGCAGTCCCGCTGTTCCAGAAAGAGAACATTTTCTTCTCACTCTATTTGGACAGCTGCGGGGAGAGTGAGAGTGAGAAGAGAGTGTCTGATCATTGAGGGAGGTGGTGTGCAGGGGACAGGGCCACAGGGCCTCCGAAGTGGCCGGGGGGCCGGAGCTGGGGAGGCCCCAGATGGGGGTTGCGTGAGGAGCTGGGAGGCCTGGGGCCACCCGACAGTGTCAGCGTCCCTCAGCAGCACCATCAAGAGAGTAGCTGGAGGGGCTCCCGGCCCAGGTCCGGGGCTAGCAGGAGGGACGAGAAGCCCAAGGCACCAGGGAGACCGATTCCCATCTTTAGGGAATGTGCTCGGTTACAGGGTGGGGTGAGCACGCCTCTCAGGCCCAGCCCCAAACCTCCTCTGGCCTCACTCCTGGACTCAGGCCCAGCAGCCCCTCTGCAGGTCCAGGGCTGACAGGCGGGGCTCCAGAAAGGAAGACAAGGCACCCACCGGACAAGGCCAGAGGACCTGGAAACGCAGCTTCTTCCCGCCCTGGGAGGCAGGAAGTAGGAGCGCGGGGTCAAGCCAAAGGCTCTTCCTCCTCCCTCTGCCCAGCCTCCCTCCTTCTCAGTGGTCGGTCTCTCTCTCACTCCCCTCCCCGCTCCTCCCCGCCCCCGTCCCCCTTCCAGCCGCCCCATCCTGGTGTCTCCTTGTCCCCATCTCCAACTCCTCCTGCCTGCCTCCCCCGCCCCGGTTATGTAAGGGGCCTGAGAACACACAGAGGGAGCTTTGTTGTCAAACCAAATCCATACGGAGCCGGGATCGGCCAGCGCAGCTGTTCCCCATTCCCTCCGCCTTGGCAGGGGTGAGGCACCGGGCAGGAAGCCCCCCCACGCCTCCATTTGGGGAGGTGGGGGGCAAAACACGCTGGCCCCAGGGCCCCCAGGCAGCTGAATGGGTGGCCCGGGATCAGTCACCACCGCGTGGGACCACAACAGGGGAGCAGCTGGCCCTCAAGACAGAGGAAAGCCTCAGTGCAGAGCCAGGGCCCCAAAGCCCGGAGAGGAGAGCTCTGGGCTAGGAGCAGGGCTGCACAGTGAAGGCCTGGAGGGGGGCCCAGACCCACACCAGTGGACCCCATTCTTGTCCACACGTGGATGCAGGCCCGTGTTCTCTCTGCCACACAACCCGTGTACATACTCTTACGTGCGCGCGCACACACACACACACACACACACGCTGTGTGTGCTCACCTGGAAGGCATCTGAGCAGAAACCTCCTCCCTGCTCTCATCAGCCTCCTCCATCCCAGCAGGTACCTCTGGAGAGAGGAGGGTGGAGGGCAGAGGGCAGAGGTCAGAGGCCAGAGAAGCTCCACCAGCCAGCTCTTCTTTGGAGGCCCTCTGGCTCCGGGATGAGATCCTGCCTTCCCGCCCAGGCAGATGTCCAAGAAGGGAGGTGAGGGCCCAGGAAGCTGAGCTTAAGATCAGAGCATCCGCACCTGGGGCAGGCCCTGTCCCTTCACCCAACCCAACTGCTGGACGAGCGTCCCGCTCGAAGATGCTGGGGCCGCCAACAAGAGGAGGCGCTCCTGAACCTCCACGGCTGCAGGGCACCCACCCGAAGTCCAGCTGCCACATCAGGCAGGACAGCGAGGAGGCTGAGGCCTGGGTGGGGCGGGGGCAGAGGGGCAAGGGAAAGAAGAGGAGGCAGACACAAAGGAAGAGGGATGGCTGGGGGAGGAGCTGAGAGAAATCTGAAGGAGAAGGGAGGGAAGGCAGGGGGGTCGGACAAAGAGGAGAAAGAGGAAAAGGACCAAAGAGGGGACAAGAGGAGCAGGGGGCGGTGTGGAGAGAAGGGCCCACACCTCCTGCAAGGGTGCTCCCACACCCTCTCAGCCGGTCAGGCCGGTCCAGGAGAAGCAGCACAGGGAGGGGGCGTTTCCGGAGCACTGGCCCCAGCCCGCCCACTGCCACCGTCAGCCACGCCCCAGGGGCTTCAGCCTCAACAATCCTGGCTCCTAGGAACCAGAGGACAAACCAGGATCTTGGAGGAAGGAGAGACAGGGGTGGGATGGAGCACAGGAGAGGCAGCCCCTGCCTGGGGGAAAAGTCGCTCTGACACCTTGAACAGTAAGTTACTTTTCTGAGTCTCAGCTCCCACCTTTGCAAAAAGAAAGAGTTACCGAGAGGCTACTATGTGCCAGTGCGGTGCCGGGTGCTGGGGACACGATGGGGAGTCAGACGGTCACGGGTCCTGCCCGACAGTCTAACATCAGCCGGGACCTCTGAGGCCTCCCCAGCTTGCCAGTGTCTATCATCTGTGCTCCGAGATCCATCCCGTGAGCTGCGCTGCGGCAGACGCCATCAGCCCAGTTATCGGATGGGCTGATGGAGAACCAAAGTCCCAGACCTGCCTGAGGTCACACAGCTGGGAGCGGACAGAGAAGACAAAGGCCCCCTGCCTGGCTTCCTGGCCCCGAAGGAAGGCACTCTGCAGTCTCTGGGCCGCACCCTGAATCACAGATAGCCCACCAGCCAGCACTTACAGAGCCAGGCCCCAGGTGCTGAGACATTATCTGAAACACATTCTGGTTCAGAAGAGGAGAAACCGAGGCTCCGTGTCGGGCCCAAGGCTGTGCAGCCCTGCCCTCCCCCACCCATCTGAGCTCACGGGTGGTAGGGTCCCCTGATGTCACAGGCTGGGACCTGTGGGAGGGGGGCGGGGTAAGTGACAAGGGTGCAGGGCCGTCAGGGGAGCCTCAGAACAGGCTCGAGTCAGATGCAATCTAGGAAGGGGACTGCCAGCGGCGCCCAAGCCACCGTCAGGGGACAGTGGGAGCAGAGGTGGGGAGCTGAGGACACGCGGCTGGGGAAGTACAACAGTCCGACTGGCGCCCAACGGAGGTTTTCGAATAAAAAGGGTTTTAAGCCGAGACACCCTCTCTCCCACTTTCAAATGAGATTTTATGTGGAAACCCAATATGTAGAAGGAATAAGAGTGGAGTCGTTTGGGGTGAAGCAAGAATTGGGGCGAACCCGCCTCTTGAGTCCTCACTCCTGAGATGACACCCCAGAGGGTTCCACCCCTGGGGCGCTTTTCGTGGACCCAGAAAAGGGGAGAGCTGACATTGGGCAGGAGGGGAGGTTAGGACCAGTCTGTGCAAGGACCCAAAGGCAGGGCTGAGGAGGGGATGGCGGCAGGAATGTGACCAGGTGGCCCTGGCACGGGGGAGTGGGGGGATGCCCTCCCGGTGGGCAGACTCCTGCCCAGCCCACCCCCAGGGCTCCTGCCTGCCTCTCCTGTGTCTGAAAAGGCTGCCAGGCCAGGCTCCAAACAGCTCAGCTGTCAAAAGGGAAACTCTTCGCCCTTCGCCGCAAGAAAAGGGGGAAGCAAAGCAGGGACACAGTGAAGACAATGTCACATCCGATCTATATCCTCCCTTTGTTCATCAAACAAATATTTACTGAGCACTTATTACTTGTTAGACATCATTCCAGGCATGAAGAACATGGCAATGAGATGACAGGTTCCTGGACCTTACATGAAAACCCTAAAAAGTCAGGGAGGAAAATGCCTTGAAAGTTTTCAAACCCGTTTCACACCACAAACACGCCCCTCCAATGCCTGTATCTCCTCTGGACCGGCCCTGCCAAGGTCACGGCTCCAAGCTTGAACATCTTCAGCCACAGGGCACTTGCCCCCTACGCAGGCAGAGGGCTGCTCTTGAAAGCTCCAGATGGCCACACTGAGGGCCCTGGGTCCCTCCCCGCCCAGCCTAGGCAAGGGAGTCCACAGAGCACTGAACACACCACTAAATGGGCGAGTTTTAGTTTTTATCACGACAAAATACGAAGCTTCATCTCGAGTTCTGCTGGTTCTGAGTCAATTGCTCGGAACCAAAGGAAATGAGCCGTCTCCCTTCTCACCTGCCCAGAGTTCCCAGGTCCCTCGGTCTCTGCCACCGCCCGTCCCCTGCTTTGCTCCCCTCCCGTGACCTTCAAGCAGTGGGTTGCCAGGGTGGGCCCCTGCTGGCCCCCACTTCTCTCCTGCCATCCCTTCCAACCAGGCCTCCCTCCTCCTGACCTGAGTGACCTCTAAGGAGCAGAGGGGAAGCAGGTCTTTGAGGAGCCTCTCTGGCCTTGAGCCAGGCCAGGCCAGGGTCCAGGAGAGCCCCAGAGCAAAGTACTGTGGCCTGGCAGGAATCTGCGGATGCCAGATGCCAGGAGCAGCCACCTTGGCCGGGTCCCCGCGCTCAGACCCCCGGAGGACCCCTCCCCTTCCCCACGTGTCGCCGTGGTTGCCGGATGAGGCCTTACAGCCTTGTGGGCGGCAGCCGGGGAGCCGCATTTCCAAGGAATAGGAGCCGATGGGCAGGCCAGATGGAAGCAATTACCGGAGGGAAAGCGGGAGAGGTGGGGGCCGGCAGGGGCTGGGAGGGGCCGCAGCGGGGAGGGAGGAAGGAGAGCCCAGCCCTGCCCAGCTGAGAGAGGCAGGGGATGGGGAGCCAGGACCAGCAGGGCCAGATGTGGGCTTCAGGGCCGCACAGAGTCCTGGGCTGTGAATCAGCAGGGCTGTGTCCTCCTTTGTCACCCACACCAGGTGGCCTTGAGCAAACCCTTTCACACCTCTGAGCCTGGCCCTCTTCATGGATCACAGGGCAGGAGAAGGTGAGCTTGGGGAGCAGTAGAGAACTGGGCTGAAAAGTGCAGGTTTTGGAAACAGGCCTAGCTAGGAGTCCCAGCTCAGCTGCTTAGGAGTCGTGTGACCTTGGCCAAATGGTTTTAATCTTCCCGAGCCTCCATGGCTTCATTTACAAATGGGCTTAATGAAAGGGTCGTGCTTACGTGAAGTGATGTAAATAAGTGGACAGCACATTTTTTTTTTTTTTTAGGTTTATTGGGTCAGGCTTTTAATAAGTGCTCTATAGATAAATCATAACTAGTTTTGTTATTTGCTAAGTCCCTTTTTACTATAAGGACAGGTATTTGCAGAGGCTGCACGGGCAGAGGACACAGGGCAGACCATGGACACGGGAGCATCACCGCAGGCCCTGGAACGTGCACCCTGGAGCAGGGTTTGGACCCACGCAGCACAACAGTGCGTGAGCCCGGCGCTCTGCAAACTGCTCCGTGTCCCCTTTCTAGCAACCATGGTCCACCCCGCACAGGAAAGCAAGATCCTGGGGCCCCTGACACACTGGGGCTTTGAAGTGAAGCTGCAGGCAGGAAGAAGGGACCATCCTACAGCCAGGCCTTCCTCACCCTCGAGGCCCAGGTGGACACCCCCCCGGCCACCCCCCGGCCCCAGCAGCACCCTCCTCCCTGCTGGGCTCAGGGCAGAAGCCAGGGCTTCAGATTCTAGAGCGTTCACATCATCTCTCTGCAGGATGGCTTTGCGGGGTGTGGGGTGGCAGAGATAAGGCAGTCATCTGGCTGGAGGTCTCCCGGTCCCAGGCAAGGGGCCAAGATTAAAGGAGAACCTGCAGCTTGGGATGGCCTTCCTCACTCTGAAGAGCGATCAACCCAGCGCACCCCCCGGCAGAGTTCACCCCCTGCCAGCCTCAGGGGCACCAGTCAGAGGCCCGTGGCACCTGGCTGGCGCCCACGCATCACATACAGCTGCTCGCGCTTGTAGCTACATTTGACCACTTCCTCTATCCGTAGAATAAAGGGCGTCACTCACACTCACATTCACACACACACACACACACACACGGAATGTGATACAGGTCAGGAGTGAACGTGAGGCCAGGGGTGGCCAGCAGCCCCTCCAGGGGCTCTCAGAACACTCGCGTAGAAGTGCTGAGCACCTCTGGGAAGGGGTGACAAACGAGAGGGGGGAATTAATGACTACAGACACCCAAACGTGCCTGCCCTAGTCATTTCCTCAAGGAAACCAAAGGTTTCAGGTCAAGGACAAGAGTCGAGAAGGAAGGAGGACCTGAGGTCGAGAAGCATGAGAAGCCAGCTCGTTTCTGCAGGGAAATGTGTAACCCCAGGGCAGCTGAGGAGTCAGGAGGGAGGGGCAGGCCCTGTATGTTTTCTGGGTGTCCCCTCACCTGACTGCCCTGCTCCCTGGCACTGACGGCCCAACCCCCAGGGCCTGGGAACTCAGCTGGGTTGTGGTGGACGCCTTGGGCACAATCTGTAGGTCTGGCTCTCAGGCTCTGGGACCCTCTGGGACACTGATCTGAAGGGTCCCTTTCAGGAGGCTGGAGGTCCCCACCCTACCGTGGGCTGGGACCACTTTGTGTCATTCTGAGGTGGAGGGACCCCTTCCCCACGACGGCGGGGGCAAACCTTTGAGCCGCTCTGAGAGGAGGAATTCACCCAGAGAACGTACCCAGGTAGGGCCTGGGCGGGCACCCAGTGCAGGGCAGATGCCAGGCCAGTAGGGGTAAACCACAGATGGCCACAGGTTAAGCTGGGGCACAGGAAGGGGGGTCTGGCCTCTCTGCTCCAGCTGGTGAAGGGGGGCTTCTTTCCAGGATTTGTTATATAATTCTGAAAGGAGCAGATTCTCGGTTCTCTCCAGAAAACTGGATCCCAGGGATCTAAGAGGGCTGGCAGGGTGGAGGGGCCGAGGAAGTCTGTTTCTGAGGAGTGGGGACTGAGTCACTGCTCTGGGTAGGGAAGGGGTGAGGGAGGGAAGGGAAGACGGCCCAGAAGACGCCGAGGGCTTCCTTGGCCTGGGCCTCCACTCACGGGCAAGGGGCCTGTGGCCATGACAGCAGTCCACTCCCAAGCCACAGATGCCTCTCAGCCCACAGTCCAGGCAAGAGGCTCCCACGCTACTCTCCTAACTCCTCCTTCTGTCTACCCTCCCCTCCTAACCCCTGACCACCTGGACTCTGGGGGGAAGCGCCCGACTCCTGGCTCCCCCTCAGCTGCTGGGAGGGAGACCCAGGCCCAGGGAACAGACGAAGATCTCCCGCCCAGCACATGGATGCTGAGGGATGAAGCACGAAGAGCACGTGCAGGGGAGACACGAGCAGAGCCAGGAACAGGCTAGAGGGACCTGGGGTGCCTCGGCTCGGGCAGGGGTTATTCACAGAGGAGCTCCCGGCAAAGAGAAAAAGCCCCAGAAGTTCATTTCTAGGCCCCAAACAGCTGGTGCCTCCCAGGCACCCTCTCTAGAATTATGGGGCAGCTTTGGTGAGTGTGGAGAACTTTGGAGGGTGCGGGAGAACCGCTGCTAATAGCAAACACTCACATACCTCCGCCTCTGTGCAGACACCTTCCACAGTACTCAGCGCCTTTACGATCCCCCCTCCCTGCCCCCCGCAGCACAGCAAAGCTCAGGAGAGAGCGGTATTGGTTTGTGCCTCTGGTGACACCCTAGCTGTATACCAGGCCCGTTCCCAAGGTTCCGCAAAGAATAAGTCTGCCTGAACTTGGCTTCCACACTGTGCCTCCCCCCAGCGGTGGAAAGCACAGGCTTCTGTGAGAAGCGCATGGGGGTGCCAGCCTGTGGGTGGGCATGAGGTCACATGGGCAGAGCTGAGCACCCGGACGGTGCCTGTAGCCCCAGTCCTCTGGCAGAAGCCTCCCACCCCGGCACTCAGGACCCAGTCTGCAGGACAGACGGAGGAAGGGGCAGCAGTAGATCAGGCCTCCGATGCCCAGAAGGAGCCTCCCCCAGGACTGGGAATGGAGGGGGCAGTGCTGGCAGACATGTTGGCAGCTCTGGGCTGCCTGGGAGGTCCCAGCCAGCAGGGGCCCCAGGGGGGCACCCAGCACAGACGGCTGAGCCCAGCGATTCTGCCCCCAGCTGGACTCCACCTTCACCCCAACCCCATCCCTTCCCACTGCCCACCAGCCAGCTCTGTGGCCCAGTGGCCTAGGCCCAAAGAGCCCCGCAACGTGGACTGGTGTCTTGGGCACAGCCAGCCTGCCGCTAGAGCCCCACCTTTGGGCTCTGCTTGGCGACCTTGGGTCTCCTGCACACAGCCGGACACAGCAGAGCCTGCCACTTGCAGGCAAGCCAGCCCAGGATCTCCTGGACTCGGTGGGGCAGCTGTGGGGAGAAGTCGGCTCAGAGGATGCCCAGGGGTGGGGGCTAGAAACTTTCCAGAGAAGAGGACCGTCCCGTTTGCTCACTCCCAGGGAGCAGAAAGAATCGGCTTCCCGCGAAAAACTGGTCCAGGGCAAGGGATCCCAGGGCTGTGGCCTCCCCACCCGGCCCCGCGCGGCGCCCACGTGCCCGGCCCGATCACCTCCCCGGCCGCGGCGCCGGGCGGGGAACCGGGCAACCGGGCAGCCGGGACCCGGAGGCGCTCCCCACCCTCCCTCGCGGGCCCCACGGGGACCGGCCGCCGCGTACTCACCCTCGCGGGTGGCGCGGGGCGAGGCAGGACAGTTCCGCGCGCAGCTCCGATCCGCTAGGCGCACGGGCTGGAGGCGCGGCACTGGCGCGGCGGCTCCGCTCGGCCCGGTCCCTGTCCCGGGCGCGGGGCCGGCCTGGGAGCGGGTAAGTCCGCCTGCTGGGAGGCGGGGGCCCGGGCCCAGGCGGGGGGCGGGGAAGGGGCCGGACACGCTTGCGCACACGGCCGGGCAGCCGACTGGGGAGCCGGCGGGCAGGAGGAGGAAGGGCGGGGTGGAGGAGGAGGAAGGACTCGGGAGATCCTGCTTGCGGGCGGGGCCGATGCCGGCGGCTCGCGATGGTCCGGGAGCCGCGGAGGCCGGCGGAGAGGGCGGGCGGCGGGGCCAGGAGCGAGGGGCGCGGAGGGGTCGACCGACCGGGCAGGCGCGGAGGGGCGGGAGAGGAGGCTGGTGGGGTGAGGGTAGAGTTCTGGCGGGCGCAGCCTGTGAGTGGCACCAGGATGGATATGCCCAACGCAGCCTCTGCACACCCTCCTGGAAACAATGAGACCCAACAAAGGGTTCTCCGCTCTCCCACGCGATGAACCGTGTCCTTCCCTCGCTCGGGAAAGTGAGGCACAGAAGAGGGAGGGCCACCTCCACTCCCCATGCACAGTGGCCCGGTGCCCTGGACGGAGACCTGGACCCTCCCTCTGCCCTAGTCTCGACCTGCCACCCCCACACTGCTCCTTCTGCAGCCTCTTTGCACATCCTATCTTTGGCCTTGAGAAAGCTTCTCAGTTGCTGTTCCTTACTGAAGGCGCCAAGCATCCTGTCTCCAGGGGAAACCCCATCAGGCCCTTACCATGGTTCCTGGGGCCCACCCACCCCAATCAAACCTGGGAACTACTCAGGCCGAAGAATAGACCAAAAGTCACCCGCAGGACAATCCCCATCCCCCGAGACACTCTTTCATAGGTGCACAGCATTTACTGAGCGCTTAGTGTGAACAGCCTGATGCTGGGGGCTCCAGGGCTCCAAGGAAAAACGTAAGACACCCCCCCCCCCCCAGGAAGCTTACTAGAAAGAAGGCTCACTGTGGACTCCCACTCAAAAATAAGTTAGGACATAAAAGCTTTTGCACGGCAAAGGAAACCATAAACAAGACAAAAAGACAACCCTCAGAATGGGAGAAAATATTTGCAAATGAAGCAACTGACAAAGGATTAATCTCCAAAATTTACAAGCAGCTCATGCAGCTCAATATCAAAAAAACAAACAACTCAATCCAAAAATGGGCAGAGGACCTAAATAGACATTTCTCCAAAGAAGATATACAGATTGCCAACAGACACATGAAAGAATGCTCAACATCATTAATCATTAGAGAAATGCAAATCAAAACTACAATGAGATATCATCTCACACCGGTCAGAATGGCCATCATCAAAAAATCTACAAACAATAAATGCTGGAGAGGGTGTGGAGAAAAGGGAACCCTCTTGCACTGTTGGCGGGAATGTAAATTGATACAGCCACTATGGAGAACAGTATGGAGGTTCCTTAAAAAACTAAAAATAGAACTACCATACGACCCAGCAATCCCACTACTGGGCGTATACCCTGAGAAAACCATAATTCAAAAAGAGTCATGTACCAAAATGTTCATTGCAGCTCTGTTTACAACAGCCAGGACATGGAAGCAACCGAAGTGTCCAGCAACAGATGAATGGATAAAGAAGATGTGGCACATATATACAATGGAATATTACTCAGCCATAAAAAGGAACGAAACTGAGTTATTGGTAGTAAGGTGGATGGACCTAGAGACTGTCATACAGAGTGAAGTAAGTCAGAAAGAGAAAAACAAATACCGTATGCTAACACATATAGATGGAATCTAAGAAAAAAAAAATGGTCATGAAGAACCTAGGGGCAAGACGGGAATAAAGATGCAGACCTACTAGAGAATGGACTTGAGGATACGGGGAGGGGGAAGGGTAAGCTGGGACAAAGTGAGAGAGTGGCATGGACATATATACACTACCAAACATAACATAGATAGCTAGTGGGAAGCAGCCGCATAGCACAGGGAGATCAGCTCGGTGCTTTGTGACCACCTAGAGGGGTGGGATAGGGAGGGTGGGAGGGAGGGAGATACAAGAGGGAAGAGGTATGGGGACATATGTATATGTGTAACTGATTCACTTTGTTATAAAGCAGAAACTAACACACCATTGTAAAGCAATTATACTCCAATAAAGTTGTTAAAAAATAAGTTAGGACAGGATGTGACCAAGTGTAAGGTGTGTGTAACTGACAAAGAGGGTTCACGGAAATGCCCGCTCAGCGCTCACTTCAGCTGAAACTGGAGGGTTTATCTGCTAAGAACGTATAACAGAGGAAGCTCTACCCTGCGTAAGCAAAGTGGAGAAGGCAGGGTGAAGATAGAGGGCTTCAAGTGCTTCCACAGGTGACTCTCCATCCTAAATCCCACCTTGCGTGGGCAGAGGTTTTTCCTACATTTCCCCAGTGTCTAAATTATGCTTGAATAGTGCCTTTGGCTTTGTCAATCAAGCATTCATCCAACAAATGTTTATTGTGTATCAGCTCCAGGTCTGGCACAGTGACTAAAGTCTCTGCCTGGGTCAAGATTAGAGGAAGACAGAATAGCCTTCCTGGTGCGTGGGTGGGAAAACTGGCCCAGAGAGAGTAAGCAATCACCCAAAGCGACTAGGTGAGTCTGGCAGAGCTGAACTGAGAATCAGCCCAGCTTCTAAACTTTGCAAACTCTTTAATGAACTAGATCTAAACACAGTTGGCAGTTCTTGTTATGAGCCATGTAAACTTCACTCTGTGGGAAAACAGAACTGAAGGGCCAACTTTTGCTCCTGGAGACCTGATTTCCAACTCTGCCTCGGTCAATAAATAGCTTTAATTTTCTTACTAGAAAAAAAATGGAAATAACTGTGCTTATTCAAAGGGATGTAAGTTCAAATGGATACACATTTGCTCTGGCAGTATAAGGTGCTGTATAAGTACGTGCTTTTATTATGCACACGGAACCAGTAAGCTGTATTCAGATCTCCTCCCTTCCCCCTCCCCTAGCTTATCCCAGACCTGGTTACTGGGTGCCCAGAAGCTAACTGAGATCCTGACTCCTCCCCTTAGGCCACAGTGTGCTTACTCAGAATCTTTTCCCTCCAGTTTCTTAATGGCACAGCCAGATGCTTAGCTGGCTGCCTAGAACCCATATCATCTGTGGGGCAGGAGGAAAGCGATTCTGGTACTTTTCACCTGGAGCCCCTCCCAGCTCCACTGCCCCGCCTGCCCATCTACAAGGCACTAGGATTTGCTTAGCAAGAGGCAGTGTGGTGGGACAAGCGGGGCTTCGGCTCCTAAAACTGTTCCTGTCGGAGACCAGCTGTGCCAAGGGCGCGTCAAGACACCCTGAGGGTCAGTGGTCTGGGTCCTGGTCCCCTTCCAAGCCATGCTGCCTCCATTCCCACCTCCTCAGCCGCCCCCCTTTACCTCTCTGGTTCTGTCTCTGCTGTGGAGGAGGTGGCGGACACCACTCTGCTGGGGCGACCAGGGGGCCTCTCTCTCTCTCTCTAGGGAGTAGAGGGAGGAAACAGAGGAGCAAAGGGTGTGGGAGGGGCAGGTGCATCTGGAGCTGGGAGGCCCTGGACTTGCGGCTCCTCCCGGGCAGGCAGGGGTGTGGGTAGGAGGCGTGGAGCCCTTGACACGTGTCTCACAGGCTTTTGGCTCCTGTCCTTCACATGTGCCACGTTAGCATCCTGCCCACCAGGAGGAGGGAACAGCAAGATGCCGTTTGAGGAAGAAATAAACCCAATCCAGCATCTCAGACGCTTTTAAAAATAGCAACTCCGGGATGGTGTTTCAGCTCCTATTTTTATCAGATTTATATGGCTGGACGCTGGAGCTGAGCTGTCGCCAGGGTTCTCAACAGCAGCGGACACATCACTATTGTAGTCTCAGAAACCTGCCGTAAGGCAAAGGCTGAAACGCATTCCAGGAACCTGTCGGCTGGACGGGATCCTTGAGAAGTCATTGCACACAGCCCTTGTCTCTTTTGGGGCCACAATCAATTAACCACAGAGAGTTTATGGCTTGCTTTTTGCCTTCAAGTCTCTTGGTTACCATGACTTCAGTGCATAATCGAGGATTTCACTGCCTTCTAATCCGGAAGTCCTTTTTAATATCTAACCCCAATCTATTGGCTGTGTCCTTTAGGCCCTTCTCGCCATAGGAAAATGGCAGCTAACATTTATAGGTCTTACCATGTCCACAAAATCCCCTTATTTAATCCTCACAAAGCCCCTCGGGGTAGGCACTGCTATCACTCTTAGCTTACGAACAGTTATGTAACTTGCCCGAGATCATACCTGGTTCTGGTGCAGGTTCTATGCCAGAATCACCAGACCATGCTGGCTCCCAAAAGGAGGTGGTACAGAACATTAAGAAATTTCCGCTCAGCCTTGACTTTAATTTCTTCCTCCTGATCCTGAAGGAAAAACTGGTCAGGGTACTACTGGACGTGTGCGCCCCATGCTAGAAGCCAAGTTCTAGGTCCCGGCCGTGCTGAGCCACTGTCTCCCTGACTGCTGGCCTTGGCTTGTGCTGGCCACTTGGCTCTCAAGCTTCAGCCCGGAAGTCTGGCTTCTCTCGGCATAAGCTGCCACAGCCCCCTCTGGGTCTTCTCAAAGTACTCATGTCCATGGAATTACTTTGTAATTATGTCTCTGTGTCTCACCACATTGTAAGCTCCACGAGAGCTCTAGCTCCATATTCTTGTCTAAAAACAAAAAGTAGGGTAGATATTCAAAACCTTGTTGATTGAACGGAAACACTGTAGTCCGTGCTTATTTTTTAACAGTGGTTAAAACTTGGTAACTTCAAGTTTATAGAGACTTCGGAATCCAGTGTAATTTCAGTAAGAATATGGAGCAAACACAGGGCTGCCAACATTTATTTTGCTAAGTGAGGATTTTTAAAAAACAACTACTGTTAATTATCACCATCTTCTTACAAAAGAAAGGACATTTTAGGGTTCGATATACGGGTCTGGAATAAAGATTTAGTCCTGAGAAGGCAGAGTTAGCAGACCCACGTCAGTCTATTCAGAAATAAAATAGATATATTAAACTATTTTGGAATAGAAGTATTACAAGAGAAACATTTTCAAATATTACTTTGTATGTAATTGGTTTTTTTTTTAGTAATTAATTAATTTATTTATTTTTGGCTGTGTTGGGTCTTCGTTTCTGTGCGAGGGCTTTCTCTAGTTGCGGCAAGCGGGGGCCACTCTTCATCGCGGTGCGCGGGCCTCTCACTGTCGCGGCCTCTCTTGTTGCGGAGCACAGGCTCCAGACGCGCAGGCTCAGTAGTTGTGGCTCACGGGCCTAGTTGCTCCGCGGCATGTGGGATCTTCCCGGACCAGGGCTCGAACCCGTGTCCGCTGCATTGGCAGGCAGACTCTCAACCACTGTGCCACCAGGGAAGCCCCCGTAACTGTTTCTTGAGTTGTTTCTCCATTTGGGGATCTGTATCCAACAGAATCAGGCAACGTGGAGCTAACTGTCCAACTCCTCCTGAAATGTTATTTTTCTCAGGGTCATGAAGGAACGCTGACAAATACAGAGCACTCAGCAATTCTGCTCTATGAGGAAACTTTAGGGCAAACCGAGGAGCCGAGGAACAGCAGTCCTGTCTCCAGTTGCTCCCCTCCCTCCCCAACCACGCCAGGAAGAAAGTCGGCCAAGAACTGGGGCCTGGTGGCCGGTGGGGAGCCCTCCAGGACTCATCTGGGAAGGTGACATCTACCTCCAGGAGAGCAGGGACACAGGCGCGCACACCGAGGGCACGCGGCTAAACACACAGGACAGACATCCACGCTGCCAGAGAGGGCTGGCGCTGCCCGTCTTGCTCAGGACGCTCTCTCCGGGGCGGCGGGATGCTGGGGTCTGCTGAGGGAAGGCAGGAGGAGAGCCAAGGCAGAGGACGGGGTGGTTCTCACTCTGCATCCCTCGGGCTGAGGACTGTCTGTCCGCCCACTAGCTCGGAGGCTGGGAGCTTCTTTTCAGTCACCTCTGCATTCCCAGCACTTAGGACACTGTCTGGCTCAAGAGGCCATCAGCGAGTCAAAGCTCTGGATGCCTCCACAACCATGTCACTCTGCCCTGTTGGCTTATGATCACCCAGCACATCACTCCGTAGTGGGTCCTCATCCCCGTTCCCCTTGACAAAGAAACAGGCTCAGGACGCCTCGGGTGGACGCCGGGAAGAGACCATTTACCACTATCTAGGGCAGTGCTTGGCCTGTAGTATGTGTTTAATAAACATGCGAGGAACACATGAATGGAGCTCGGCTCTGACTCCAGGCTCCTGGCTCTCAGTCCAGGGGACGCAGAATAAGAGCCACCCCCTCGTCTGCCTCAGCTTTCCTCCTCCTTTCACTTTGCGGGACACACATCCTGTCTCCCCTGAGACTGTGTCCTGAGGAAACAAGACCCAGTAACCCACAGCCCCATGCTGACTAAGGAGCAAACGCCAGCCCCTCTCCAGCAGCGTGATACATCTGTCCCCTGGGCTGGAAAGAGGGCTGCGTGTGTTTAACTGCATGCTCTCAACGTCTGCACCCGTGTCCCTGTTCTGCTGGAGCAGTGGTAGATGTCACCTTCCCAGATAAGCCCTGGATGGCTTCCTACAGGCCATAGCCTTGGACACTTTGAAGCCCCTTCCTGGCCTCGCGAGTCTATGGACAGGGACCTAAGACGCTGGTCGTACCTTGCACCCAAGGCCCTCAGGGTTTTCAGACTCCACTGCAACCATGTCACTTTGCCCTGTTGAGACACTGTTTGTATTTGATCTTCTGGCTGCTCCCTGCGACTTGTTTTATCTTCCTGCCCAGATAACAAACTCAAGGCCACGGACTCACTGACCAAGTAGCCGAGGCAAAGGCAGGCTTCTTGGGCTTGCATCATCTGATTCTTATTAAGGCCCTCCCACTTCCAGGAGCGGCCATGCTCCATCCTTGTCAACAAGAGTTTATCAACAGGATTGGCTCACACATGGGAAGTGTGACCTCAATGCTGGGGAGAGAAAGAGGAAGTATTGTCAAAAAGACTCTATAGATTACTTCCAGAAAGTTTTTGTACTTGGTTTTTTGGGGGAACTCCCAGACAGGTGGACCTAGAGAACCATTAGGAAGATACAGTAAGTGGGAAGAAGGCAGAGGGCCCCGTGGTGGCAGAACAGGAAGCAGTGAAAGCAGGGAGGCTCAGTTGGATTCCGGATCTGAAGTCAGCCAGGACGGGTGCACGGGGGCCTAGAGAAAGCCCCAAGCCCTCCGGGCCAGCTGGGGCTGCCCCCCAGACACTCACCCCCTTCTTAAGACCTTCCCCCTAGGTTCTGCCCACTCCGCTTCCCCAGCAGGCCACACCGTGTGTCCACACCGAATGAGACCGATAGTTTATTCTCATGCTGGGAAGAAGCCAGTACAAAATATATTAAAAAAAAAAAAAAAATTCACTTGGTGCTAAAAATCTGGCTGCCCACCCCCCCCATACACATCAGTGCTCTTCTCCGACTCAGCTTCTCTGGGCCTCCTGCAAGAGCGCGAGGAGGGGGTCATCAGCTCTGAGGGCAAAGGTGAGGGTGCGGCGGCCGTAGTGCTCGGGGTCCTGCTCCAGGTTCTCGATCACCTCCGCCAGCAGGTGGGCCCGCTCCACGCCTGCACCAGGGGCCTCGAAGCCCAGGGCGGTGAAGTGCACGTGCAGGTGGTAGTAGGAGGGCAGGTAGTGCAGGTACACGCGAAGGCGGTCTCCCGCCACCTGGTAGCGCTGCAGGATGGCTTCCTGGCAAGAAAGGGGAGGGGCGGGGAGGGTCACCATGCTGCCCACACACTGGCGCCAGAACCCCCTCCTGCCCACGGCCCTGACCAGCCTCTCCGCCCGCTGTTGTCTTCGGATCCCTGTCTTCCATTCTTGGGAGTCAGCAAGTGCAGGTGACAGCAGCAAAGCGGAGGCTCTTTCTCCCAAGGATGGGGACGGTGGCCTCCATCAGGCTTCCCCGCTCCAACCTGGTAAAACACCTGCTTCCTCACAGTTGCCACTGGGCCTCTAGGAAGTCTCAATGCTAAGGACAGGCCCAGGTTTCCAAGACTGTGGGGACTATCCTGCCCTGGATGATTTACCAGACTCATATCATCAAGTAGGTGGGAAGAGGCCTTGTTCTCCCTTTCAGCACAGAAAGAGTGGAGCTGGGCTGCGGCAGAGCTAAGGGCTTGGTGGCAGAGAAAGGATAGGGGAGGGGACGCGAGCAGGGCTGCCCTGGACAGACCAGGGAGTCATAATAGGATCATCAAATTCTTGCAGGACTCCTGGTGGAAGAGGAAAGCATCACCTTCGGCCCTGGCTCCCTTTGCCTGCCCCAACCTTGCTCAGGGGTAGGGCTTTTTCTACCACACCCCCTTCAGGAGCCTCCAAGGCTCGGAATTAAGAGGAGACTTAATTTCCACTGTAGGCAAATCCCTGAGGCAGCAGGGGTGAAGAGAAAAAGACAGGGCCTCAGTGTGCTCAGAATACACCCCGGAATTGTATTCTATTCTGCATTTGGCGCTCCCCCAGGGATCTCGGCAGCAGGGTGACACCAGGACCAGGGCACCCAAAGGGCTTCCTGGAGGGCTGGCCTGCCTGGGAGGTGCTGCCGGAACTGCCAGGGCAGGCGCAAGTGCTGGCCCAGCATCTCCCAGGGGCTCTGCATCCAGAGGCTGTTTCAGCAGAGAAACGAGTTACTGGGAAAAGAGAAAGGCAGCCAGGGGGATGGTGACGTAGGCAGGCGGGGCAGAAGGCAGTGGGCGCAGGACAGGGAGGGGCCGCAGGTGAAGGGAGAGCGGCCCCAAGCACAGCCCCTCCTTCAGGTCTGCGGCAGAGCCTCAGAGCAGCTCTTGTTGAACCTGACCTGGGGGGGAGCCTCTCCCCCGCTGGGCACCCTGGTGACAGCAGGCCTGGCATGGAGGCCGCATCTTCTAATGTCTCAGGCTGAGACCAAGCCCACAGAATAATGGAATCAGAAGGAAGAAGGACCCCCTCCAGACACCGAGGCCCAGAGAGGTGAAGTGACCTGCCTGAGGTCATCCAGTGGGCTAAGGTCAAAGTGTCAGAACCAGGACCAGGACCCAAGACTTGAGACTCTCTTCCCCCATCTCCCCTCGCCCCCCAGGGCTCCTTTTAGCAACGCTGTGATTCCATTCGATTCAGCAAATCTCCCAGAGAGAAAGAATCTGGGAGAACGCCAGGTGCTAGAGGATTCAGTCTCTTCCCTCAGGGTAGATGAGGGGGCACAGACACACGTCAGGTCGTGCACCATCTACCCAAGAAACACGTCTGGCATGATGTGGCTGTCATGAGCGGGGCGGGTAACCCTGGGATGGGAGGGCATCCCAGACGTGGCCTGCAGGACAAAGGCAGGGAGCAAAAGCGGGACCCCAAGCTGAGGAAGCCCGTGTGGGGCGAGGCAAGGGGGCTAAGAGTAGAGCTCGAGGGCAGGGCAGGACCAGGAACGGGGGCCTCGTGAGGCCCCCTAAGAGCCTTCATGGGCCCCTGCACGGGCATTCAGAGAGGAGCCCTTTTCGCGAGACGGACTTCTGGGAGGGGTGAGGAGAGGGGTCCAGGAACGCAATGGAACTGAAGTGTAACTCCCCTGGGCTCCGGCATGGATTCGGCCCCGGCAGCTCACCTGCCCCTCCTGGAGGATGTTCCTGAGCAGTGGCAGGTGCTCTGGGGTGAGGTCCCGAAGCGACTTGATGTCCCGGCGATGGCAGATGGCAATCAGGTACAGGTCATCGAGCTGTGCGGAGACAGGCAGGGGTAAACCGGGCTCAGCAGGGGACAGGGCCGGGGAGGCTGCCAATCCCGGAATTCCGCCCAGAAACCAGGAAGCATCCACACCCCAAGGCCTGCAGTGTCAGCCACAGCCAATCCCAGGGACCCCGTGGCAGGACCAATCCCCAGGCAACGTGGGCGTCCTCGTGGCCAGGGTGAGTGGGACGGTCTAAGGGACAGAGCTTCTGTTTATTCTTCCTGCTAAATAATACCATATGAGAGCATTTACATACTCACAGCTGATGGGGAATGAGGGGCGGGAAGGAGGTTCAAGAAGATGCTAAGAACAACTCTTATGGTCTAATCGCATGTACAGAAGTAACTGCTGTAAGACATAAGGTGGTAAGAGTGCAGGAGGAAGAAGGAAAGACTAGCTAGGGTGATCCAGAGAGGCTTCCTAGAAGAGAAGGCAGGGCACCCGGGTCTTGAAGAAGAGGTAGGGTTTGGAGAAAGGGCATTGAGGTAGAGGAAAGCAAAGGCTCAGAGGCAAGAAAGTCCAGGGCATCTAAGTAGGAGAGTAAACAACTCCATGTGCCTGGAATCAGAGGCAGGTGAGGGAGTGAAGAGGCATGAGTGAAGACGGGGGGAAGGGAGCCTCAGGCCAGCGGGGCAGTGAGCTCCACCACTGCTTCACCCTCTTCTCCCTTCCCCTATCTCCCAGGGCTCACAGACGGCCCTTCCTACCGTCCGTCCTGAACACTGCCTGGCTGAAGACCTGGAGTTCACAACAGTACTGAGACCCAAGGCCAACAAGGTCTTGAGCCAAGGAGCAAACGGACTCTTCCTCTTGCCCAGAAAACCCTCCCACCCGTCTCTGCTTACCCAAACCCTGGCCTTGGCCAGTTTCACATCCTCGTGCGAGGCAAGCCCCAGACACCAGGGCTCCAAGGGCCAAGGCGTGGAGAGGATCCAGCAGCCCTCAGCACTGCAGTCTGAGCTGCTAGATTCCTCAATGAGATAATCTGGGGACCATGAGTCACCCAACCAAATCCCCAAGGGCCCCAACTTAAAAACTTAGAATGAGATTTTCCATATGGTGCCGGATGTCCAACTGTGCCTCTTCATGCCAACAGCCTCTCCATGCCACACACATTCTTCTCCTCCAGGGCCCTAAGAATCCAGGCTTTCTGCCCCAGACCTGCTACAGATGAGCCCAGTGGGAACCTCCCAGCAGATGGCTAAGCTGTGCCCACCCAGACCTCAGTTTTGCCTACAAGTCCCTTCTGGACTCTTCCTTCTCATGGCCTGTGTCCCGGACTCTCGCACTAGCTAGGGGCCCAAGGAGAAGTAGGAAATAAAACTGCTTGAACTTGGAGTGTGTGTGCATGTCTGTGGGTGTCTTCAGCTGTTCCACGTGTCACTGTCACAGGACTTCCAAATAATAGTAGCATTTATTTTAGATGGTATCTGCTGATGAATCCCAAACATGACATTAAATCACGCCTCTCTGCTCCACTGGCATGGAATGAAGCATGAAGCCTGTGCTGGGTATCAGCTCACGGGATGGGCGAGGGAAGGAAAATAAACCCATTCTTTGGGATCAGACGTGACCCTGGATTTCCTGCAGGCAGCCAAAGGGCCCCGGCCCAGAGAAATGATCTGAAAAAAGCTAGACGGGGGGATGGCAAGGGTCTCAGACTGGCACCCAAGAAGGTGGCCCATCAGTCACTCTGGGGAGACAGACACCATCAATCTTTTTCGTAAGGCAGGACAGCAAACTCAAAGTAACGGCTTCCTCGCAAGGGGCAAGACGGAGAGCGGCTGGAGCTTCGGAGAGCCGTCTCCCCACCTCAGGGGAGACGCAAAGGAGGAGCCTCCTGTCTGAGTGCTTTAGACCCAAGGATCTAAATTCCGTGAACTGAAAGTGTGTCTCTATAAACACATACATATACGCTGACGTGTACAATATGTGAAGACTAACTCTGGAAGGAGAGACAAACACAGTCTCTTCTGGGAAGGGAAATGGAGGAATGTGAGGTGAGGGAACCGACTTTCACTGCCCATCTCTGTACTATTTGCATTGTTACCACGTACGTGTATTAACTAGACCGATTCCCCCCCGGCAACCCCAAATAAGCAAATAAAAAAGAATATACAGGTTCTATCTTAAGAGAACTGAGGGAGGGATTCTATAACCTCCAGGGAGCCAGAATCTGTAGCAGACATTAGGCACTTGATAAATATTTGTGAAGCGGATGGACGGATGAATGGATGGATGGACATCTTTAACCCTAGGCCATCAGCTGGGGGAAAAAAGACACACTCCTGGGAGAAGTGGCGGCAGGAGACTCCAGGTTGGCTAGAAGTCCCCTCAAAGCACATGCCAGACAGCCCTCTCCTCAGTCCTCCCCTGGTGGGTGAGGACGAAGGACAGAGGTCCAGGCCTGGCCTGTCTCCCTGCTGGACACACCGCCTAACTCTAGGGAGCGGCGGACCTCAGTGCTCTGTCACAAGTCGAGGATCTGAGACACTGACGTGGCACCCCAAAGAGACAAGTGCTAAAAGCTAAGCAAAGGTTAGGGACAATCGCCATGTGTCCCACCATCAAGGAAAGTCTGATATGTAAGCTGGCCCCTTCACAGCCCAAGGGCGAGTCGCCCCAGCCAGGTGGCTGGGAGCCCAGTGCAGCTCCTGAAGCCTTTTCTCCCTTAAAGGGGACAGAGAGAGGGCAGTTCCACCGGCAGGCCCGGCAGGATGCCTGCCAGCACCAGGTCAGGAGGACGATGAATTTCCGTTCTCGGCACCGTGGGCGCCGGTGTGTTAGGGCTTCTTGGATGGAGATGCTTCGGCGGCCCCCGCATGGCCCTCAGACCACCCCCCCGCTGCCCCCCGCAGACCACAAGGTCTCCAACGTCTGCAGGGACCCCGTGAGTCACAAGTCCCTCCTACCACACACCCACCTGCCACCACCCAGTCTGCGATCCACAACCTGCCGGTGCGGGGCTGCCCAAGGGACAGGCGGGTTTGCAGAGCCGCACGGAGGCACGGCCCAGAGCCCCACCGGCGCCCCGTGCCCCGACGGAACGGTGCCCCGTGCCCCGTGCCCCGACGGCCGCCTCCCGCCCGGCCCGAGTGGGGTGAGCTGTTGGGGGTGGGGGAAGGGAAGCAGCTGCACTCCGGCACCCGAGGGGAGGGGGGCGCCCGGGACCTGCCCTGCCTCTAGCAGACCACCGCTGAGACCTCTGGAAGCTCCCTTCAGGGTCCCCCCCCGCCTCCTGCGAGCCACGTTCAGGAACTCCCGCGAGCCTCCCCAGGAGGCAGCTGGCGCTCGCCGGCCTGTGCGCCTCGCCATCCAAATCCTGTCCCCTCACCATGACCACTGGCTCTCGGCCCCCCTCTTTTGGCAACTGGAGTGGTGTGGCCAGTCGGAAAACCACCGAAGCGAACCAAGCCAACTGCAGGGGAGCCCAGGTGAGGACGCAGAGGCCAGGAGGGCGGGCGGCAGCTGAGAGAGCGAGATGGGAGGCGTCCGTGCCGGGCGGGCGACTCCAGAACAACGTCCCTGGGTGATCTCGCGACGGTGCCCGGGTGATCTCGCGACGGTGCCCGGGTGATCTCGCGACGGTGCGAGGAACACAGAAACCAGGAGGGCCCGCCCGAGAGCAGAACGGCAAATCTGAGCTTGGGTCACTCGCAGATTTCAGCTGGGGGAGGGGGCGCTCATCTATCCCTACTGCCTACCCCGAGAGCCCGGGTCTGGCTTCCTAGGCCTCATCCCGGCCCAACTCCAGTCTGTGTGGGAAGAGCGCTTCCTGCACCCGGCGCTCTGCTGCTTTGTGTTACTATCGGGATACGAAAGTCCACCCAGAGAGGCGACAGTCAGGGAGACTGGTGACGGGCCTCACAGTGTGAGGTGAGGAAGGAGGAGAGAAGGGGGACAGAGGCTGCAGAGGACAGGAGGGGCGGTGTGAGTGAAGGCGGCTCCCGGGAAAGCTGCTCCCAAGAAGGTCGGGGGGGGGGGGGCCGCTCGGGGGCCAGGCAGCAGAGCGGAGAGGCTTGGAGGAGGGGGGTGGCCCTGGGCCACCGGAGGCCTCCTCTGTGGCTCGGGTAGTGCAGGGGACTCCTCGGGTCGGTCACCCTACTTTCTGCCGGCCAGCGGCGCAGACCGTGGGCCTGCCTGGATCTGCCGGTGTCCAGGGCGCGGGGAGAGGGCGAACAGCCCGCCTCAGGGCTCCCCGTGCTCCTGGAAGGGGGGGTGCAGCTCCCCAGCTTGGCTGGTGAAGGAACAGCCCGCCAGGTCATGGATGCAAACACTGCCCCATCCTCACCCCCAGGGTGGGAGGTGAGCCAGAAAGGGGCTTTAACTGGCCCATTAAAGTGTAAACATTTGTTTTAGGCGCTCCCACTGCAGAGAACTCAGGCCTCCCCTGTTGGTTAATTATAATCTGCTTAGAGAGAGCGGGCAACGTGAGGAGGGAGGGCAGGATTAAGGAGGCCCAGCAGCCTGGAGCAGGGCCCTCAGCGACCAGAGAGGCCCAGCACGAAATCCTTTACCTGCTGTTGGTTCCACTTGAGGTCGGGGATGAGGACAAAGCCGTCAGAGGGATCTGGATTCTCAAAAACAATCCGCTCAGCTTCAGCCTTCCTGTCGAGAATATTGTACACCCACTGGAAGGAAGGGGAGAGAGGGGGTTCACAGACCAGTCACTTTCCCCGGGAGACACCCCACAGCGGGCCAGGTAGGCTCTCAGGCCTCCCCAGGAAGGACAGCCAAGTCCGAAAGGGACACTAAGCTCAGGGGACCGACACTCAGGCTGTCCTGTTCCGGGGAGCTACTCTTGGGGGTCCGGAAGGGGCTTCCCCTCTCCCACCACAGCCACCCCCACAGGGGTCCCGGCAACGCAGACAGGGCCAGCTCTTCAGGCACTTCCTGGCCGGCACTGTGCACGTGCTGTGCTCTGGCCTCACAGGCCTGGTCTGCAGCCGCCCCTTCCACTGCCCACAGGACTCGGGAAAAGCGTCCCATGGGCGGGCCCTGTCCCACTTTATTCAGGACCACGGGCAGAGAGTCAGGCTGGGAGTTCCCTCTGCAGAGGAAGTCCGCTACACACCAGGGTGGGGAAAGGCTCAGGTTCTAGAAGTTTGTGTGCTGGGTTTCTCAGCCTGCTGGGATTCTTGTGAGGGCTGGGGTTAGCACCTCTGCCCCACCTGGGGACCCAGCTGACATGGACCCTTCATGACAAAGCAGAACAAACGCCACGTGGCGAGGCGATTACACAGACCTTTCCTGTTAACCCCAGGCTGCCAGCTCTCGCACGCCCTTTGATTAGCTGCTGTCAACAGTCTTCAGAGGACCCTTCCTTGGGCGCTGTGTGGATCCCAAGGGCATCACTTTACCATTAAGGTCCTGGGGGCCTCTCTGAAGAAGCCAGCCTGCAGGGAGGTTAAGATAAGAAGGCCCCTGTTCTCACGGGGATCCAACCCCCCAGCCCCGGCTCTTCTCCACTTCCCCAGAGGTCTGAGAGCCCTTTGCCAACACGACTTCCTTCCAGGCCAGTGAACTCTGTGCCTGAAATCCGAGAGCGAACCCTGCTGGAGAGCCACAGAGAGGGCAGGAGCTGGGCTCACACGGCTGCCCCTTCCGCCCCGCAGTCACGAAGGGCCTCAAGCTGCCCGAGGGGTGGATGGGAGGCCAGGGCGCCGACACGGCCAGGCCAGCGGAGGGCTCCTCTGCCCACCACCAGGAACGCTGGCGCAGCAGTGTCAGCGAGGGCCAGGGCTACACACATCCTCCCCCATGTCCCGCCGAGTCCACATCCTCTGCTGTCGGCCAGCAGGGCCAAGGCCAAGTGCAACTGTCTGAGATGGAGAGGGAGGAGGCAGAGAAAACCTGCCTGGGACGATCTGGGCCTCCCAGACCTCCTGGTAAGACCCACAGCCCGGTCACAACACGTCAAGAAGAGCCTGCCAGTTTCACTTCCTGGGTGGAGTCTGGAGGCCGCCCAGCAGTGGCTTCCTCGTGCAGCACTGGGGCCAGAGCAGTGCACAGCCCAGCAGGTGGAGAACGTCCCAGGGAGGGACACTCCAGTCAGAATGTCCTCTCTGACTGGAACTCTCTCTAAGAATGTGCTACTGGAGAAGAAAAGCCAGCCGGATCCTGACCTGAAGCCTCCCAAAAATAAATGGGAGGGAGGGGATGGTGGCCCTGCGTGGAGGGCCCTGGTGTGGCCCAGCCTCCCTGGGGCCCTGCTTTTGCCCACAGATAAGCAGCTCTGCCTCCGCCTGGAAAGCAACATGTCGTCTGGGAGAGAATGAACGGGCTCTGGAGCCCAACAAGACAGGGTTCATCTGTCACTTCCACCACTAACTAGCTGTACGCTGGCAAAGTGATTTCATCTGGGACTTCCCTGGTGGCACAGTGGTTAAGAATCCGCCTGCCAATGCAGGGGACACGGGTTCAAGCCCTGGTCCGGGAAGATCCCACATGCCTCGGAGCATCTAAGCCCGTGCACCACAACTACTGAGCCTGCGCTCTAGAGCCCGTGAGCCACAACTACTGAAGCCCGTGCGCCACAACTACTGAAGCCCGTGCGCCACAACTACTGAGCCCACGCGCCTAGAGCTCGTGCTCCACAACAAGAGAAGCCACCGCAGTAAGAAGCCCACACACCGCAACGAAGGCCCCCGCTCCCCGCAGCTAGAGAAAAGCCCGCATGCAGCAATGAAGACCCAACGCAGCCAAAAATAAATAAATACATAAAGAACTAGCATCTTAAAAAAAAAAAAAAAAAGTGATTTCATCTCTCTAAGCCTTGGTTTCCTCCTTCGTCAAGAGGAGCTAATAACACCCCCAAGTGAGGGTTGTGGTGCGGATTGTAGGTGAGAAAATGCGTGTGAAAGCGCCCAGCACAGAGCCCTGCCCAGGGAGGCAACTGAGAGCAGGGAAGGTGCTCGGAAGGCTCCAAGGGGAGGTCAGGCTGGGCTTGCCCGAGGCTACACGACAGACTGTGGAAAGGCAAAAAAGAAAGCGGATGAGAGCAAAGGAGGTGCGCTGAGGGGACCGCGTGCGGGGCTGGAAGGGCGCGTGAGGGCTGGGAAGGTGGGCCGTGATGAGCGCATCTCACGGGACCACACTGTGCGGCAAGCCCGTGAGGTGGGCGCTGTCGGGGTCCCCATACTGCAGGGAAGGAAGAGGCAGGTGCAAGGAAGTTCACCCGAGTTCACACATTGCGACCCAGAGCCCACGCTCCAGGCCACATGGGTAAGGCCTCTGGGAGAGCCGGGAGGGGCCTGAATCCACAGGATGTCTCAGCCCAGATGAGAGAGGGAGGAGAGCCAGGGAACAAAGTCCACATGAATCATAGGGGTGACGTAACGGAGAGTGACACGCTGGGAGAGCAAGCCCGGGAACCTCGGCCCCGCAGACGATATGGGGGTGCTGGCGGCTTCCGGACGCACCTGGCACGACTTCTGCCCTGCAGGTGACACTGGCAACTGACCCAGGAGCCCCTCTCCCCGAGCCCCCTCTTCACTATCCTCCTGCTCTTTTCTGCTGGCCCCTCTCCTCCAGCCACCCCTCCCCTGCCTGTGTCTCAGCCCCACACTCTCCCGTCCTCCCTGGAACGGCTACCTGTGTGGGCAACGGCGGCCACCACTCTGGCGCCTTTTCTGTGCTGGAAATGGCAGCAGGCACATGATATGTGGCACGGCTCTCAACTTCCACTGGGACCCCAGGAGGGAGGTGCCATCGGTCACATTTTCCAGACAAGGAAACTGGGACTCAGAAATGAAGGGTGAGGTCGCAAGGCTCTGGGGTGGCAGGACTAGAGTCCAAACCCTGGGCTGATGCAGAAGCCCTTATCGGATGGCTCACAAATCAGTCTCTAAGGCTCCAGATCCAGACACCCCACCGCATTTTTTTTTTACTGGGAAATTACAAGCACCTCAAATTTGAGCAGCCAAATAGGGTAGTAGGCTTAGAGCACAGACGCTGGGGCCAGACCACCTGGCTTTGAAGCCCGTCTCCAAAGGCCTGTTGTGAAGATACGATGCCTGTAAAAGGCTTAGGACAGTCGCTGTTCTAAGTCACCCCGTGAGTTCCAAGAAGTGCCAAACTAACTCACCGTCCTCCACGTAAACCACTCCGCTGCCCACGCCCCCGTGCTGGCTAACGATCCGACTCTGTACCATTCATCGCCCAAGCTACCCCTGGACTCACCCCAGGTCCTTCCCTCACTGCTCCAAATCACCCACGTCTAGGCCTTATCTCTTAATCGCAAGGGAAGCTCCCCGCTGCCTCTGCCTCGGTTCAGTCTTCCTCCTTCTTCTACTCTCACCACTTCCAAATGATTCTTTAAATCTGATCACGTTACCCACATGCTCAAAACCTTTAACAGGACGCTCATCGCTATGGCAATCGTCCACAAATCTGACGATCATTAGGACAAAAAGATTTTTTTAAATGCAGATTTCCCAGCTCTACTCCCAGCTCCATTCTGACTCAGTAGTTATGGAGGAGGGCCCTGTGCTCTGTATTTTAAAAAATCTAACCAGGCCATCCTGACAATCAGCAAGGTGTGGGAACTCCTAGTCTCCTGGACAAAGTGCACAAGCCTCTTTCTGGCCCCCACCTGCCTTCTCCTGCCTGTTCCCGAAATGCATCAAATGGGTCCAGCCCTCTGTGCCCCTATACTTGCTCTGCCCTCTACCTGGAGTGCCCTGTCTGCCTCTTCCAGCTGGCAAACTTCTCTTTGTCCTTTAAGACCCAACTGGAGGATCCTCTCCCCTGTGAAGCCCCCCACTGTCTGGGCTGATCACTCCCCCTCTGTGTCGATACTGTACCTCGCGTATGGACCACCAAAGAGCTCATCCCATTATACTGCAGTTACCAGGCTGCATGCCTATCTTCCTTACGAGACTGTGCGGACATTGTCAGTGTTTATCTTGGTGACCCTCCAGAGCCTAGCACAGGGCCTGGTACATAGGGGATGCTCAATAAATATAATGACTATTGCCAATTAAGCTGAGTGCTTGTAAACTTGCTAGAAACAGCCGAGAAAGAATACATGGGAAATTCCCTGGCAGTCCAGTGGTTACGACTCGGCGCTTTCACTGCTGTGTGCCTGGGTTTGATCCCTGGTTGGGGTACTAAGATCTCACAAGCCACGTGGTGCGGCCAAAAAAAAAAAAAGAATACATGAATGCTCATGTCAAGCAGAAGTTGGTAGAGCAGAGGGGTTATTATTTCCCGAGAGGATCTGCATAATGGTCTATAAGAAGGTATATATACGACTCATACCAGCTGTATTAAGGGCTTCCTCTCTTGAATCCCATATATGTGTAACCAGTGCAGCAGAACACACATTCCAGGACATCCCCCCGTGATTTTAGACACTGTCTAGGAAGATGGAGACATATTTCCCTTCTACTTAGAAGACAGAGCAAGTGCTGGGACTTCTTTAAAAAAAGGAAAAAATCAAGCCACTGTGAGCTAGAGGAGCCTTGTGCAAACACTGTGCAGGGGACCACGGCTAACAGCTGGGTCGGGTCTTCCCCAGGGGACCCCCCTGCAGGCCCTGTCAACCTCCTGTCCTTCCTCCTCCCAGGCACAATCCACCTCCCGGGACCCCACACACAGGACACCCTCCCTCCTCCGGGACAAATGGCTGTGAGCTTCCCATACTAGGACGTCCCACACCACCGTAGCCTGAATCTTGGGTGGAGTATGTAGAGATGCTCAGAGAGAACAGGGGTGAGTGATAAAGAGACAGAGAACGGGAAAACGCCTCATCCATCACATTACCTCTGAGCGTGCACGTGGGACCAATTCCAGGCAGAGGCTCTGGCTGGCGCTGGGCACAGACCCAAGGAGAAGTCGGATGTCTTAGCGAAATGGCCTCGCATCTGGCCCAGTTGCTGAAGACACTTCCAAGATGCTCCCAACCCACGGACATCGCCCTGGGAGAAGAGGCCCCACACCAACCCCCGAGCCTGCCCCCTGCAATGGATGCAGGGGAGCGAGGGAAGGGGGTTTCTACCCTGTGACTCAACTCCTGGAGGCTGGTTTGCTGTGGGTGAAACCAGGGATAAGAGTCTGGATGAGGCGGCCTAACCAGCACCCGTCTTTACCGTTCACAGACCCCCGGTCAGGGCAAGCCATTCTGAGACCGTATCAAGGCTACTGTAGAGTACTTAGAAATTCTTTCCACGAACTGGACTGCTCTGAGATCCCAGAGTGCTACGGCGGCGTGCCCAAGACCGGTGTCAATTCCCTTATCAACGAAGGTGACTATCCTCTATGAAACAGCGACTGCCTCGGCCCAGCACTTTCTGTGCCCTCTATCCTGCTTATTCTTCTCCACAGCACTCACAATCTCACGTTTTGTGTGGTTACTTATATATTCACGCGCTGTCTGACGCCTGAACAAGGAGGTAAGCTCCATGAAGGCAGGGGCGCCGCTGTACTCTCTGCTTGCTGTGTCCCATGGCCTGTGCTGTGGGAGAGCGCTGGCCCCTGGTACCACCTGGACAGATGCTTGAGAAGATACACTGGCCACGGGGACAGCACTCTGAGTCTGACCCGGGGGGCTGGCCCAGGCCGTGGCGGCCCATACCTGGATGCTGAGGCTCTGGGATTCCAGGTGCGGTAAGGTGACGTTCTTGTAGTCATCGCCCGTCTCCCGGACCAGGCGGAGGTCCCGGTGCAGGTACTTTTGAAGGTGTTTCTCTGTGGCAGGGTAAACCACGGTTGTCTTCACGTCTGCAATGACACAACACAGCCCGGGCCACAGTCAGCCACTCTCTCCACCCAGCCCTGCCAGACTCTGGCCCTGACAGGCACCACGGAAAGGATGGGCCCAGTCCCTCTTTGATTCCCCAGTGAAGGGAGCCAAAGACTAAGAAGTTACGTTCACCCATAACCCACTCCCGTGAGGTGTCTCGTGCCGTTAAATTCATCACCTGAACCACACTCGGAATCTGGAAAACGTACGGTTTTCACTGATGGGTCACTAGGCCCCTCATCACCCTTAACCCTAGCCCTTCCCTCTTATTTTCTAGGCACAGGAATGAAACATTTCTTGACTCTTCTCACATAGCAAACGTCCAGGTGTGTGGCTTTCTGGACCCAAAGCTGAAAGTCTGGTTTAAAGCCAGGGACTTCCCTGGCGGTCCAGTGGTTAAGACTCCACGCCTCCACCGCAGGGGGCACGGGTTCGATCCCTGGTCGGGGAACTAAGATCCCACATGCTGCGCAGAGTGGCCAAAAAAAAAGCCAAGCAGCCTCCTTAACGCAGGGCAGCGCAGCACAACAGTGGTTGAAGGTGCGGACTCTGGGGCTGGACCATCAGAGTTCAAGTCCTGGCTCTGCCTGCTCCTCGCTTGGGACCCCTGCCCCGGCCCAGGTGTTTACCCTGCCTGTGCCCCTACTTCCCCATCCGTCAGCTGAGGGTAATAATACCTCATACGTCATAGGGTTGGGAGGATTAGCAAGTTAATACCTGTGGAGCTCTTAGAACAACAATGTCTGACACATAATAAATACTGGCTATTTTCAACCCAGGGTTACTCAGTCTTGACTTTGGCACCATCAACATTTCCGCCTAGATACTTCTTTGCTGTGGGGCTGTCCTGTGCATTGCAGGCTGTTTAGCAGCATTGCAGGTTTCTACCAGGATGCTAGTTAAACCCTCTCTCCAGTTGTGACGACCATAAATGCCTCCAGACATTGCCAAGTGCCCCTGGGGGATAAAACTGCCCCCAGTTGAGAACCACTGTTTTCATCACAAGGAAACCTGGTAGTGTTCTTAAAGAGACTCTAGGCTAGGGTCCTAGTAAAACACCACCTGGTTTTGGTTAAGTCCTTTTTCCTGTTTCTCTTAACATCTGCTACAACAGCTTCAACATAGATCTTAAAAGCAGGATCTTAAAAGCAACATAGATCTTAAAAGCAACATCAGTTGGGATGTTTCTCAAAGGACCCAAGTCCTCCCTGACTCTAGATTCAGATGTCCTCTCCCAGAGTGGTCCCTGAGAGGAGCAGCCCAGCATGGGCATCGGACACTCCAGGAAATTCTCAGACTCGCCTACATACCCACCTAAGAACTACCGACCTAGGTCTGAGGACATAGGCGATTGTCATGCTCATTTCACAGGTGGGTGAAAAGAGTTCACAGGGATTCCAGACTCCTCCGACACCACGCTGTGGGATGGGGCAGAGGCAGGACCAGAATCATGGCTCCCATCTGACCTGGAACGGGAGGCACAAAAGTCTCCTCGCAATCCTCTGGGCACTTCTCACTCCCACCACCCTCTAACAGCCCAGGGTCACAGGCCAGAGGTCAAAGGACAAGCACACCAAGCTCTCAGGAGACAGGAGACTGCCTGAAATAGATGGAATGTCAGCACCTTGGCCCTTGCAGTGCAGCCTGGTGGGGAAGGACGAGATTCTGGCACCCATCGGCCTGGGTTCAAATCCTGGCTGGGTAACCTTGGGCATGTGAGAAGCCAGTGAGCAGCAGGTGGGAAGCCTCTAGAAGCTGCCCTCCACCTGCAGCCCCATGGAAAAGTGCTCCTCCAATGCTGGCTCTTACTCTCCTTGTGTCACCTGGGCGGGGCAGGCGGAGAAAGGCGCTCCCTCCGGGTGGGGAGACGGGCCAGGACGACCTGGAGAAGAGCCCGGCCCCACTGGCAACGCACACGCAGCCCTGGGCTCCCGGCCTGGGGCCCCCTGGCCGCTCCAGACCGGAAAGCCACGGGGCCTATGGGCATGCCCGCCTGCCAAGGCCGGCCAGAGACTGCCCCCGCCGCAGAGCCCTGGGAACCGGCCCCTCCTGCCCTCCCCCCAGCAGCAGGGAAAAATAAAAAGGCACTTTCCAACTGCTCACTTTCTGCCGTCCTGCTTCCTTTCCCGAGACCCGCCTGCCTGGAGGAGGCACACCTTGTTGCACTCTGAGCCCTGCCAGAGCCAGTCACTCCTCGCCCGGCCTCGGGCAGAGCCGCGCTGCTGGCATCAGGGTGGGGAGTGCCCCTCCAGTCTCGCCCAGGCCCCACTCCAAGCCCACTGACCGCCACTCCCCCCCCCGGGCCGTCTCTGCCCCAGCCACAGCGACCTCCTTACACTCCCCACCGACTCCCATCTCTAGGCCTCACACCTGCTCCCCTGTCTCATTCACTCAGGCCTCCGGCCAAAGGCCAGCTCCTCAGAGCTCCCAGACGGCCCCGACCAGAGAGGCACCCCTTACCTCCCCACGCCCTGCCTCCTTCACCCCTCACTGCCTGACGACAGAGGACATATTTATTGTCTGATTCCCCCATTAGATGGACTTTCCTGGAGGACAGGGATTTTTGTCTACCTTAAAATTTTGTTTTATCATTTTATCCCCAGCACCTGGAAGAGCGCCTGGTATACGGCAGGTACACAACAAATACTGAACAAATGAAAAAATGAATCTGGCCTTTTTAGACTTTAAACCCAGGAAGAGCATTTCTTGTCCCAAATGGAATAAAACCTCTCCGGAAAAAAAAAAAAAAAGAGTCAATATATTTCCCAGTGCTGACTTTCTCACTGGAAGCCAAAAGCAAACTCTGGTGTTTATCCAAATGACCTGCAACTGAGCTTCACGAGGAATCTGGGAAAGAGTCAATGCCCGATAAATGCTCAAACCATCGGGTGAAAATATGTTGAGGAACAGGACATGCACCCAAGGCCTCAAAAACATCTCCTCAGAGATTACTTATTAATTACAGAGGCGGACACAAAGTGACTGGGGTGAACACCACTCCCCGTGGGATGAACTGACAGCCTGGGCCTCCGGGTGTGCCGTGGTGCGCCCGACGAAACGCATCACCTGCATCTGATCGCGAGGCGACTATCATCCTCCCAAACCCAGGGACGCTCTCCTGAACAAGTGGCTTCAAGCTCTGCCCAAGCGTCAAAGTTAGGGCTGAGGGACTGCTCCCGATTACAGGACACTAGGGACTGGGCTGGATCCTGGACAGGGGCAGGACCGGGGTGTGCGGGAGTTTCCTGCTTGAAAGATGGTACTGAAACACTGGCAAGATTTAATAATGGTCTCCACATCACATAATGGCTTTGTATAAATGGGGAAGTTCCCAAAATTGATCATTTTACTCTGGTTCCTAGGAGACACACACCGACGTGCTTAGCACTGAGGGGCTACCACATCTGCAACTTACTTTTCAACAATAGAGCGAATAGTAACAAAATATTATTATATGTGTATGTGGAGAGAGAAAAAGGAAACGTGGCCAAATGTTAACAAGAGGTGACGGGCTTTTTAAGGGAGTTCTTTGTACTATTTTTACAGCTCTTCTGTAAGGTTGAAAATTTTTTTCAAAATATAAAGTTAAATAAAAAGGTGTCGGTACTCTCTAGACCATGGGCGCTAACTGGCAGCGGAGGTACCAGGCACTGTCCTAAGCCCTGCATGCCTATGAACCCACTCACTCCCCACAGCCAGTGTGAGACGGGTATGACTTTGGTCCCCGTATCACACACGAGGAAGCTGAGGCTCAGGGCTGGGCTTCCAGCCTCAGCACCACGTGCCAGCCGCGCAGGTCAGCAGACGTGGCTTCACCCTCCACCCGGCGCCCTCTCTGCCAACCCCAGTTTAGCAAGTTGACTTAAGGGGCCACTTGCCCAGGATGAGAAGTACCTGGAACCTCCCAGCCCAGAAGCATCTCCCCGTAGCTAGAGAAGCAACAAGGAACTTCCTGACCCTGCCCTCCTGCTGGCATTCTTAAAAAAATCAACTCCAAAACCAAGAGCTCAAAAATGTTCACAATCTATTGACAGCATCCCTGACACTCCTTCCAAGGGCTTCCTATCCGTCATGCTTTTTCAAACTTTGTTTTTATTTTCAGTTTAAGGTGTGTTTGCACATAGGTTAAAAGTCAAACGAAGCTTGTTTTTAAATGTTTTCTGCTCCTTTCTGAGCACCATTTTCAACTCTTCCGGCCATTTCCTTGGTTTCGTACTTCCACAGTTCCAAATTACAAACATTTTTATAACTTGTTCCACCTTGATTTTTCAGTTTTATTATTTATTAACCTCCCATTATGGAAGATAAGGATTTAGCTTTTTTACCAACTCCATACCAAAAGAGGGTGAGTATGCGTGTGCGTGCGCGTGTGCACACACGCTCCTTCTACCCCATCCTCACAACACAGCCAGATCACAGTTCTGGATAAACCAGAACTCAACATCAATACCACTATGATGATGTAAATGCTGCCTACTGCTGAATATACACTATGACTATTTTTCCTTTTCAGCACAATTTTTGGTATACAGAGTTAGTATTTACTTTTTTGTTTTCTTTTCTATAAACTTGTCACTAGTTCATCCCCACATCCACTTCCCTTTTTATAAAAATCTCCTCTTGATGTTACAACTCATCAGGCACAAGAGCAACAGTGTGTTCACGGAGCCTGTGACCTGCTCCTGCAGGTGCCCCGTGCAGGGCTGTGGCCTGGGAGCTCCGAGCACTGCCCTCGCCCCCTCTCTTGTGCTGGGTACCTTGTTTCCTGGATCCATTATCTTCCTCTTTCACATGTATGTCCTCATTTTACGGAACCGGTGCTTCTCAGGCTTTAGTGTGCATCAGAACCACCTGACTCAGGACGCCTGGGGTGCGGTCCAAGAATCTGCATTTCTAACAAGCCCCCAGATGCAGCTGCTGCCGCCGGGCCAAGGACCATACGTCAAGAACCACGGCACTGGGCTTCCCTGGTGGCGCAGTGGTTAAGAATCTGCCTGCCAATGCAGGGGACACGGGTTCGAGCCCTGGTCCAGGAAGATCCCACAGGCCACGGAGCAACTAAGCCCGTGACCCACAACTACTGAGACTGCGCTCTAGAGCCCACGAGCCACAACTACTGAGCCCACGCGCCTCAGCTACTGAAGCCCGCGGGCTCTAGAGCCGGTGCTCCGCAACAAGAGAAGCCCGCGCACCGCAACAAAGAGTAGCCCCCTCTCGCCGCAACTAGAGAAAGCCTGTGCGCAGCAACGAAGACCCAACACAGCCAAAAATAATAAATAATGAAATTAATTTAAAAAAAAAGAACCACAGCACTAAAGTACAAACTCAAGATGCGTTCAGAGATATGGCGCAAGGGAGATACATTTAGAGACATGGAACATCTGAAAATGTCTTTATTCTACTGTTGCACTTGATTAAGCGCTTGGCTAAAGAATTCTAGGATGGATAGCAACGACCCTCCAAGTCTGAAAGCACTGCTCTGTGACCTTCTAGACTGCAGTCCTGCTAAGAAGTCTGAGGTCATTCTGATCCCCAAACCTTTGTACTGACCTGTGTTTTCCTCCCTGTCCCCCGTGTCCTGATTGTGTTGATGGGTCTTGGAGCGGGTTTACATTCACCCATCGAGCTGGGTAAGTGTCAGGCCCTTTCAATCTTGAAAATCATGTTCTTCAGTCCTGGGACTCATTTCTTTGATTATTTTCTTCCCCATTTTCTCTGCCCTTTCTTTCTGGAACACTATTTGCATATTTAACTTCTTTGATTCATCTTGTAGTTTTCTTTTCTCTCCCATTTTCCAGCTCTATGTCTTTCTGCTCTACTTTTCAGGAATTTTTCTTCATCTTCTCTTCTGTTTTCATTTCTGCTGCATTTAAAAAAATATTTATTTATTTATTTACTTGGCTGCCGTGAGGTCTTAGTTGCGGCACATAGGATCTTTAGTTGTGGCACGTGGGCTCTTAGTTGAGGCATGCAGGAACTAGTTCCCTGACCAGGGATCAAACCCGGGCCCCCTGCATTAGGAGCATGGAGTCTTACCCGCTGGACCACCAGGGAAGTCCCATTTCTGCTGTATTTTTAATTTCTAAGAGCTTCAAAAAAAACTTCCTTATTGATAGTATCTTGTTCTTTTGCTTTCTATATACCATAATTTCTCTCTGAGATTAATGACAGTCTTTGAAAATTCCTTCTCCCTGCGTAGTCTCTGTCTCCTCCAAGTCTCTTTCTTTTCCTTCCTTCCTTTTCCTTGTCCTTTCTTTTTTAACTGAGGCATTACTCAAAAGTCTGCCACCTGGTTTGTCCGCTCACTCATATGTAAGAGTAGAGCACTAAGTCGCTGGCGGGAAGCTTGCAGACACACGAGCGCTCACCTGGAGCCTCATTTTAGGATCATCAGGCTATTCCTTTGCATGATGGAGCGCTCAAGAACTTAAGTCTTTTCTCTTGGGCTGGTCAGATTCCCCATATGATTCTTCCAGTTTCATATGTGGAGGTAGGAACCTGGCAGGCAGCATTCTGAGCGATGAGGAAGAAAAGCAGGTGGGTGGAGGGAAGGTGGCCAGGGGTCATCTCAACACTAAATGTGCTGACTTCCACTTAACCTTCTACATTTTGGTACCATCACCCCACCCTCACCAGCACCTAGAATCTCTAGACCCATCTCTGGAAGGAGCAGTTACCAGCCCTGTGAAGCGGGAAAGGGGATTTCGGCAGCCGTGGCTCAGGCTTCCCCTCTCAGACCTGCCACGTCAGTTCCTCCTCCTCCCTTCACTTCCTCGGTTTGTCTCCTCTCCCTCTAGTCTTTATGGGTTAATTTTATTTAAAGGTAATTCCTTTCATGCCATTTTTCATGAGGGTTTTAAAGGAAGCAGGTGGGCACTTGAACTGCCCCCTTTTAACTGGAAGCCCAGGTCCCTGTCCTTCTGTCTCCCTTCTAATGTTTTATTTTTCTTCTTAGCCGGTTACTGACTCTTGACCTATTTGTTATTTATGGTTCCTCTCCTCTACAACTGGACATCAGCTCCTTGAGAGCAAAGACTCTGTTTTGTACACTGGGTGTACTGTGCCTGAAACAGCACCTGACACATATTGGGCCCTCACAATACAGTCTACAGAACAGAATATATGCCACTTTACTGATAAAAGAGCGTGTGCATGTACAACTGCATACACACAAGCACACACAGAAAAAAGTCCGAAATTCAGGACATATTCCAAGATGGGATGTTATCTCTGGGCAGTGGAGATGTGTGTAATTGTAATTTTTAAAATTAGTTTTTTTGGGTATTCATTACATTTTCTAAAACAAATATGGATCACTTCATAACAAATATATTAAAAACAGAATAAGCCACCCCTTAAAACTGAAGTCCAGGGAGGTTAGTAAGTTACCCAAGGTCATACAGCTAGTAAGTGGTGGAGCTGAGATTGAACCTAAGAAGTCCGACTCCTCTATGCAATAGTGCTTTCCCTGCTACAGGGCCATCCTCTTCCAGGCCTTCTCCTAAGAAACCTGTGCTGCAGCCACTTTCTCCAAAAAGCAGCCCTATCAGATAGGAGAGACACGATTCGTTCCAACCCCTCCTGGAGACACGTAAACAGCCGCCAGCAAAACCAAAGAGCTCAGTGAGGTGCCAGAGCGATTGGAGCTGCAGACTGGGAGGTCCGGGAGGACGTCAGAGCGAGAGCCCAACAACGTGATCCTCGATGCTCGCTGCGTGGCCCCTGGGAGCGCAGGGAAGCAGAAGCACGCTCCCCTCAGCGCCGGGGGCCTGTCTGAGGAGCGGCCCCAGGGGGTCCGCTGAAGCCAGGTGCTGGGCTGGAACAGGCTCTGGAGGGGAGCACAGAGGGATGAAGACGAGCCCGCGGACAACAGGGAACAATGGCTGCTTCGACTTCTGTGGGTGGTACCAACCGCCCTGCCGCCCACCCACGGTGACAGTGCTGGATGGTGGGGAAGGAGGCCTGGGGCGCGGCGGTCGCCGCCCTTGTGGGCTCAGGGCAGCAGCTGTTTCTCTACAGGGGTGCCGTGGCGGCGGGAATGGCCACACCGACACACAACCCAGGTGACAGCAGCCGTGTCCACACCCGCACCCTCTCCCCGCAGCCCAAGGGGCAGGCTGGTGTGCCCTTGGCCAGCACACAGCTACGTCCTGCCTGTCAGGGCCCTTAATTAGGGTCTCCTGAACATCCTTCTCCAACAAATAAAACCAACCCTGTCCCCCACCCAGACACGAAAGCCCAACTGCTTTCAGAGGCAGGGCTACAGACAGGAAAGAGCAGCTGCCTTTCTTGCTCTCTGCCAAAGCTAGCTTCGCCAAATCCCCAGGAAAATGCTGTTGCCCATGAAACATGAAAATGCAAACCACAGACAGTCTGCTCTCCTTCCCACACACACGTTCAAACAAGCCTGCTTTCCAGCGCTGCTGCCGACTTCTCCCCAGTGAGGTCATCGCTGCGGCCCAGCCTGTGGCTTCTGCTCTCCCGTCATTATCAGGAGCTGCTTTCAACTTATTTGACCCAGATGTGCAGGCTCAGGGGAGCAGGGGAGAAGCAAGAGGAAAGCGGGAGCGGCTGCGAGGCCCACCCCGCCCTCCGTCCACAGGAGCCAAGCAGACACCCGCGTGATGGGCTGCCAGACCCAGGCTGGCAGGGCACCCCATCAGAGCACTCCTAGAGAAGGTTGGCAAGGGGAGAGGCTGGTGGGGGGTCTCCCGGGACTTGCGTTTTCTTTCCTCCTCTTGGGGACCTCCCCCCGCCAGACAACACCCTCTGCAGCCCTGGTGTCATAGAGACCAGAGAGCAGGCCGGAGGCTGAAAGAGGAGGCCCGGGGCGGGGCGTCCATTGTCCCATGCTGCAGGATGCTGAAAGTACTCAAGTGAGGCCTGAAAAGACCTCCAGATCAAGGATAAACTGGGCTGAAGGGTGTGGTCGGGATCCTACTGGAAAGCAGCTTCAACCGCCCCACAGCAAACCTCCAAACAGCTAATTACCTGTCTCAACGAAAGCACAGAGATGCCACTGGAGACAGAGGAGAGGCAGATGCCGATTTTAGCAAGACCCTGGCTCCGGCAGGCTCCTCCCCGCCCCCTCTCCTTGGTCCTCCGAGGCCCGGGAGGGTCAGGAGAGGGTCTGACAGGACCTGACGGCCCAGCCACAAATTCAGTGACTCTGCATGCAGCCCCAGGGGTTACATCCTTTAGGGATGGGAACTGCTGCGGCAGGACGGCTGCAGGGCGCACAGCACTCCACGAGTTGCATCTGAACAGAAGGATGAGAGCAGGTATCTAACGAGATAATGGAGCTGCCATCCACAGTCCTGGCGAGACCCTAACCCCACACGTGGGAAGAAACTGTTCTGGGGCCCAGTGGACCTGACTCTTAAAAGCTGTTAGACTGAACACTCAGGAGTCCCAGAAGACGGCCTCAATCTCAACTTCTGTCTAAAGGCATCTCCTTACTTCACTCTGAAAGAAGCAGAGGCGTCAAGTCTCAGGGCATCCTGCGTGTGCTGGCGCGAAGCGAGAAGGTGGAGGGCACAGGACACACCGCCTCCGGGGAGCCAGGACTACCGGAATGCCAGGCCTTCGCTCACGGAGAAGCACGGATCAGAACCAGGCCGCCCAGGCTGAAGTGGGACCAGCTAACGTACGGGTAATCCACCCTCGCCCACTGGTCCTGAGCAAGTTGACTTTCTGCTGACTCGAGCCTTAAGACTGCCACAGAGTCTTGGTGCCTTGCCCCATCTGAGAGAGTGAGAGAGAGTGGTGGCCACATTTCAGGAGCTCAGGATCTAGCCACTTCTAAACAGGCTCTGAACGCAGCGGCTTTTCCCAGCCTCGCAGAAGCCACAAGTCTAAACAGAGAACTGAAGAGAGGCTTCTGCTCCCAGCCGGTGAAGGAGGAGATGGGGGCACGGAGGAGGCCGCACCCGAGGGCGCTCGGAGCGGAGCTGGCGGGGGAGGGCAAGCGAGGCCCGTCAGACGGCTGAGAGGAAGGCAGAACCCAGATTCTGGGACAAGAAGTTTACTCTGGTGGTAGGGACCCTTCCGCCTTGAAGTTTCTGCTTGTTTTTATTCCACTGTCCCTCTAAGCCCCAGAGAGGGCCCTGGCTTGCTGGTGTCAGAAGCTCTGAAGCTCCCAGGGAGAAAGGTAGACAGAAATCTGCCATCTTTAGGTGGCCTCTGCTGATGAAGAGAGACCCCTGTGGGCTGGCTCGCCTTTCCCCTGCTCCATTAAAGAAGCCCCACTTCAAAGCCCAGCTAGCTGAGGCCACTCCGCAGCTCTGTCCACACCGCTGTCCTCACCGGGAACCACCTTCTGCCTTCCCGTCTCCAGGTGTGGGAGGAGCTAACTGTGCAGGGCCCACCCCGCCAGCTCCCAGCATCACCCCTCCACGGCCACACGCTCTTGACCAGTACCTCCCAGGTATGTCTCTGCAGCTAAGTGTAAATCTCCAGAGCTTGGGGTCTGCATAGTTGGGGGTACGCAGTACTTGTTGATGAACTGACAAGCCCCGTACAACGAGGGTCATTCAGGCTGTGAAGTAAGGACACAGCCAGAGGCCCCCGTCCAGGCTCATCTTCTGGTCTGCTTCTTTGTTTGGTTTGTTTGGGGATGAGGTTAACATCCTAAAAAATCTCTAACAGAGCATCATGTGATTATATTCTCAAGTAATCCAGAGGTCTAACCCCTAATCCTTTTCATTGAGGTAAACACCAATAATAGTTCGGTGCTCATTATTCCAGTCTCTTCTTGAATGAATTTACATATACATGAACACATGTACATAGAGGTCTATTTTTTAAGCAGGAGAGGGATGAGTCTTTAGGGATTAGCTGTGACCTCAGACATCTCCCAGGACAGTCCATACAGACCTCCTTCCTCCTTTGTAACAATCGCATTGTAGCCTAGGCTGCGTACGTACCACGCCTATTAACCTTTCTCACACACACAGGGTCACTTAGGTTGGTTTTGGTTTTATTTTTCATTTTTTCTATCACAAACGATGCTGCAGTGGACATTCTGGCCCCTCTTTGTGACGTGTATGAGTGACTGTCTAAGTCAGACACCTAGAAGTAGAAACGCTAGGTCAGAGGGACACAGGTTTCAATATCTTATGGATCTGGCCATGTCTGACACCCCACCCACTGTGCATGAGCACCTAGGACTCGCTCTGTGCAAGGGAGTCTGGGAGAAACGAGGTGTCTGTCTCAGCTCACCAACACTGGCTCCATCTGGCCATGGCCTCAGTGGGGTAACTTCTCTATGGCCTAAGCTCCCTACACCTACAGAGCCCCACTCGGCATATTGAGACATATGGGGAACGTCCCCATCTCCTATTTAATAGTGACTCTCAGGCCGTTTCAAAAACCCACT
The DNA here is from genome assembly GCF_028564815.1 of Eubalaena glacialis. Lineage (NCBI taxonomy): Eukaryota > Metazoa > Chordata > Mammalia > Artiodactyla > Balaenidae > Eubalaena > Eubalaena glacialis. The sequence goes on from NC_083725.1 coordinate 7,657,470, forward strand.
GCAATGGCAGTAATGACGTACAAATAGGAACAAACCCGTAACAGTGACGGGAACAAGAACAGGGAGGCAGCAGAGAATGAGAGACTGCAATTCATTTTCCTAAGTTAGGAAGTGGAAGGTAGGATGTGAGTGGATGAGACCACACTGAAGGAAGCTGCAGCCTGGAGCATCCAATGGGCTACAGGGAGGTGACTGCCAGCCTCACCACAGGAACCAGAAGAGGATGTGGGCTCTAAACAAGCAGGGACAGAGGACAGGACGGGAAACGACGCTGGAGACTAGGACCAGCTAAAGGCCCCCTCTAGAGAAGAGCTGTACCAACTGGCTCCATCCATTGCCTACCTTCATCCTAGGGGCAGGCACTTAATGCAGATGAAAACAGAGGAATGTGCCCCAAAGATATTAACCCTTGGGCTGGAGCAGGGGTAGGAAAACTCTTCTTAGTTTTCTTTTTTTTAAACAACTCTTGAAAAATGTAAAAACCATTCTTATCTCATGGGCCATACCAAAGGAAGCAGGCCAGATATGGCCCATGAGCTGTGGTGGACAAGAGAGCATGCAGGCTCCAGAGCACACACTGGTCAAGCCGCACACTCAGGCAAGGCCAGACGGCCGACAAGCCCCACGCCCCGTGTGCACAGCACTGGGCAGCTACCCACCCAAGAGAGGCCTATTGTGGAAACAGACCTACCTATCAGCTCACTAGACTATCAGCCTGGTTCTGCAATTTTAAATACAAATGAAGCGGGAATTCCCTGGCGGTCCGGTGGTTAGGACTCTGTGCTTTTGCTGCGGAGGGCCCGGGTTCGATTCCTGGTCGGGGAACTAAGATCCCACAAGCCACATGGTATGGCCAAAAAAAACTTTTTTTAATAAATACAAATGAACTAACATTCACCAGACGCTGAGGGAAAAACAGCAGCCTGAAAAAGAATGACCAAAATAAACAACCAGAACCAGATCCCAGAGGAAACGGGATCATTTAAGGGTCAGGAGATAATTTTTAAAACAATTCTAATTAGTGTGTCAGAGAAAGTCAACCCAATGTGGCCTCTGTGAAGCAAGAGCAAGATGCTATGAAAATGAAATAATCAGAGGACCAGAAGAAAGAAAATTAAAATGGTGGCTCCCAAATGAACACCTTCACTAGGAGGTCTGGAGGACAACGTCAAGACCATCTACCAGACTACAGAAAGGAAAGACACAGATGGGAAAAGGAAGAGAACAGAAACAGCACGTGGGACTGAAACCGTGCACCTCAGATTGGGACTTGAACCCACATGCCAGGACTCAAACCTGGCCAAAACCCAGACTGGGACTTGAACCCACGTGGCCGTGACTCGAACCCGGCCAAAACCCCCGGTCTTCCAACTGAGATCACACACCTGGTTTCAGGACTTAATGAAGCTCAGGTTCTTGATGTCTCACTGCAGAAAGAATTCAGTGAGAGACAAAGTGATCGGTAAGAAGTGGATTTACTTAGAGAGAAACACACTCCACAGACAGAGTGTGGGCCATCTCAGAAGGCGAGAAAGGCACCAGGGTATGGGGTTGTCAGTTTTTACAGGGGTGGGTAATTTCATAGGCTAATGAGTGGGAGGAGTATTCCAGCTATTTAGGGAAGGGGCGGGGATTTCCAGGAATGGGGCCACCACCCACTTTTTGATCCTTATGGTCGGTCTTGGAACCGTCATGGTGCCTGTAGGTGTGTCATTTAGCCTGCTGATGTGTTACAGTGAGTGTATACTGAGGCTCAAGGTCTAATGGAAGTTGACTTGTCTGCCATCTTGGACCCATTTGGTTCTAATCAGTTTATGTCATGTCCTTGGGCTATATCATTCTTTCAAAGGCTGTGCCCTGCCCCCTTCCCTCCTGTTTCAGGACCAATCTAGGAAGTCTGACAACTAATAGGATTTCCAGTAAGAGGAAATAAAGGAAACAGAGAGAAGGAAATTATCAAAGAAATAATAGAAAAAATATTCAGAGTGAAAGGCTAACATAAGACTTTAAATTGAAAGGGTCCAAAAGTACCCAGCGGAATGAATGAAAAAAAAAAAAAAAATCCAACCTAGACACAGCATTACAAAACCCCACTGCACTAAAGATAGAAGACATCTTATATGCTTCCAGAGAGGAAACTAACAGAGCAAACAAATGACAACAAAAAGCGAAGTTAGCTACAGAGAAATGAGAATTAAACTGGCACTGGATATCTTATTAGCAACAATGCTTTATTTAAGTCAAGAGATCAATGCCTTTAATATTCGGAGGGGAAATAAATTTAAATTCTGTATTCAGTCAAATCATAAATTAAAAGTGAGGGCAGGGACTTCCCTGGTGGTTCACTGGTTAGGACTCTGCACTCTCACTGCCAAGGGCCTCGGTTCAACCCCTGGTTGGGGAACTAAGATCCCACAAGCCACGTGGTGTGGCCAAAAAAAAAAAAAAAAAAAAAAGTGAGGGCAAAACAAAAGATTCAAATTTTTCCTGTCATTTATTCTTTCTGAGGAAGTACTTAAGAATGTACTTCAGCTAAACAAGAGTAAAACAAGAAAGAAAAAGACACAGCATCCAGAACACAGTGGATCTAACCCAGGAAAGCAGCTGTGGAAGGGAAGTCTGTTGAGAGCTCAAAGCACGCCTCAAGAATCAGCTCTCCAGATTGGAGCGAAAAGAGAAGAGCATTTTGGAAACAATGTTTCCAGAAGGAAGGAAGGAGATACATAGCAAATTATTAAAGTAAATGACTAGGTAATTTCAGAGTACAGGGCCTCCTCACCTTATGATGAGGTTACATGCAGATAAACCCATCCTAAGTCAAAAACGCATTTACTACACCTAACCTACACCATACCTCAGTCTAGCCTACCCCGAACGCGCTCAGAACACTAACATTAGCCTACAGCTGGGCACCACCATCTAACACAAGGCCTATTTTATAATAAAGTGTCGCTATCTCACGTAATTGAATACTGTACTGAATGTGGAAAACAGAATGGCTGTCTGGGTACAGAATGGTTGTAAGTGGTTTGCCCTCGTGATCTCAGGGCTGCCTGGGAGCTGTGAAATACAAGTACAGTACAGCTGACAGAGAAGCTGGGGGACAGCAAAGGACAGAAGAGGTGCTGGGAAGGGAAGGCCGGAGGCTTCTCACCGATACTCTCCCCCAGCAGAGTGATACAACCTAGAGTACACGGAATAAGGACTAAAGATTTTGATATATTTAGGCTTCCAAAGGCAATTAAGAAAAAAACCCTGGAAATAATAATATAAACATCAAAAATTGGGAGGAGGAGGGAGGGAGGGTGATGAAAATGTAAAGGAGCTAAGACTTTCATCTTCCACTGTGGGAAATTGATAATGTCAAAACTGATAAATCAAGAAAGCGGTGTATAAGCATGTTACTCAGTTAAGTGTCTAGAAGAAATCACCAGAAGCACTAACCCCAGACACTGTCTTAATGGTAGTTACTTCTGGAAGGCAGAACCAGGGTGGGTCAGAGTGGTACCAGAGCCTGTCTCTACCCAGATAAGCCTCCGTGCTATTTGACTATTTGACCGTGTGACTGCATGACTTTGATAAATGCCCCAGCCTACCCCAGACACTCTTATTCAGTAGGTCCAGACTCTGTATTCAAGAAAGCTCCTCAAGCAACTCTGATGACTAACCTCTGCATCCCATTCAGAGCTGAGAAATGATGATTTTATGACCTCATCTGATACCGAAGCCCCCTGAGGTAGGCTAGTCAGCTACTCGATTCCTCATTTCTCATTCAGAGAAACTGAGTCTCAGAGCAATTCCGTGATGTGGCCCTGAGCCTGGGGTATTTCTCGTGTTGGATGATGCTGGCGCCCTTCCCCACCCTGCTCTGGTGCTGTCCTGGCCGAGACCTGTCTGGCAAGGCTTCCCCTGCTGGTCACGGTTCAAACTGCACTTGTCCTTCAGCTCAGCTGTGCCGGGAGGGCTGCGGAGGACACCCGAGGGGACAGAGTGAGAGGCCTGTGCCAGTCTGTGCTGGAGCGGAGCCACGGAGCCTGGTACCGGCCCTGTCCTCCAGTCGTTGGAGGAGGCCACATGCCACCCTCCTCTGCCCGCTGGCACTGTCCCGAGTGGGCACCGCACAGCACAGGGCTCCCTCGTCCGCAGAAGGCAGAACAGAAACAAAAGTCTGCTAGTGCCCCAGACCCAGAGGAAGGCAGGAGGCCTTAATCAAACACTTTTACTTGCAGCAACAGTGACTAGAAACCAAACTTGAGAATGAGGGCAGAGCCCTATAATGCAGCTGGGGAATATTCTTAGTTCTTCCAAGGGCTTGCCAGTTTTTCTTAATTTTTAATTGGGAAATATACTGTAAATATTAAATGTGTGTCTGTGTACATATGTAACACACATATATACGTATATATACACACACACACACATATATACACATATACACACGCATATGTACATAAATATAAAATATAGACTGTTTAAAGACCTAAAATAAAAGAACCTCCATGCATGGAGCACACAGCCCAAGAAACAAATATTACCCGAAGTCTCTGCCCTGCCCCGCCAGGGATAATCATTTGCTGAATTAGGGGTTAATCATTTCTTTTTTTGTCTTCCTAGTTGTATGAGGCATGAATGCATCCACAAGCAGGTATTGTTTAGTTCTGCTTGTTCTTCAACGTGATCTAATCGGAATCAACGAATCACACAGTATTTTATGTCTTGCTTTTCCGGCCCTATGTGTGTAGAGCCTTCCTTCCTGACGTGTGTAGCTGGGTGGAGAAGTAGTCCAGTGCAGGATTTACTTACCTACTCTTATTGTTAGTTGTTATCTGGACTGTTTCTAGTTTTTTCTATGCTGCCAGAAAAACTCTTATGGGAGTGGCTGGCCTTTTAAAATGCCCCTCCTCCAGAGCCCCAGGTTTTGCCTCTGTACAGAATACCGGGCCTGTAGCTAGAGTTCTGGGAGTTGCCTGCACCCACGAGAAGATGGGATTCCCAGGGTCCCTCAGCTCCCTGGCGCGGCCTTACTCACACACAGAAGCTGTCTGCTCTGCACTTGAGACTCCCCACCCCTGCTCTCACAGCAGGGAGAACCACAGCCTTTTTAGAGGCAGTCTGGATTTCTGAGTCACACCGCTCTGCCTACTATCTGCCCCTTCTTCCCCGGGTAAGAGAACAGAGTTCCCAATGAAAGGGCTCCACTGATGGGCCACAGGCGTGAAAGCGTGAGAGCTGGAGCGGGAGGGGGCCAGGCTCTGCCCCGCCATCTGGCCCACAAGGTCCTCACATTTGCCACATGGCTACAGGGGGAACAAAGGAAACTGGACCGTGGTCAGGGCCAGGCATGTTTCCCTCTGTTACATATATTGTTTCATTTAAGGCTCATATAATTTTAAAGGTGGAAAAACAACAACAAAAGATGACTAACACTTTTGAGTACACACCATATGCCACTGTGCTAAGTGCTTTAGATACCTTATCCCAGTGGGTCATAACCCATGACAGTGGTGAGGAAATTAATTTAGGAGGTTAAGACCAGCATCTAAACAAAAGGAAACAGACAAGACTGGAATGAAGATGAGAATACTAGAGCGTGTCCCATAACGTAAGGGTAAGTACTGTTTTGTGAATTCTTTCTGTACCTTATAGTCACATATATTTATCTATCTGCACTGGGTCACAATGTAAACTATATCTATATCTCTCACTGTGGATAGAGGCTAAAACACCTTAAAACACCCTTTCTTGTCTCATTTATTTCCATCCTGACGTAGGTTCAGTTACTAACCTAATTTAACAAGAAAATAACTGCAGCTACTTCCTCAGCTTCATCTGGGTCACACAGCTCCGTCACCAACCGCCCACCAGGCTCCCGCTACTCTCCGTGTCCCTTTCCTCCCCCAGAACACGTGCTGCAGCCTCAGCCCAGGGCATTCTCCCCGCCCCTCTCACCAGCTCTTTGCACAGCTGGTTCCTTTCCATCCTTCAGGCCTCAGCTTGGGGGTCATGTCCACAGAGCCCTGGTCCCCTGCCCGAGCAGCCCCTCTCCTGTTCACGGCCGAGTCGATGTGTCTCCTTGTTGCCGTCTGCCTTCCCCACTACAACCCCAAAGGAGGTAACGTCTGATGCCCTCGCCTGTGTGTACCTGGCAGCAGGCACTTCCTAATTGGTTGGTTGAATACAGACATTCAAGTTCTCACAATTGGTAAATGGCAAAGCCAGGATCCCAGCCAGGGGAGGCCGGACCCCTTGACCCCTGCACTGTATATGAAAACTACAAAACAGCACCAGTAAGTGTTAGCGCTTGGCTGGGTCGGACTCCGACGCCCGTGCTCTATTAGGTCAACGGGGTAGGGGGGCCATGAGGGCCTCGCTGAACAGCCTTTTGTGGTCGGCTGAGAACTTGGAAGGGGTAAGTGAGGAGACAGCAAAACCTCAGGCTAGAAGAGAAGAAGTCTGCCAAAGAACAGAGAAATACCAGAAGAAGTCATCAGAGCAGCCAGCTTAGAAATGAGCTGGTGACTGGGACTGGAGAGGCGGGGCCGAGAAGCCTGAGGACCAAGGCCAAAGGGATACTTTGGCCGTGCTGCCACCTCGTGGCTGTGGAATGCTTGGCCCACAGGAAAAAAAAGAGAGGTGGGCTGGCCTGTGGGTTCATTCTTCAGGGGTCATTTACTGAACACCTGATGTGGGCCTGGCTGCTGGGGCCTGGAAATGAGTCTGACACGGCTCCAACGTCCAAGGACCGCTGTCCCCTGCATCCGGGCAGTGACCCAATCCTGAGAGGTTTACTTCCCCCTTTTCACAGTAGCTTGTGGGGTGCCCCCTCCCCAAAACAAGACTGAGAGGGCAGAGACGGTCTCTCATTCATCTCTGAAGCTCCAGCACCCAGCACAGGGCCCAGCACATCAGAACAGACATAGTGGCTACAATTTAATATGTGCTAAGTGCTTCTAAAGACAGCGCATCAGTTCTCACATTTTACCTGAGGTACCTATGAGACCACCAAATGGAGACGTCAAGTCAGTGTTTATTTCAGTATGAGCCTGGGGTTCTTGGAGAGGTCAGAGACGGAGAAATAAATGTGAACGTCACCCACAGATGTGTTCAAAGACCAGGACCTCTCAACGAGTTTCGTGTGCATGTGACTCACCTGGGGTTTTTGCTAAAATGCATATTCTGATTGTGCGGTCTGGAGCGGGCTCTGAGAGTCTGCATTTCCAACAAGCTCTCAGGTGACACCAACGTTGCTGGTCCACAGACCACACTCTGAGGGGGAAAAATCTGGAACAGAAGTTGACAAACCATGGCCAGAAGGTCAAATCCAGCCTATGGCCTGTTTCCCTACATCCAGCAAGATAAGAGCAGTACTTTTATTCTTAAAAAGGTTAAAAAAGAAAAGACTATGTGACAGAGACCATTAGTGGCTCACAAAGCCTAATATATTTATCTCTGGTCCTTGACAGAAAAGGTCTGCCAACCCCTGATCTGGTATGTCATCCAGGGACGGGACGTACAGCGAAACGAGAGAGGGATGAGGGTGGAGCCCTGAGCCAGACTGTCATGACTTCCAAGTTGCTGTGCCTAGTTTCAGTAAGAAAAATAAAGAGTATAATGCATTGTTTGTGCGCTTATGCTTAAAGACAGTGAGCCCTGGAAAAGATGAGCTAAAGCCTGAGGCTCCCAGGTGGGAGTGTGCAGCACTGGGGAAGAGGTGTAGACATCTTCGGGGCTGAATGGGGACGAACACCTGTCATCTTGGTAATCCACTGCCTCTTTCAGCGCTTATCCTGGGAAAAAATGACAAAAATAGAAAGACGGGGCAGCAGCCACCACCAACTGTGTGCAGCACCACAGAAGTACGTGTGCTGAAAAAAATAATATGACAGGGAGTTCTACAAGGTTGCTCTGTGGAGCAAAACCTTCTGAATTTTGGATGAGGGCGGGGAGGGTGGAGAGAGAAAAGGGTAAGGCAAGGGCAAGGGGTGCAGCAGAATAACGGCCCCAGAGCCTGTAGTTTGGGGGCTGCCCCACGTCGTGTTTGACTACAGTGTTTGGCTACTGTCATGCTTCCGCCACGCTGTGTTGACGACTATGTCTGCTTAAATGTCAGCGCCTGAGAAAGCAAATACAGCCGTCCATTTCCGTCAACGGGAACCAATCAATCTGGCCCTCTTTCAACAAAGGACCGGGCTCTTTTGCTTCCAGCCGTGAAAAGTTTGCTTGTCTCACATTAAGCATTCACATATATATCCGAAGGACTACAAGAGAACCCTCTCTCGGGGGTGCAGAAAAGACTAAGTCTATCCAAAAGACCGTGGCAGGATATCTGTAAAGCCAAACTGTTCTTAAATGCTGGAGGGCAAATAAAGACAGAAGGATATTATAAAACTGTCCTGGGCTGCAAAGTACATCCCAGAATTTCCTGGTTGGAAGGAACCTTCAAGGTCAACCAGGCTGCCTCATGCCTCCCACAAAGCTGTCTCCTGAATCTAACCGTCTAAAGGAGAAAAGCTCACATCACGTCTGGCTTTAGGCATGGAATATTCTTCTTCTTCCTCTTCTTAATAAATTAAAAAATACTTGTGATCAAAACCAAATCACTGCCTTTTAACCCACAAACTCCTGCCCTTCTCAAGTCCTCCTCAATCACACTGTCTCCCCCCTAGAAAGTGAGTTCCTTCAGGGAACTAAATGATCTTGCGGCACCCAGCACGCTGCTCATTCCACAGCCGCGTGGTGAGCAAGTCCTCCGTCGACTAAAGATCTCAGTTTTTCTGCCACCTTCTTGCTGTGTGATCTTAGACAACTTCCTTAACCTTCCCAAATCGCATTTTCCTCACCTGTAAAGTCCTATCACAATGGGGCTATTTTGAAGATTAAATACAATGACACATGGAGAATACTTAGAATGGTGGCTAGCACAACAGTAAGGGTTTAATAAGTGCTGACAATCATTATTATTCAATTAGTAGATGAAACCGTTCTATCCTATGAATCACACTACCACCCCAAAACACATCACACCAGAACTGGGTTTCTCAACCTCGGCACCATTGCCATTTCTTTGTTGTGGAGGCCCATCCTGTGTTTTGTAGGATATTTAGCAGCATCTCTGGTCTCCACCTTCTAGGTACCAGCAGCACCCCATCTCCCCAGGTCTGACAACCAAAAACGTCTTCAGAGATTTCTAAATGTCCCCTTCTTCCTCCATAAGGAACCACTGCACTAGAATATGCAAATCAGTTGTGGAGTGGTCACCGCACCCCCTAATTCCCCACCATCCCACTCTCCCCACAGGCAGCCACCTCCACCCCACGTGCTCACCACTCAGTTGCCGTGGAGGGAACAGGTGATAGGTGCTGTAGATATCATTGGAGAACTGCAGCTGGAGCTCAGGGCTGCCCTTCAGGAGCTGGGCAACGTGGTCCACCTGAAATGGTGTCTTCTCCAGGATCACAATGGCATCCTCTCCGTCCCCATCCCCAGAAGCCTCATTAACCTGTGGGTGAGACACCATCAGTGGGCCCAGGGGCAGAACCACAGGTGAGGCCTGGAGAGCAAAGGTAAAAGATGTAAAAGCTCCCAGGGCCTCTGCAATCCCAACACTTGGGATTTCCTTCCCTGCAGTCTTCCCTCTGGGGAAGTCTAGCCGATGGCGCCCATGTTTCTTCTCCCAGAGAAGGCATCGCATCAACCCAAATCCTTGTGGCAGCTCTCACATCCTCCTCCTAAAAGATGCAAAGCTTCTCAGCTGTCTTCTATTTTAGGCTCACAAGGCCTCTGTCAAATTCTCCCCATTTTACAGATGAAGAAACTGAGATCCAGAGAAGACTGCTTGCCCAAAGTCACACGAATAGTCAATGTTGAAACAGAAACTAGAATCTGGGTATCCCAACAGGCTTCTAGGTCGAAGGTTCTCATGGCTAAAATCTTCAGCAGGTGCTGCAGACTGAAGACAGGTAGGGCTGAGAGAACCAGACAGAACCTTGTAAAAAACAAGTTGCAGGGACTTCCCTATCAGTCCAGTGGTTAAGACTCCGCGCTTCCAATGCAGGGGGCGTGGGTTCAATCCCTGGTCTGGGAACTAGGATCCAGCACCGCCAAAAAACAGAGAGAGACACAGAGAGGCATGGAAGCCTTGGCCAGGTCCCCCTGATGCTCTCAAAAGTGAGAGCTCCTGCCAGGAGTTCTGGAGAACCCTTGGACAGCATCCTCACTAGTTCTTGAGGTGGTCTCCAGTCTCTCCTCAGCCCCTGCTGGAAAGCTGAGCGCATGGCATTAGAGGCAGCAGTGTCTGCCTACCTGAAGATACTCTGCTCTCCTGAAGACCAAGGATGGTAACTTTCATCACTACGTCCCCTGCACCCAGCTCAGCGCTGGCCTGTCAGCGCGTGATATGTGGAACTGAATCACCAATTTAATAAACTGTCTCCTCGGTTGGGGCTGCAGTTCTGTATAGCAAGGATCAGACCTCCCACATTCTCTATGTCCCTACCTGGGGCCTGGATGAGCAAGACCGTCCAGAACTTGCTGGGTTCCTAGCATCTTACAGGTTTAATGAATGACTGATGAATGCTTAGAGACTTCAACATGTGATTTTGAATCGGCAATACACTCTACGAATGTTAGTTTTTTTTAGTAAAAGAGGAATTAGGAAAATTAGCCCTACGCGTGTTAATTCCCTTAATTTCACAGGTAGTCTTGCCTCCTCCACGAACTAACCCCCCTGCATTTTAGTGCACTCTGCCTTCCCCGCCCCCGCCCCGAGGAATGCGCTTGGTATTTCCCGAAGAATCTAAAAAAAAGAAAAAAAAAAAAAAATCCGCCTCCGAGGCGACGATTGGGTCACTCCCTCCCGCATCCCCTCCCCAGGGCTGCCTAATGGTACCTTCCCGTGTAGGAAAATGATTTTGTCCCGCGCAGACTCCCTCAGCACTTTTTTCACTCTAAAGCCGGAGAAAGGTAAGCGGACAGGGGCAGAGGTACCATTCCCAACGCCCGCTTCCTTCCCCTCCGTGCTGGGCGCCTCCGCCTCCTCGGCATCCAGTTCGCGCTTTCTCTTGTTGGGCTGCGGCGCTGTGCCCGCCATGCTGCCCGGCGGCAGGTGTGCGCCTGCGCGAACCCGGCCGCGGCCCCGCCCCTCCCGACCGCCTCCTCCCACCTCCGCCAAGGAGCGGTGACTACAACTCCCGACGTGGTGCGCGCCGGAGTCCGCATCCCTTCCGGCCCTAGGGAGCCTCGGAGCGCTGATCCCTGGGATCCGCCCGGAACGAGCGTTTTAATTCAAGTTACCTCCCCTTGGTCCCCTGGTGCTAGCCGGCCCGAGTGGAGGCCGGTGCTGAGGGCAGCGAGAAGGCAACAAGTCCCTAAAGAGGCGGGCTAGGGAGGCTGCAGGAGAGAGGGCTGCCCCAGCCAGCCAGGGGCAGGAGCCAAAAGACGCCGTTTGGACTCTGAATGCTTTGACACTTTGGTTGAATGCACATTTTAATCAGAATTACACCCACATTGATTAGAGTGGAAGGGATGTTTCGGAAATAAATCTGTTGAGCCAATCTGTTTCTTGGTCAATTTGTTTTTAGAGAGAGCCCTTAAATCATTTCCAGTTTTCACCCGTTTTCATTTTACAGAAATGTTCATCGTGTTCAATTCTCAGTACTTTTTGCTGAAAAGAAAGGTAAGTGAACAGGGACTGAAATACATTTCTAAAACCTCGAGCCTGGAGGCTCCTGCCCCTCTGTATCCACATTACTAAACCAAGCTTGTGTCTGCTCCCCCCAGCCCGCCAGTCTACCCACCCTGGGTTGCAGTGAAGGAAAGTAGCAAGGCTCTCAAGGTAGGGCCAAGCAAGGAGAGTGGGCAGCTCATGCTCAAAAGACTTGAACTCCCTGATGACTTTCAGGGATGCGATTTTAAAGACAAGATGAGGGAGAGGGTCGTGGGGTGCCTGATCAGCTCCTGGACTTCTTCTGATTGGTTGGTGGTGATGTAACTAGGTGGTATGTCTGGAGTCAACATCAACCTTCTAGTTCCAGCGAGGCTGGGAGTCTACGCAGTTATGGTCAGCATGCGGTTTGCAGTTAACTTCTTCCACCTGGTGGGGGCTTCAGTCTCTGAAAAATAACTCAGGGATATGGCTCAGGATATTATCTCTAGCCCTGGCGGAGGAACTAAGGGTCCTTGACTTTGTTTTATGGCTAAACTATTATTATTTTTGTCTTGCTTGACTGTTTTCCTTTGTCTCTGCATTTCCTCACTTCTCTGATTCAACTTGCTCTTTGAAACTCTGGGAAGGCCTAGGAGGCTGAAGCTTTTCTACAAACTTGAGATGGGGGTAGGGCTGGGGTCTGCTCCCAGGAAGGCCTCACAGTGTCCTGCTCCGTTTCACCCACTTTGACCATGTGTCCACTGTGCGACCAAGGTTGTGATTTGCAGCATGAATGTGATTCATCCATCAGAGTTTCTTTTCTTTATTTGGCCATGTAAAATTTTAATTTATAATTTCTCTGCAATCTCCCAGTGCTCGAGCACACCCTTCCAGGGACCAATGGCACATCAGCATCACCTGCTGAAACCCGCCAACTGAAAAAAAAAAACGCACAATGTAAAAGTTAAAAGTTGTATTTTATTCGGGGACCTTACTGAGGACTACAGCCCGGGAGACGGACTGTCAGGATGGCTCTGAGGAGCTATTCCAAAGAGGTAAGGGAGGAGCCAGGATATATAGGAGCTTTTGCTGAAAAAAAAAATGTAGTTGAACATCAAAAGGTTACTGCTAGCGGACTTCCCTGGGGGTCCAGTGGGTAAGACTCCACACTCCCAATGCAGGGGGCCCCAGTTCGATCCCTGGTCGGGGAACTAGATCCCGCATGCATGCCACAACTGAGGATCCCCCATGCCGCGATGAAGGTCCCACGTGCCACAACTAAGACCTGGAGCAGCCAAAATAAATACATAAATAAGTAATATAATTAATTAATTAATTTTAAAAAGATTACTGCTAATCACAAAAAAGAGACATCTCAAGTTAATGATTTTAGTGCTTGTCTGTGTATGGGAAAATGCAAGTCTGGGCTCCTTGGAATTATTCCTTAGATATGCATCTTAACTATCTAGGGCCGGTATCCTGTTTTTCTCCATCCTGAGTCCCCTCAGGGTGCACCATGGGGTGGCTGCGTGGCTGATGGCTTGATGGTGGCAATATTTGTTGTTTACTGAAATGGCAGGCGACATTTTTTTTGTCAGCAAACCATTGGTATTTTCTACTCACCACCCTTTTTAAATTTTTTTTAATTTGGTAGGAGGGAGCATATTGGGTTTTCAAAGCACTCTTGGGTGAGCTTGCACTAGTCCAGTTAGATTTATAGCACCTTCTCTAGCTCCTCTTCCCCGTCCCCCCATAAGCATGAGTGACCAGCTGGGCTATTAGCAAATTGGTTGAAATATGGTGGCTTTGGTGGAAACTTCAGGAGAGTGAAGTCTCTGCTTTCCAGAAAAATAATTGTCACTCAAAGTGAAATTTTTCTTTGAAATAATTTTTTTAAAAAAGAAAAGAAACAACTCTCAGCCTTAGTGCCATCTCCTGAGAAACCTCCGCGCCATGAGAGCGAAGTGGAGGAAGAAGCAAAGGCGCAGGCTGAAGCACAAAAGAAGAAAGATGAGGCAGAGGTCCAAGTAAAATCATACACCCATGGAGGCCACGGGAGCAGAAACAAGGGAAGCCAGAGGCCAGGGATGCTGGTAGAAATTGTTGGGCTGCATACCTACTGTCTAGAACTTGTCTCAGTGGACCTGGAACATGTATGGCCATTCTGATTGCCTCGACAACCTTTGAGAGACCCACCTTGCTCATATCAAAACGGCCCCTTTTGGTCCTTTGCCCTGGACCTGTGTCATTCTGTACTAGTTCTGTTCTCAGTTGCGGCTGAATGTAATGTGTACAGTAAATCATCTCTTTTGCTGTCTTAGCTGAAGAAAAAAAAAGAAAAGAAGCATACACTTGGCCCTTGAACAACACGAGTTAGAACTGCAGGGTCTACATATACTCAGATTTTTTTTTAATAGTAAATACTGCATTACTACATGAATCCACAGATACGGGTCCAGAGGGTCAACTGTAGAGTTGTAGCTGATTTTCTACTGCACAGAGGGTCGGCGCCCTTAAGCCCCACATTATTGGAGGACCAACTGTATAATTCTAATTAGAATATACATAAGGTCAGAATTCTACTCATAAGAGGGCCTGGCTCAAGGAAAAGATGAGCTCATAGGGAGCCTCAGCCCCCAGAGGACCTGCTGGAATACCAGACAGCAGAGTGTAAGGGACCTTTACAGCAGTAAATCTTCACTTGGCTTCAGAGGCATTTGTCTGTTGATAATTTTTTAGTTCAGCTTGTTTGGAAACATTAGAAGGCTCTGCACTGTCCTATCCAGTAGCCATTAGCCACATGTAACTTTACATTTAAATTAATTAGAATTAAATGAAATTTAAAATTCAGTTCCTCAGTCATACAACCACGTTTCAAGTGCTTGATAGCCACGTATGGCTCGTATGGCTCGTATGGCTCGTATCACATTGGACAGCACAGATGTGGAACATTTCCATCACCACAGAAAGTTCGACTGGACATTGCTGTGTTAGAAGGTTGTTACTGGGAAGCCCTAGTCTATAAGCATCAATCCTTCCATTTTCTTGTGGAATCTCAAAATTTCTCCCTTTTATTTTACTTATTTATTTATTTATTTAGTTTAGTTTAAAGAAGGACTAGACACGTCCACTTCAGGTAGTATGACAGAACTAGATATTCTAAAAAAATCAGCTAAAAATACCTAAACATTCTGGATGCAAAATTTAAAACATCCCTTTCGTTACATTCCTGCGCTCCCAAGGAAATAAAATTTTCAGAAACAAAAAATGTGGGAGCACAAATCTATAGAATAGTAAGTGGGTATTGAAGCTGAAGTTCTAAGGGTGATGGCTTGTTTCTAGAAATCTAGAGCCTCGGGCTTTAAAATGTGATGTTTAAGGCGCAGATCTGGGCTCATGCAAGCGAGGAGTTGGAAGAGAAAACTTCCCAGAGAGCCAAGATTTCTAAAGGGGCCCACCTCAGTGAAAGGGCCAACTACTTAAAAAGTAAAATAAAAGCTGCCCAACTAAAGGAGACAAGATGTTTAGGAAACTTATCCGCCTCAAGATCTGGCTCCGGAGGGGAGAAGAAAAAAAAAGACAAAAAACCCTGAAAATTTGTAATCACAGGCCAATCTCTATGCAGATTTAGAATTCAGATTCCTACTGCCTACATGATCCGAGAATTCAAACTGAAAAATCTATTTCAGCCAGTCTTGTATTCTTCACTGTTTATGCCAAATTGATTCCAGAAGAAATGAAACATCTAAATAGATCTATAACTCTTTAAGATACAGAAATTGCAGTTTTAAATCCGCCCCACTCCCCCCTCGCAAAGCACGCTAGGTCCAACTGGATTTACAGATTAGTCTACTAAACATTCAAGGAACAATTAATTCCAAGCTTTAACTCATCAATGAATAGAAAAAAGGGACCACTCCCCAATTATTTTAGAAAGCTGATATAACCTTGGTAACACAGCCAGAAAAGGATAATACAAGAAAGGATAATTATGGGCCAATCTTACATACGGATATAGATGTAAAATCATAAAGAAAATGTTAGCAATCTGAATCCTGCAATTTAAACAAAGGTAATAATACATCACGATCAAGATAAGTTTACCCTTGGGCTTCCCTGGTGGCGCAGTGGTTGAGAATCTGCCTGCCAATGCAGGGGACACAGGTTCGAGCCCTGGTCTGGGAAGATCCCACATGCCGCGGAGCAGCTAGGCCCGTGAGCCACAACTACTGAGCTCTGCGCGTCTGGAGCCTGTGCTCCGCAACAACAGAGGCCACGATAGTGAGAGGCCCGCGCACCGCGATGAAGAGTGGCCCCCGCTTGCCGCAACTAGAGAAAGCCCTTGCATAGAAACGAAGACCCAACACAGCCAAAAATAAATAAATAATAAAAATAAAGGAATTCCTTAAAAAAAAAAAAAAAAGATAAGTTTACCCCAGAAATATAAGACCAGCTTAACATTAGAAAATCTAATGTTATTCACTGCATTACCATTTAAAAGGGGAAAAAAACCCATCATTTCAGTAGATGCAGAAATTTTAGAATATATTTCAAACCCATTCAAGATAAGTAAAACTCTTAATCAACTAGAAACAACAGGAAACTTAACAGCTTGTTAAAAAATATGTACCAAACCCAAAACGTACAACAGATACCACACATAATGGTGAGATGTTTGAAGCATTCCCTTTGAAATCATGATTTAGACAAAGTTGCCACTTTCAATATCTTACTGGTGATCCTAGGCAGCAGAGAAAGACAAGTTTTTGTTTTGTCTTGCAAATTATATGATTGTCTTTATAGACACCCAACAAAATCTATAGTCTTATAGAATAAATAATTCAGCAGTTTGCTTATATTAAATCAATATGAGGGACTTCCCTGGTGGTCCAGTGGTCAAGACTCCACGCTCCCAATGCAGCGGGCCCAGGTTCAATCCCTGGTTGGGGAACTAGATCCCACATGCATGCCGCAACTAAGAGTTCGCAAGCCACAACTAAAAAAAAAGATCCCGCGTGCTGCAACTAAGACCCGGTGCACGTAATGAGAAGCCTGTGCACCGCAACGAAGAGTAGCCACCGCTCACCGCAACTAGAGAAAGCCCGCGCGCAGCAACGAAGACCCAACATAGCCAAAAATAAATAAATAAATTTATATAAAAAAAAAAAAGACCCGGTGCAGCTAAAATGAATGAATGAATGAATGAATAAATAAATAAATATATATTTTTTAAAAAACCTTTTACAGTAGCAACAGAAAATACAACGTACTAAGGAATAAATCTCATAAAAAATGTGACTGACTAATATGGAAAAGATTTATAAAGTTTTATTGAAATACATTTAAAGACATGAATAAATGGAGACACGCCATTTTTATTAGGAGAACGATTCAATATCATTAAAACATCTATCCTTTCCAAATTAATCTCTCAACTCAATGTAAGTCCAATAAAAATATTAACTGGCCTTTTCCTGGAATCTGACAAACTGAATAAACAATTTATATGAAAGAGTAAAGGAACAGGAAGGGTTGAAGTGATTTTCATGATTAAGAGGAGTGGGAAGAGCTGACCTATTAAGTTATCAAGGTTTACTAACAACAACAGTAAGTAAGCCACGGTGCCACTGACACGGGGATACATCAACAGACAAAGGGAGGAGGCTGGAGAAGCCACGAGCAGACCCTCACGTATGACAACGTATGACAGCAGTGACATCACAGTCAATGGGGGAAGGATGCACTAGTCAGTAAATAATGGCTATTCAAATGAAAAAAAAAAAAAAAGTATCTCTAACTTACAAACCAAGAGCAACAAAAACAAACCCAAACACAACATCCAGGTGGATTAAAGACCTAAATGTGAAATAGTTCCAGAAGAAAATACAGGCGTAGGGAAGATTTCCTAAAGAAGACACAAAAAGCACAGACTACAAAGTAATAGATAAAAGTTTTCACATTAAAAAATAAAGCTTCTGTTCTTTAAAAGATACTGTTAGATGGTGGTCATTTTTTTTAAAACTTCTAATAATTTAGAGAGACATACTTAAATATTTAGAATAAAATAATACCTGTGATTTGCTTCAAAATGATCTTCGGGTGACTAATGGGTAGGGTTATTATTAATAAAAGCTTATCTCTGAGTTGGTAATTGTTGAAACTGGGTGATAGGTATATGGGGATTCATCAAACTTCCTCCTTCCTTTTAGTGTATGATATATTTTTTTTTTATAAAAAAGGCAAAAGGAAAAAAAGAATATTATGACAATGGGATACCAGTGTTCATCCACCAGCTTATTAAACACTTAAAAAACTGATGATAAGTCTAGGGAATTTCTTGGCAGTCCAGTGGTTAGGACTCGGTGCTCTCACTGCTGGGGCCCGGGTTGAATCCCTGGTCAGGGAACTAAGATCCCACAAGCCGTGCAGCGTGGCAAAAAAATAAAATTTAAAAAATCTGATAATTCTAAATGTTAGCAAGAACATGAAGAAGTGGCAACTCTTATGCACAAATGGCAGGAACATAAATTGCACAACCAATTTGGAAGAAAATTTGGTATCTTCTACCAAGACTGAAGGTGCGCACTCTTCACTACCCAGCTGTTCCCCATCTAGGTTAAATCCTAGAAAATCTTGCTCTTGGAAACATACACAAGAATAAAAATGCTCACAGGCTCATTATTTTCAACAGCAAAAAACCTGGAAACAACCAAATGTCCACTTGTAAAAACATGTGCGACTGAATAGTGGTATATTTACATAACGGAATGAAAGTGAATTTACTGCAGCTCCACGAATCAACATGGACACATCTTACAAACATGGAAAAAAAAAAAAAAAAAAAGGAATTTGCAGAATATAACACCATTTATGTAAAGTGTAAAACCATGTAAAAGTTAATATATTGTCAGGGATGCATACATATGTAATAAATTTCTAGAGAAAAGCTAAGAATGATAAATTCAAAATTCAGAATAGTGGTTACTTCTGGTGGGAGTAGGGAATAGAATGTAAGGGCACAAAGGGAGCAACGTGGGGATTGTGAGGTTTGGCTTCTAAGCTGGGTGTTGAGTATGTGAGTGTACACTGTATTATCCTTTAGTCCTTTTGTATGTAATAAGATAATCTGTAATTAAAAATAAAATTTTTTCACAATATATACAAATAGCGAATCATGTACAGTTAAAACTAATATGTTATATGTCAATTATATCTCAATTTAATATATATATATATATACATTTTTTTCAGTAAAAGGAGGAGATGTGGTAGGGGGAAGTGGGAGAAGAGACACAGAAGTACACATCAGGGGAATCATAAATTCATTTCAGTTCAACAACCAAGTTTTACTGAGAACAGATGAATGAAACTCTGCCTGTCCTACAAGGTAGACAATCATCTGCCAGAAGAAATACGCTGATTCCTCTGAGTGCAGAGGTGAAGGAACTACTGTAAAAGCAGGAGTTCTGGCCAGACGCCTGATGAGGCCCCCATATGTCAGAGCATTGGTGGGTGGGCTTTTGATCCCAGCTAAAGGGTCTGAGCTTTCCTTCTCTTCACCCCACCTGCTCCCTCCCCTCTTCTGTCTATTCAGACTCATTTCTAGGTGTGAGTCTTTAATGACAGGCATGCAGTGAAAACGAATACAGGACAGTATTTGTCCTGTAGACGTGCTGAGGGCATCTTCCACGCAGCTTTCGGAAGTGAACGACTCACTGGGAGACGCCGGCAAGAGTGTGAGTGTGAAAGACGCTATACCTGTTGTTTTCTCCTGACACCTGTTCAGGGCTTCCCCAGGCAACTGGGAAAACCACCCAGCTGAGGCGAGCAGTCCAGGCTTCCAGCTCCTTACTCAGGTGAGTCACCTCTTCGGGAGGAAGGCACCTAGACACCAGTGCCCGATTCCAGGGGAAGAAGACATAGGCACGATGTGCCAGGCTTCACGTCCAGTCACGCAGGAGGCAACACGTGGGTGATGTCTTGGTATCAGCACTTCCTTCCACCTCCACTTTCTGGCTTCCCCAGGCCTTCCTGGGGGAGTCCCCAGCTCCCTCACAGCCTTCCTGGGGGAGTCCCCAGCTTCCCCAGGCCTTCCTGGGGGAGTCCCCAGCTTCCCCGGGGCCTTCCTGGGAGCCCACGGTTATGGAGGCCACGGACAATCTGATCCCAGGGTCATATACAACGTGCTGCAAACTTACTCCTTACAACTTGGCACGTCTGCTGGAATCCAAGGTCCTAGGCCCTCTAACTCCATTTCCAGCTTTGCTCCAACTGTCTGCATCCGTGTTGATGTAAGAAGTGTCAGCTGAGGGTCTGCAGGTCTGAAAGAGACGAAAGAGAATCACATGGCTTGTCACCCTCCTCAAATCCCAGCATCTCTGTTTCCCCCACATGTCCCTGCCTTCGCTACCTTTTAATCTATTTTACTTCTAAACCCACTGTAATACAATGCCCCTCCCCAGATACGCTTATGGTAGGCAATTCTTTCCTATTACTTTGCACCTGTTTGCGTTACTAAACCAATACTAAACCAGGGTCCCTCCTGGCATTTTCCCAGCTCTTGGTGGCCATCTCCAACCTGACCTCAGTGAGAGAAACCTAATACTATTAATACTAATAATGATAATAGTGACTTATATTTATTGAGGACTTGATAATGCGCTAGGCCCGGCCTGTCACAAGTACTTTACATGTGCCAGGCCACGTTCTGAATTTACTTAGTGTATATACTTATTTAGGTATATAGTTTCATTCTCACTTAACCAATGAGAAAACCCAGGCACAGAGCACTTAAGTAACTTGCCCAAGTGACACAGTTTTTCTCCAGAGCCTGCATTCTGAACTACAGGCAGACCTCAGAAATATTGCAGGTTCAGTTCGAGACCACCACGATAAAGCAAATATTGCAATAAAGTGAGTCACACAAATTTTTTGGCTTCCCAGTGCATATAAAAGTTATGTTTACACTTTTCTGTAGTCTATTAAGTGTGTAATAGCATTATGTTTTTAAAAACAATGTACGTGCCTTCACAGAGAACTATATTCAATAACCTATGATAAACCATAATGGAAAGAATATTTTAAAAAAAGAATGTGTGTATATATCTGTATCTATATCTATATCTGAATCACTTTGCTGGGCAACAGAAACTAACGCAACCTTGTAAATCAACTAGACTTCAATAAAAAATTGATAAAAAACACAACGTACATGCCTTAATTTAAAAATATGTTATTATTAAAAAAAATGCTAATCATCATCTGACAACGCAGGGTTGCCACAAACCTACTTGTAAAAACAAAGCGCAGCATCTGCTAAGTGCTCTAAACTGAAGCCTGTACTAGGCCACATTGGGTGTCTCCTAAAAGCCCAAGTAGAGCAGGCGCTGTGGCTGAAGCCCCTTCCCCTTCTCCCTTCCCCATAACTTACACCGAGTGACAGC
This sequence comes from Eubalaena glacialis, assembly GCF_028564815.1. Classification (NCBI taxonomy): domain Eukaryota; kingdom Metazoa; phylum Chordata; class Mammalia; order Artiodactyla; family Balaenidae; genus Eubalaena; species Eubalaena glacialis. The sequence continues at coordinate 7,678,557 of NC_083725.1, forward strand.
CTCCTTGACTTGGCGAAAGCCGCCGTCGGGACCCCAGCCGTCCACGAAGTACATGAATCGGAGCTCGGCGGGGTAGGCGGCTCTGGGGAGGCCTGACATCAGGGGGATGGTGCGGCCCTCCGCCCCGGGGGCCTCGCTCAGCGCCTGCAGCATCTGGTACCTGCACCACGGGTCCCGGAGGAAGCCCTGCGTGATGAGCAGCACGCGACAGTGGCTGCTGCTCAGCGCCTGGCACAGCTCGGACACTATGGCGCCGCCGGGCGTTGCGTCGCGAAGCTGCAAGAAGCAGCGCAGGCCGGCAGCGCTGCCCTCCAGGTAGGAGACCAGCTCCTGGGCGGCCACCAGGTCCTCCTCGCTGTGGCACACGCACACATCATAGTCTTTGCTCCAGCGGCCGCCGCCGCCGTGGGTGCCCAAGTGTGTCGGCGGCGGGGTGGGAGACACCGCTGCGCTGGGGCCCAGGGGTGGGGGCCTGTCCGAGGAGCTCGGCTGTGAAACGTCACTGCGGGTGCTTTCTGGGGAGACGGGCGTCTTTGTGGGCTTTCTCGACAGGGCCTGCCTGAACCAGTCTGCGGGGAAGAAGCACTGCTCAGGCCTGGAGTTTTCAGCAGGGGTCTCCTGGCGACCCCCCCAGAGAGGAGCCACCTCGGGGAGGAGGCCAGCCCATCTCCCCTGTCCACCTTCTTCGCACAACTGCTGCTCTGCTACTGTGTACATCCCTCAGGACTTGCCCAAAAGTTTCCCTCGTCTTTAAAGGTTTCGGGAATACATAAAAACTCTGGCAGTTTTATAAGTCGGCAGGGATGTAATGCCAGCCTGTCCTACCGTACTGCATATTCTGAAGTTGCTAAGAGAATAGATCTTAAAAGTTCTCATCCCAAGAAGAAAATAAATCTGTAACTATGTATGGTGATGGATGTTAACTAGACTTATTGTGATGATTACTTCACAATGTATACGAATGTTGCATCATTATGCTGTACACCTGAAACTAACAGAATGTTGTGTGTCAATTATACCTCAATAATTTTTTGTAAAGCTTTTGGTATAACAACAATATGAGGGGGAAAAAAAGAAAGAAAGAAAGGAAGGGAGGGAGGGAGGGAGGAAGGAAGGAAGAAACAAAAGAACTCTGGCTGTTTCACCAGCCTGATTGGGAAAGATGGCTTTGTCTGCTCCACGCCCTTCGATTGCTGGTACCCCCCTAGGCTATCCTAACCAGAACTTCCCACAAGCTGACTAGTCAACCATCTGTGAGTCAGTAAGTAGAGCTATGTTAAGCTGGTAAAGATCAATTAGCCCCCAAACCCACTTTCAGCATTGAGGGGAGGTGGATTTAGATTAAGGGGCTACCCATTATGGGAGGGAGAGAGGCAGGGATTGGCATCTGTTTGGCCCTGAGAAATCCTAGCTTGTTGCTAAATGGGTAAAACGGAAATGTGGGAGAGGACCACTCACTGCCCAGAGTACCTGAAGACCTTAGAGCTGAGTGATCTGGGACCACACTTTGTAGTGGGGCGCACAGATTTGATTGTGGACCTGCTACTTGCTTTCTATACGACCATAAGCAAGTCAGTCTATGTCTCCACTTCCTCATCTGTAAAATGGGTTCGTTTTAGTTGTTGTTGAAGATCAGCAGAGATAATGCAGTGTCTGGCATATTGTGAGTACTCCAAATGGTTTCAACTCAGCTTCCCCAGCTTTTGACCTGGACAGAAAGTATGGTGTCCTGGAGGTTGATTTGTTTTTTTCTCTCTGCTTGGCTCCTACCTCTGAATGGTTCAGGGCGATTTAGATAACAAGAGACACCCTGTTAAGCACTCAGCACAGTGGTTTCCAGGCTGGGAAGACTAGCTGAGCACACCTGGGAAACCTGTGAGCCAAAAGGACTGAAGGCTCCCTGATGCACGCCCCTTCACTCCCCACAGAGCCTCTGGGCACTGAGGTCAAGGCAGGACCCCCCCCCACGCCCACCCCGTCAGCCTCCCTGCATCTCTCCAGGGCCTGTGCTTGGGGGCCAGGCAGCCTCCTGGAATTAGGAGTCTGTGTCCACTCACCAGCCATCTTGCCCAGAGGCTTCTTGGACCTGGAACGAGGAGCTGGCAAGGAGGGTGACGATGCCATAGTGGTGGGCTCCAAACTAACCCCATGAGATCAGGCATTGGTAAAGTGGGAGAAGGGAGGGGACCCAGTCTTGACCTCATCCAACAGCCATCCTACAAGAGACAGAGAGACAGGATCACAAAAGCTGTACTTAACCTTACTCCCAGTCCCAGTGGGTGGGCTCTGGCATTTCTTTCTCTCCTGGTGCCTGACAGAGGCTCAGTCTCTAGATCGGCCCCTCATCCCTTAGGGGATTAGGGACAGACACTACTGGGATCCAGGCTGGTTGCCAGCTGAACCCCGACTGTGTAGCCATCAGACTTACAGAGTATGAGCTCAGCATGACCAGCAGAGTGACGGTTCTCCGCGCCACCTGGCCAGGGTTGCATTCGGGATCTGGGGAAGGGCGGCTGGCAGGCAGCTTGTTGTAAGAACTTCCTGTGTAAATGCTGAAATCAGAGAAGAAGGTCTGTTACTATTTGGACAAATAATTATGTATCAAGGTAGACGGATGTTGAGCAGTAGAGAGAGAGCACATGTAAGAAACCTTGGGGGACTTTTCCTCCAGGTCTGCCTTCCCCTGAATAACTCCCTCTCTCCATCCACCCACCCATCCTCCCTCCACTCCCTCCCTCCCTCCCTCCCCTCCCTCCCTCCCTCCCCTCCCTCCCTCCCTTAGCTGTACATAGTGGTAAAGGCTGCAGACTCTGCAGGCAGAGGTCCTAGATCTCATCTCTTATGAACTGTGGCCTCTGGTAAACTACTTTACTCTTGCTAAACTTTAGCTTTTTTTAAAATTTATTTTATTTATTTATTTTTGGCTGCATTGGGTCTTCGTTGCTTGCTGCACGCAGGCTTTCTCTAGTTGTGGTGAGCGGGGGCTACTCTTTGTTGCGGTGCACAGGCTTCTCATCGCGGTGGCTTCTCTTGTTGCCGAGCACGGGCTCTAGGGCGCGTGGGCTTCAGTAGTTGTGGCGCGTGGGCTTCAGTAGTTTTAGCACGCGGGCTCAGTAGTTGTGGCTCGCGGGCTCTAGAGCGCAGGCTCAGTAGTTGTGGCGCACGGGCTTAGTTGCTCGGCAGCATGTGGGATCTTCCCGGACCAGGGCTCGAACCCGTGTCCCCTGCATTGGCAGGCGGATTCTTAACCACTGCGCCACCAGGGAAGCCCTAAACTTTAGCTCTTCCATCTGTGAAATGGAAATAATACTTCAGCATTACTGCGAAGATTACATGAGATGACTTATGTAAAATGCATGGCATAGAATGCTCAGAAAATAGTGTGGGTTAGTATGTATTTAAAATAATCTAGATATTGGAGGGATCTATTCAGTGTTATTCCAAATTCCGGAAGGTTTTTTGTTTGCTTTTCTTTTGGGGGGGGGGTAGGGAAGGGATTGTCAAACGGCATCTAAATTTATATGGAAATGCAAAGGCCCATTAAACGGGCAACTCGCCATGGCCATGTTCTCTTCCCACCACAATGACCTGATGTCCCTGATGGTGGAGGCTCTTTCTGCCTAGGTTTCTGGGAGGACACTGTGTGGGGCAGAGCTCACCCTGATCCAAGATGGAGCCACTGTGTTCTAGTGGCTTCTGAAGATGAAGGGCTGGTGGAGAACTTGGTTCTAGAGCAAGGACTGCTTTCTCACTATTTGATGGATCTGCAGAGGTCAAAACAACCCCCCCCCCAACCCGGGAACTCACAGAGAAACGGCTCGTCTGAGTAGACGCGCTGAGATAAGAGTTTTCAAAATTTAAAGAATGTCCTTCAGGGCTTCCCTGGTGGTGCAGTGGTTAAGAATCCGCCTGCCAATGCAGGGGACACGGGTTCGAGCCCTGGTCTGGGAAGATCCCACATGCCTCCCAGCAACTAAGCCCGTGCGCCACAACTACTGAGCACGCGTGCCACAACTACTGAAGCCTGCACGCCTAGACCCCGTGCTCCGCAATAAGAGAAGCCCCGCTTGCTGCAACTAGAGAAAGCCCGTGCACAGCAACGAAGATCCAACAGAGCCAAAAATAATACATAAAATAAAATAAATAAATTAAAAAAAAAAAAGAATGTCCTTCAATGTTGGACAAAAATGCTTCATTCTGCTAAATGCTGAACACCCTTATGCTAAGCTGATGAAGAGAAGACAAGAGATACTGATGATTCATGAAAATATACCAAAGTTCAAAAAAAGGAGAACTTCCACTGCAGCAGTCGTGGGTGCAGGGGTGCGGGAGGAGGAGGAGGAGTTGCGACGGGCTCAGAACCAGAAGTACATTTGAAAGAGCAAAGCAGAGAGCTGCTACGCGAGCCAAAAAGACATGAAAAGGGGAACATTAACAAGGACATGGGTTTCTTTTCCTACCTAATATTCTTTGGATTTCAGCCCCTAAGTGGTGCGATTGAGGCAATGCCTGGTAACCACTGTTAGGTTTTGAAATCCTTTTCCTGGTCAGGAGTCTCTGTTTCTTGACATCTTCATTTCAACCATTCAAGGTGTCCTTCCCCTCCCCACCCCGCCCCCCAGCAGTAGACACAATGTTACTTGCTTTTTATATTATTTAAATCTTTTTTTCAATTGTGTTTTAATTTGAAAATTCATTATTTGGCCTTGATACACTTACCAACTGGAGAATCATTTGATATTTTTAATGACAGCCTAAAGGTTCAAAATTAACATAACACTTAACAGATGTAGATAGATCTAAGTTTCAGTTTCTCATTTTATCAAATGACGTGTCCTTTTGGCGATACATGCTGATTTTGGGTAGCTGCCTTTTTTCATTGCTTGTTTAAGAAATCCAATTGCCCAACAGCCACTGGAAGTAGATTGGTATAAGCCCTAGTGATTGATATTATGGAAAAGTTCAAACACAGGAAATAGCATCTTTGACAAAGGATAATTGAGCAAGAATGCAGATCAGTTCCATTAACTGTATACACTGTCTACTTCCTAGAGTCTAAAACCATACTGCATTTTCCTTGTTACTTTTTCAGTTCTGTACAGCTGAGGCTGTGGAGCAATCACATTCAAATACGCTTTAATCTTTACAAGATTTAGTAACAGTCTATATCAAGATATGGTCGAGATATGGGAGACATAGTTGTCAGGCAGGTAAGAAGATAATGAACCCAAATCTCCAACTGGAAGGTCTCATCCCTCACTCTGTTTATTCTCTGATTTGTTATGTAGTCACCTTTCCCTGTGCTTTTAAAACATTCATCAAGTAGAATGATATAGACCTAAATACCTACTTTGTAGATAATTACAAAGACTTGATAGAAAATTAGTAAAGAGCTTCTTTACAAGAAAAAAAAAAAGCAGTAGCCTGTTACCATCAATGTTTTTAGAATGCTTTTTCAATATTACACGAAGGAACTTAATATGTGGGGTAAATAAAGTTTCACTGTATAAAATCCAAAGTGTATTAAGTATTATTCAATATCTAACTGGTCTCCAGTATCTATTATATAGGGAATGTTCTGAAACCTATGAAGGCATATGATTATGTATCTTATATAACTCATATCACATTTCTGTTAAGCTGGAATCACTGTCAGTGGTCCCCAAAGACATCCACACCCTAATCCTCAGAACCAGTGAAAATAAGCTACCTTACTTGGCAGAAGCTGACTTTGCAGATGTGATTAAGGGTCTGGAGATGGGAAGATTAGCCTGGATTATCCAGGCGGGCCAAATGTAATCCCAAAGGTCTTAGAAAAGGAAGACAGGAGGGTCAGAGTGAGAGAAGAGATGTGACAACAGAAGCAGGGGTGGGTGTAGCGTGGGGCTGTGCGCAAGGAAGGCGGCAGCCTCTAGAAGCCGGAAAAGGCAAGGACCTGGATTCCTCCCTAGAGCCTCCAGGAGGGATGCAGCCCCACTGATCCACTTAAGACTGTGACTGCTACAACTATAAGATAATCAGTGTGTGTGGTATGAATCGACTACGTTTGTGGTACTTTATTACAGAAGCAATAGGAAACTACTACACTATGTTTGATTGTATGTGAGGCTAATGAATGGGGAAACCATCGAATCTGAGTGCTAAAAACTGGTCTGCTTGGGACTTCCCTGGCTGTCCAGCAGTTGAGGCTCTGTGCTTCCACTGCAGGGCGGGGGGCGGATTCGATCCCTGGTCGGGGAACTAAGATCCCTGCATGTCGTGTGGTGCAGCCAGAAAGTAAACAAACAAACAAACAAAAAACTGGTCTGCTTAAAGATTTAAATTGTTTGAGGGAGTTTTTCACTTCTTTGATGGATAAATTATTATCTACTCTTCATGTGATTTTTGACTTTAAAAACACTGGTTTCAAAGGCTCCAACACTGGCTTCTCAAACATTTGCTGAAACACTTGTCAGGGCAGGAGGCGTTAGAACTTGCAGGACAATGTCCCTTAAAGTGCTAAAATTAATTGTTAATAGCTAGAGAGGCACAATACACTGTTTCTGAGGAGTTACAGACTGTGGTGGACAGACCCTAAGGTGGCCCCATGTTCATACCTGTGAGTGTGGGCAGGACCCATGACTTCTTACCAATAGAATATGGCAAAGGTTGTAGTATGTCACTCACATGATTGTGTTATTCTGTAGGGTGTGTGTGTTTGCATATGTATATAAATGTATATACACATCATATATATAGTAACATAACCGTGTGTGTGTATATGTGTATATACATACATATGGTATGTATATTTGCTATATAAGATGTGTATATATAAATATAACATATAAATGAATATTATGTACATATGTACGTATGGGCATGGGTGTAGGTGTGGGTGTAAAAATTCATCTTAGCAGACTGGAGAGAGACTCCCTTGCTGACTTGGAAGAATTTCCCATGTCATGAGAGGGCAAAGTGTCAAGGAACTTCAGGCAGCCTCAAGAAGCCAAGAGTGGTGTCCAGCTGATGGCCAGCAAGAAAGCAGACCTCAGTCCTACAACTTCAAGGAAGTGAATTCTGCCAACAAACAACAGCGTGAGGGGGCTTAGTAGTGGGTCTTTTCCCATTTGCATCTCTGATGGCACTGCAGCCCTAGCTAACACCTGGACTGCGGCCGGGTGAGACTCCAACGGAAGACTCAGCCAAGCCTTTCACGGGCCCTTGACCCACAGAAACTATGAGATAACAAATAGGTGTTGGTTTAAGTTGCTAAATTTGTAGTAATTTGTCATGCAGCACAGAAAATGAATACAGGGACCAACCAAAATGATGGGTTAAAATGCCAGTTCCTGGGCCCCATCCCAAATCTACTGAATCAAATCTCTGGGTGTAAGACTTGGGAATGTGATTTTTAAACAAGTACCCCAGGAATTCCCTGGCGGTCCAGTGGTTAGGACTCAGCTGTCTCACTGCCGGGGCCCTGGGTTTGATCCCTGGTTGGGGAACTAAGATCCTACAAGCCGCGCAGTGCGTCACAAAAAACAAAAACCAAAAAAACCCCAAAAAGCACAAAAGCCAAAAAACAAAAAACAAGTACCCCAGGATTCTGATGTAACTAAGGACTGGTCTAGTGGGCTGCAGCCGTAGCTCCTAAACTAAGCTGTATACAATTATCACCTAGAGAGCTTTTAAAAATATAGCTGCCCCTGGAAATTCTTATTCAATAGTTCAGAAGTGGGGCCCCCAAATCTGTATTTTTTAAGAGCTCTCCAGGTAATTCTGACACAAGGAACCACTCATCTCGATTTATATAAGCAGTGGAATAACTGAAAACTGCCTGGCAAATCTTGGGATTTGATTTTGTGAAATAAATTTCAAACTACTAATTTTGCTATAAAGTCAGATTTAAGATGGGACTCTAGCAGGCAGAAAACTGAAGTCTTATAGCCTGTATTAAATTAAATCATTTTGCTGAATTTTTGCTGCATATATAACAAGGTACATATGCTTTTAGCACTACATTTTGTAAATTTTGAAGACTTTTAAACATGTCAAAAATTTCAAATATATGTGTGAGTGTGTGTGTGTATGTGTATATAAAAGCACCCACTGCTTTATTTTTCTTAATATTTTGGCCGCGAGGCTTGCGGGATCTCAGTCCCCCGACCAGGGATCACACCCCAGCCACGGCAGTGACAGTGCTGAATCTTAACCACTAGGCCACTAGGGAACTCCCTAAATTTAATTATATATCAAAAGTATTGTTACTTGGTTGTTAAAATCTAAAACCTTAGCTGTATTTTAGTCACATAGGAATATATCTTACTGACCAAACAGGGAATGTGAAGCATTTTAATTAGTGTTGCTGTATTTTGCAAAATGTAGCAAATTGGTCTTTGGAAAACAGTTCCTTAGTTTTAAAAAACTGCCTTAGTTTTGAAACTATGTCACATGCGTACTAAAGGTCATTTTAAACTGAAATGGTGTGAACTTATTTTGTATTTGCTGTAGGTCTCAAGTAAATACGCAGGCATTGAATGTAATATAGATTGTGGCAGCAGTGAATTTAATGACGGATACAGTTTACAAATTATGCCTTTATACATTAGTTCCCTTTTGAGCTTACAAAATGACTTTTTTTATATTTTTGAAAAAGGCTTGGGGGGGCGGTTAGATTAAAAAAAAAACTAAGCTTTTTAAAGAGGAACTTTAAGAGGACTTCCACTACCAGAATAATAAAAACTTACCATAAAGCAACAGTAGGTTTAAGATCCTAGTGGGATATTTGCATGGAGACACATGCCAAGCCATATGTTTAAAATGAGTCTGGAGTTTGAAGAAGGCAGCAGGGCCAGAATTATAGATGTGGTAGTCATCAGCCTGTATGTGATAATTCAAATCATCTGGGGAAAGCGTAGCATGGAAAGAGACAAAGCATTAAGGAATACCTACAGTTAAAAGATGGAGAGGGGCAAGTTTTACAAGCAGACACATAAGGAGAGTGCAATGTTATGATAGGCAAGGAAAGAGAGTTTTGGAAATGAGATGGTGTTTACAATGGTGTTGGTGAACAATGTCAAATGCCCAGTGAGGATTAAGAAGAAGCATTTGAATTTGAAAATTAGGAGATGACCAAAACTGCCTACACAAAACCCCACTTTCATTTAGAACAGAAACTAGATTATGAGGAACAAATGAAATGCCTGCTAGAAAATGAAGACAGTAATTATACACTTTTTAAGTTTTGCCTGTGAAGTGAAGGGAGGATGTAACATCATAGTATAAACAGAAAACAAGATTTACTGGTTTTTTTGTTTGTTTGTTTTTCTTTTTCAGGAGATTTGAGTACGTTTATAACACTTTTAACTAAATAGGCTGACTACAAAATAGGTTGACTATCACACGTAATTACTTATTGAAATACCATCCCAAGTTAAAGCGCAATGATTACGTCACATGCTTAAAAATTTAACAGAAGACTGGCATTATTTTCCAAAGAATCATGTCAGAGAACATGAATTGTAGGAACTGATTCATGAATAGTTGTCTTATTAGAGCAAATGAATCAGCAATGTTTAGCTTTAAGATTCTGTTCCCTAACTTTTTATAATATCTTCATCTTTCATTAGCAAATATTTCATTAATATCTAATTCTGTTCATATTTAACCATAACCAGACAGAAAGTCTTAGTAATGTCTGGGGACCAAAGAAAGATGAAAATTTGCAATCTGTATCTTCCTAACAGAGAATAATTTCAAATAACTTAAAAGCATATTGTTCAGAAGTATTTACCGGAAGGAAATAATAGTAACTCTAGGCTATACAAGTCTATATTCTTATTGGAATACCTGCATTATTACTGCTATTTGTGCTATTTTAAAACCAGACATTTTATTATTTTCACTGGGCCTTTCTTCTTTGTTAAAATCTACCTTCAACTTGGTTTCTTAGTAAAATTTACCAGTATCAGTAGGGCAGATAAGAGATATCTATTAAGTAAATGCCAAATATAATGAAAATATATTACAAAAGATTCATATTAAACTGAATTGTTTAGGCTTCAAAAACAGAAATTAAAACATTCTACTCTAAATTAGAAAAATAGTCTTGATTTCAATGGATAGTACAACTATCCATTGTACAAAAGTTGCCAAAATCTGATGATTCTCCCATATTTCTGCTATTATCACTTTCTGTTCATGATCTTCGTTATGTATACTATGTCTCAGTGAATTACACACTACCCATTCACTTGCCTTATCTACATACCTAGGAATCATCTTTGACTGCCACTCTCCTCTACATCTCTTCAATTACTAAACCTGTCAATTATATCTATTCAATATTAAATAGTTCAGACCACCATAGACTGTCACCTGGATGACTTCAGTTTACTAACTCATTTTCCCATCTCTGATCACATCATTCTGTCGCTTAATATCAATGTTTCCTCATTGCTTTTAAAGCCCAAATTCCTTATAATGACTTACCAAGCTCTTAAATATATGGTCCCTGTTTACCTTCCCAGCCTCATATTCTTTTGATCACTCTCTTTTTCCACTCCGTACTCTCTAGCTTATATCTTCAGACATACGGAACAATCAGTGATATTTGTGCACAAGGACAAACAGAGTAATGGAAGAATAGGGTGTCCAGAAACAGACCCACATCTATACAGTCTGCTGGTTTATGACAAAGCTGACACTGCAGTGCAGTGGGGAAAGGTGGTCTCTTTACTAGATGGTGCTGGGTCAATTTAGACAGCCTTGTGGGAAAAATGAATCTTTACCCATATATCCCACCATACCAAAAAAGTAATTTCAAATGGATAGTAGATATACGTGAGGATAACAATAAAGCTTTTAGAAGAAAATATAGGAGATTATTTTCCTGACTTTGATTATTTTCCTGATTTTTAAAAATTGAGATATAATTGACATCAACATTATATTAGTTTCAGATGAACAACACAATGATTCGATTTATGTATGTATTTAGAAATGATCATCACAATAACTCTAGTTAGCTTCCACTACCATGCATAATTACAAAATTTTTTTTCTTGTCCTCAGGACTTTTAAGTACTACTGTCTTAGCAACTTTCAAATATACAATACAGTATTATTAACCATGGTCACCATGTTGTACATTACATTCCCAGGACTTATTTATTTTATAACTAGAAGTTTATACCTTTTGACCACCTTCACCCATTTCGCCCACTCCCTACCCCCCAGGATAGGCAACACTTTTTTTAAAAAAACTGAACATAAATAATAGAACCATAAGGGGAAAAATGATAAACTGGACAACATTAAAATGAAGAACTTCTGTTCTTCAAAAGACATCATTAGGACAGTGAAAGGCAATCTCCTGAGAGAGAGAGAAGATATTTTAAAAATACATTTCAAATATGTCTCATATCCAGAATATTTAAGAACTCTTACAAACTGGTAAGAAAAAGAGAGACAACCTATTGGAAAAATGGGCACAAGAATTGAACAGACACTTCACAAACGGGTATCCAAACGCCCAACAGATGTATGAAAAGATGCACAATTCATTAGTCACCAGAGGAATGCAAATTAAAACCTCAATGCAAGCCCACTTCCCACTCACTCAGCAGAATGGCTACAATGAAAAAGACAGACAATATCAAGTATCGGTAAGCATGTGGAGAAACAGGAACTCATATACTGCCTGTGGGAGTGCAAATTGGTAGGACGACTTTGAAAAACTGTCTGGCGCTATATTCCACTTCTAGGAATGTACCCAACAGCAGTGCTAACATATGCTCACCAAAAGACAAACATAAGAATGCCTCAGCAGCACTATTTACAATAACCCCAAGCTGGAAACAACCGTATCCATCAATCCTAGTATCCGGTAGAATGTAGAAATAAATTGTGGTCTATCCATACAGTGAAAAATTACACATCAGTGAGAATAAATGAACGAGTGCTAAATGCAACAGGGTTCAATCTACATATTGAGTATAAAACACCATACACAAAAGTACGTATGATCCCAAGTATCCATAATTCAAAACCAAATAAAACTATTTTATGATGTTAGAAACCAGGATAGCAGTTACCCATGGGTAAAAGTAGTGATTGGAAGTGGGCATAAGAGAGCATCTGAGGAGTTCCCTGGTGGCCTAGGGGTTAGGATTCCAGGCTTTCACTACTGGGTGCCAGGGTTCAATCCCTGGCCGGGGCCTGAGATCCCACGAGCTGTTTGGTGCAGTCAAAAAAACTCTGGAGTGTGAGTAATGTTTTATTTATTCTGGGTGTGGGCTGCACAGGAATGTCACTGCGTGACACTGGGAAAGCTGTACACTTAAGATCTGTGCACTTTTCTGTGTGTGGGTTGTATTTCAATTTTTAAAAAAGGTTTTAGAAATAACTAGATGTGACTTCCTCTGACAATGGGTCATTCCTGACCCTCGTGGCCCCTGGGTTAGGTGCATCAGCTTGGGGAGCGTGTACTCCATCCTCCCCTCTCTTAGCTGCACCTGTCAGGGTGTGTGTGGTTCCTAGTGTCCCTAGGTAGAGGACGAGGGCTGACTCTGTCCTGTTCAGTGCTGTCACACGATGCCCAGCCCATCGGAGAGGTTTGTGAAATGACTGTGGAAGGCGTCGCTCCGTAGGCCTGTAACCCTAAGTAAAGCCCTGTTCTTGCTGAAACACTGTCACAAAGGCCATCAGAAGAGCAGAGGGAGAGGCTGCGACCAGAGCAGAGGAGGAGGCGAGAGCCTGGAAGAAAAAGAATCTACAGTTCAAGACCGAAGCCACCTGAACCAGGCAGGCTCCTCAAGCTCAGGGAGGTCTCCCTGCACGAGCTTCTTGGCGACAGAGAAGGTGACAGCTCTCTCCGAGGGCCTTTTCACCCGTTTCCGCGTTGTGGGGGCTACGAGCGGCCAGGTGAAGGGGCGCAGAGGGGACGGCGGTGAACCGGCCAGAGGTCCGCAGGGAGGGGGCAAGTCCGGGACCGGGGACCGGGGACCGGGCCGCTAACGGGGCCGAACGCGGGGGTCCACTGCCCGCGGGAGTCCTGCCGGCCCAGCCGCCTGCCCGCCCCGCCCGCTCGCCCGCTCGCCCGCTCGCCCGCGGGGCCCCGCCGCGCCCGCTCCCGCCCGCGCCTCCCCGAGCGCTCACCTGCGCCTGGGTGCGCGGGGCGCTGCCTCGGTGCGGCCGGTGCGGGGCGCGGGCTCCGGCGCCCGGCGGGCCGCTCGCCCACGGGAAGTGCAGCCGGCCGCCCGCTGCCCCGGAAGCGCCGAGGCTCCCGGCCCGCGGCTCCTCCTCCGCCCGCCGCTCCCGCGCCCCGAGCCCGACCCGAGGGGGCGGCCCGCCCGCCGGCAGCCGGGTCCTCCGCGCCCGCTTCCCCGGGCTCGCAGGGAGGTTCCTGGGCGTCTGCGCAGCTAAGGACCGGGCGGAAGCTTGGAGATGAGTCTTTCCTCCCGAGTTCCCCGAAACCCACCAGGAGAACCTGCAGCCTCGGCTGTGTTCTCTGTCGCGGACACGGAAAGAAACCCCTTACTTCATTCATTGAGTCTTCTCGACGCCTTGCCAGGGAAGCGTTTATACCTTTTTTCTTTTTAGGCAAGTGAGGAAGATGATGCCGGACTTTTCCAATGGCCACACACAGTCAGTGGTGAGGCGGAGAGGCCGGCGGCCGTGGCAGCCGTGAGGGCAGCCCCCGGGCCCGGGGCGCCTGGCACGCTCCCCTGAAGTTCATGGCCCAGCGCACGGCCGGCCGGGCACGGCTCTGAGGGCAGTAACGCCTGGCCGAGTGTGACGGGCGAACGGTGGCGAGGCCTGGCTTAGACAGAGTGAAGGGACTTCTCAGCGCCCTTGGGATGTTGATGAGCAGCGTGAAGCACCCAGGCGGGGATACAGCACCTGGCATTTCCCAAGCTTGTTCCACCCCAGCGGGAATGCCAGTATCTTCGTGAGCAGTGTTCCTCGCATGCCGGTTTGGGAAACACGCCTACTGCTGTGCAGGTGAAATGCTGGAGGGTGGAGGTGGTTTAATAGGGCCGATCTAAGATTCATGATCTCCTTTTCCATCTAATTTCCTGCTTTTCTCACCAGCCAGCCAAAAGGACTTAGTGCTACTCCTGGGAGGGAGTGTGGTGTAAGGCCGTACCGGGGGGAGCTCAGGAGTCAGATGGCTGGGGTTCGTATCCAGGGCGCATCACGCTAGAGGTGAGACCTTGGGGAAGCGCGGGGCCTGTCGAGGTTCACTTTCATCATGGAAATTATGATATCTGGTTCCTAGTGTTGTGGGAAGGAGTAGATGAGATAAAGCCTGTCAGACAGCTAGCCTAGTGCCCAGGTACTCAGAGTAAAAGGGTTCCTTTTACTCTGCGTGGAGTATACCTCTGTTTTCCCTGCCCTGTGCCTGTGCTCCGAGGTCCCCTTCACCCAAGGTGTCCTCCCTTTTCCCAACTCTGCTCTTCAAAAACCCCCGTCTTCTGACAAGGGTCATTTTTGCAGCTTATGCAGGAAATCTTTTCTTAACCCTGCCCTTCCCACCTTCTTCCCTGAAATCCCCGCTAGGACCTTATGTTATTTGGAACTTGTGCTCAAGCAGCTTACCTCTGTTAGAGTGAAAATTCCCTGAGGCCAGGGATCGATCTGGCTCCAGTGGAAGCAAAGAGGAACTCAGGTAAACACACTGAGAGCCAAGGATAGGACAAGCATAGGACAGCCAAGCTCGGTGCTGGGACAAACGTGAAGGCTAGGTCCCAGTGTCCCTCGCACAGGGAAGACAGATGCAAGGGTAAGTGCTGTCCTGTAGCCTGAATAAAGCCCTGTGGGAGTGCAGAGGGTTCATTACCGCCTTCCTAACAAGTGCAGCATTTGTTGTCCTGGAGGAAGCAGCTTCTGGGGGAGGAGCCAGATGAAGGCCTTTTTCCTCTGGACCAGTAGATAGGGGCATCTGTGCTGAAGGAAGGGTGAGTGGATACTGGGCACCAAAGGAGGCTGCCTTACACGGTTAACACGGCTGTTGGGTTTAGCCAGCCTCATCCTGGCCCCTGGCCCCTGGCAAGTTCCTTCCTCTCTTTCAGCGTGAGTTCATTGAGTTCATTCCGCATTCAGGTGGCTCTTCCTCTTTTGCTCACCTAACTAGTCCTGGTTCTTCCCCACCCATCCTCACCCCCCCCCACCCCCCACTCAGGGGCTTCTACTGTTCCCTCCCTGGGAGCACATCTGCCCTCTTCTCCCTCCCTCACCCAACTGATGATCGGGAGGTCCACCTCCATCTTTTATGTTTCATTCTTCTCCCCACAGGCCACTTTGGGAGGGAGTGGGCACTTTACTAGCTGTCTCTACTCCCACTCACTTCTCCCTCTGAACAAGTATCCACACTCAACCCCACTGGGTGCATTTCTCTCTGGGGCTGCCCTCCATAAGGTCCCCACGGACCCTCTTGGTACTGAATCCAGCCCTCATGTGTGTGTTTATACCACTCACCCTTCCTCCCAGGCTCTGGAGACACCTCATTTTCTGGGCTTTTCTCCTGCCTCTGGCCACCTCTTCACCATCCTCATCTCTTAAGTGTGGCGGGAGCCCCTCCAGCTTCCCCCCCCACCAACACACACACACCAGTCCCCTATTCTTCTCCCCTCCCAGGGTGATGCCATCGTTCTCCTTGACGCCCACATCTCTATCTACAGCCCACATCCCCCTCAGTGCCACAACCGTGAGTCAGCCCCTATTAGATATTTCTACCAGACGTCCTGCAGGCAGAGCCTTAACTCAACGTGTCCCAAACCATCCCACTCAGCGTCCCTCACACTGCTCCTCAGCTCTGCGAAAGGCATGACATCCACCCAGTTGTCCAAGCCAGAACCCTGCAGTCTTACTTGACCCCATTTCTCGCTGCTACTGTTGCCTCTTGGGTCCACGCACCTCTTGCCGTGATGGTGCAGGCTTGGTTGTCCCTGCCACGTGGACTGTAGTGACAGCCTGCTGTCTGGTCTCCTGCTTTGGCATCATACTCTTCTCCACAAGGCAGGCAGGGTGATTCCTCTAAAAGGAGAATCCGATCATGTTGCTTCCCTATTGAAAGCCCTTCAGCGGCCCCCTGTGCACAGAAAAAAAGCCAAGCTCCACAGCTGGCTCTTCAGGCCCCGGCCCTGCTGTGCTCCTACCTCTCCATGACCTAGCCGGGACACACCACTTGGAGTCCCTTGAATGTTGCTAACTCTTGGCCCCAGGCCTTTGTATATGCTTCTCCCGCAGCCTGGGATCACCCTGTGCTCACCGTGTTAAACTGCTCGTCCTTTAGGTTCAGCTCAGAGGTCAGCTTCCCTGGGAACCTTCAGGGAGAAACACCCAGCTGGGGAGAGGCGTGTGTGTCCTGTGCTTTCTCGCAGCACCGCAGGGACTGACCTAGGGGCGAGGGGCCGGGCAGAGGTGAGAACTCCCAGTGAGACCACATGCCATGCTTTGCCTGCTGGTGTATCTCTAATATGCAGCCCTGGGCCTGCCGAGAGTTGGAACTGAATACATATTGAATTGATGAATGAACACCTTCCTTCCCTCTACAATCACCCCCTGCAGGAACTCAGGAAAAGGAGGCACTAACCTGCAGACCAGATGCCTAACATCTAGGATTTAAGAATGCTCCTGTGCTACCCCCAGCCTGGTATCAAAGGCAAGTGGGGTAACGTGAGGTGAAAAGAGGAAGGGACAGAAGACTGAAAGGAAGGCGTTAATCACATTTATTGATCGATGAATAGGGTAAATAGACAAGTCCATAGACCTGGGCCAGGCTGCCCCAGAATGCTCCCTGCCTGGGCTCTGCCGAGAGGGGGGCAGAGGCAGTCTTTCTGGGTCGGTCCCACGAAGGAGCCAGTCCTGGGCCACGGTGCTCAGGTCCCCTGAGGTGTTCTGTCCGGCTGGGCTGCTGGTGGGTGGCATCAGCCTGGGCCATGATCAGTCCTGGGGTCCCGCCCCATCGTTCTGTCAGCCTGGGCCTTAGGCAGTGGTCGGCCCGCCTGCACAGCCATACGGGGGCGGGATGGCCTGGACGAGAGGGGGGCGGAGGAGACCCTGGCATGGTGCTGGGGAGCAATCAAGCAGTGAGGCGGTGTGAACGTGGGCCAGGGTCGGAGCCCAGGGTGACAGATGGGGCGTCGGGGCCCAGGGAAGAGCTCACAGGCTCAGATGATACAGCGCTCTTGGGCCTTCTCTCCCAAGTAAAAGCGGCTGAAGAGGAAGGGGCTCAGGTTGATGGTCTGGAAGCGGCCCTCCAGCATCACCTCTGCCACAGCCCGCCCCACGGCGGGGGCCTGCTGGAGCCCGTGGCCGCTGAAGCCCGTCGCAAAGTACATGTTGACGACGAGGGGGTGCGGGCCCACCACGCCATTCTGGTCAAAGGTGTTGTAGTCGTAGTAGCCGGCCCAAGCGCGCCGAACCTGCGGGGCACAGGACGCAGGGTCTCGGGAGGGCTGCCACGCGCTCCGCCCCACCCACTCGCGGCTGGGGTCGGCGTACGGTACCCTCCACCACCGCTGAGCACGCTCACGGGACGGGGCCTGTGAGGCGGAGGCACAAACGCAGCAGGCAGGCCCTCCCGCGGGGCCCAGGTGCTCCGGAGTCATCTGTCACCTTCCAGTTACCTTTAGAGTCTCAAAAGCTGGCACCCTCCAGGCCAGATGGGGCCACACCTTCTCCTGGAAGAAATCATGGTCCACTTCCAGGTTCCCTGGGTCTGGTTCCTCCTCCTGGGGGCAGAGGTGGGGACAAGGCTTATGTTGCCCGGGACGCACGGGCAGACCCAGGCCTCGCTGGCCTCTTGGTAAGTGGCGGATGGGGGGAAGAGACCCCAAGTCAAAGCCAGAGGGGACCGTGACATCAGTACCAGCACTGGGCCCGCCAGAGAAGCCTGACTGCTCAGCGACACCCGGTCTCTGTCTTCTCCCCGGCACCCCGACCCCACAGAGCTCACCTCAGAGGGGCTACAGCCGCCCAGGTAGTTGTCGCCTAATCCTTCCCGGCGGAAATAGGCTCCGCTGGGGTCTGCGACAAGCGGAGCCTCCAGGCCTGGTCCCTGGGGGCAGTGCCACAAGTACACATACCTGCCGTAACCAGCGGCGTTAGAAGTGGTGAGAACAGCAACTCCCCTCCCCGACTCTCCTCTCACCCCCCCGCGGCCCTGGGCAAGTCACCTTTTCCTCGGCTCCACAGGCAGCTTGGTGCCCTGCAGGGTGCCAGGCGGCCCCTTCCCAATGCCAGCCAGCTCTGCGATTCGCCCAGACCAGGCCCCCGCTGCATTGACCACTATGGCGCATTCCACGGGCTGGTACTCCTGGCTATGGTCCACCTTCACCTATGGGCACCAGAGAGGGGGGCGGAGGGAGCGGTCCAGTTCTTCCTGAGCCTCAGTTTACCCACATTGGAAGTGGGTAGAAGAAGGTCAAAATGACAGCCGTTACGTTTCTCATTTGATAAAGGAGACACCTAGGCCGGGAACTTACATGGACTTCATGGATCCTTTTCAAAGTCACCTTCTCCCCACTGGCGGTCTCCATGTGGTTAGATGAAGAGACGAAACCTGCAGGAAAAAGGAAAGAAAAGAAGCCCTTGAGGCCTCAAAGAGGAAGGAGATGGAGATTCCACTGGTTTCCTAAGGAAAGAAAGCTGGAAGGCTGGAAGCTTTCCCACAGACACTGAAGCAAAGAGACAGGGTAACCGGGATGAACTTGGCCGCACAGGACAGGAGGGTGCCAAAATCTTCAAGCAGATCACGAATCACGGACAAATGCAGTTAGGAGCCAGAGTCAGGATGCCCAGGACCAGTCCCCGGGGGAGAACCCCCTATCCTGAGCAAGCACAGGCCTTGCTCAGCCTGTGCGGGAAGGTAAGACCCAGTCTGGGCTGGTGTCCTGGCTGGCAGAGGTCACAAGCAGTGGACACGGGGCCGCAGACTCACGTGTCACCTCTCCGTGGCAGAAAAGGACCCCCATGGACTGGACCTTTCGCCGAAGCCCCTGGAGCAGACACCAGGGGTCAAACCAACCTTCGTTCTCCAACCCTGTGAGGAGAAAGAGGACGCGTGAAGGTGGGCTAGGACCCTCCTCTTCTGTTGTCTCTCCTGCACCCCTAACTCTTCTTTAGGGCTCGTAAGCTGGGGAGTCACATTGACCAACTGCACCAGAGTCAGATCCTGCGGAAGGACAGAGAGCCGGCCTGGCCCGGGGGAGGCCCTGCCAGCCAGGAGGGAAGCATTCCTCCTTGACTTGGCTGTGGGGTGCTGAGACTCCTAACCTGAGGTGCCCCTCAACCCCTGACGCCCTCTGCAAGCAAGCCTCACCATAAGATGCCAAAGCCACTCCCTCTGTGTTTATCCAGGGAAACTTCTTTTGAAGCTGCTCCGGAGACATCAGACAAACTTTGGCTCCTTCTTGCCTGGAGAAATGTGTGGGTCTACGTATGTGTGCTGGGTGAGTGTACGGGGGGAGAAGTATGGGCCCCAGCTCCACAAGTCACCTCCTTCATGTCACTCCTCTGCCCCCAACTCCCCATGTATCCTCCTTGCTTCCTGGAAAAGAGCAAGCTCCTAGTCAAGGCTCTTCAGCATCTGACCCCCCTTTCCTTTACGACACCCTAGCCTCCCTTTGGCCACGCTAAACACCTTGTCACCCCCTAACTGTTCCTCGTGCTTTCACAACAGGGCGGTCACTCTGTTCCCTCCACTCCTGCTGCCCAGGACAGCCTTCCCGTCCACCTCCTGGAACAATCCTGCTCACCAGCACAACTGTCTCCTTCTGGGACCCTCATGCCCAAAGGCCGCATTGTATGCGCTAAAAGGACACACTCACAAGCCAGACTGCCTGGTTCAAGTCCCAGCGCCACCACTTACTAGCTCTGGGGGCCTCAGTTTTCCCACATGTAAAATGGGCATGTTCTGATGATTAAACGAGTTAATGTTTATAATGCATTTAGGATGTGACCTGATGTCACTGGTGAAACTCGTAGAAGGTTCTGCTGAAGGGTCTCAGGCACAGTGATCAACCTGCCTGCCCAGCCATACGGGGGTGGGATGGCCTGGGCGAGAGGAGGGCGGAGGAGACCCTGGCGTGGTGCTGGGGAGCAATCTAGCCGTGAGGCGGTGTGAACCCGGGCCGGGATTAGAGCCCAGGGTGACAGATGGGGCGTCGGGGCCCAGTGAAGAGCTCACAGGCTCAGATGATAGTCCTGACTGACTGGTCATGAGACCCACGGCCTTTTACACGAGTCCCGGTATGGCCGGCAAAGCCTACGAGCTTAGCTCTCCGGCTCTTAGAGAAAACATTTGCAGATTTGTGGGCCCCTCCCCAGAGATCCTGACTTATTAGGAGGGATGTGTCCTGGGTGGTTCTCATCACCTGGGAATTTAGGAACCACCGCGGCAGCCCTTTGTCCGTGTCTGTGTCACAACACTTAGCACAGGGCATCGGAGGTCTGCCTGTGTCCGTCTTCCTGACAGACTGAGCTCCTAGGGAGCAGGGCCTGTCTCATTGGCTCCGTCACCCCGGCTCCGAAAGTGAGTCAGAGCCCACTGTGTGCGGGCAGCTGAGACGCAGCATGGCAGCCGTGCCGGGCGCCCACCTCTGCACTTTCACGTTGTTTTCCATGATCGTAGCCCCCTCCTCTGAAGCCAGAAAGAGGTAACCAGAGGGGTTGAACTGGAGGTCCAGGGGAGGGTCATCGACCACGGCCAGGTACTCCTGTGTGCAAAGAAAAGCTCCTCCAAGAAGCTGACTTCAAGAAGGGAGGGAGAGCTTTCCTGGCTTTCTCACCACAGCCCCCGGGCTCAGTGCCCCGACCCAGAGGGAAGCCCTCTCCGGGCACCGCCACTGGGAAGAAAACCGGGGGTTCCAACTCCTAGCTGCCCGTGCTCACCCAGCCAGCTGGGCTGCTCCCCTCTCTGGGCTAAAGGAGGGGTCACCACCCCACCCCCAAATCTCACAGCACGTACATTGATGTTCCGGAGAAATTCGACCGAAAAGAGGGAGAGCTGGATGTTCTCAGGCAACGAGAACTGCTGGCGAATCCCACCCACAGAAAGCACGGTGGAGGCCTGGGAATACTGTGGAAAGACCAGAGAAGGCGATGTGGGCCCTGTTCCACGCGAGCAGAATACTGTACTGGAGGGTGAGAATCACATACCCAAAGGTAATTTTTTTTTGGCCGCGCTGCTGCTTGCGGGATCTTAGTTCCCTGACTAGGGATGGAACCTGGGCCACCTGCAGCGGAGGTGCGGAGTCTTAACCACTGGACCGCCAGGGAAGTCCCACGTACCCAAAGTTAAAGGGGAGCCCTACTTGCAAGTTTATAATCTAAACTTGCATAAACCTATATGCAAGTCCACCAGCAGCCCAACAAGGACAATAGCTATTAAAATCCTTATTAGAAGATACACAGAGCAGAGAGGCTCAGTCATCTAAAAAGGGCTGGGCGCCGTCGTACAACATGGTAATGGCCTGGAAGTACAAGGCAGGAGACTGACGTTTGCTCTACTGATTGAAAAACAGAGGGATGTGGCCAAAGGAGCAAGATTCGTAACTAGCTGACAGTGGTAAACAGGAACAATTAAAGCGCAAAAACCTCAGAAGTAATGTAACCTACAAGGGCGTCGTGACAGCTGTTTGTTAACCACAGCTTGAACGCAGGCCGGACCTCTGAGATCACAAGACATACAACGTTGTGCAATTTGCTTCCAAAAGCAAAAACCTTATTGTCAAGGTCTCTGGTTTGAGGGAGGAAGAACCTGGGGCTATTTCTCAACAAGGGCCAAAGCACAGTCCCTGCCCTGTGGCCCTTCAAACAATGAGGTCTTTCCTCTCCTTTCCTCCCCTTGAGTCCTTAAGAAAATACGAGTCTGCACCCCACTCCTGACTCTGCCCCACCCCAGACCTCACCGTGTGGTCCCGCTCCACCACCAGCACCCGAATGGCACCTTGCTGCTTCTCCAACCTCTTCAGCCAAAAGGCTACGGACAGGCCAACCACCCCACCGCCAACAATCACCACATCGGAGTGTTCGGGGGGCAGGTGGCTGGTGTCACACAGTGGACTCCAGGCCCCTCCAGGAAGGATGGACTGGATCTTCTTCTTAATCTCCGACACCTTTCCATCCCAGTCTGTGGGATACAGTTATGGTCAAAGAGGGCCATACATCTCCTTTTCAGGAGGTGGAGGGGGGTGTGTGTTAGAGGATGGGCACAGGAGAAGGTGGGCTAAACTGAACACCGAGTTTTCAGTCCTCACTGCCATTCCTTCTCACGAGGTCAACTCGCACCCAGCAGCACTCCACAGCTTGGCTTCATGTTCTCTATACCAGAGTCTCGCTTCCTTTGAGTGCATTATACCCAGCACTGCAAGATTCAACTTCCTAAAACTGACACTCTCTATTCTCTCCATTGGCTAGGGGACTTACACATATTTCTCTCCTGTGCAGACCTCTCTCTCCCCTGAGCCCAGGCTCCTGGACCAAGAGGTCCCGGCACACCTAGAGCCGCACTGCCCTCTGAAGCACGGACCTCTGAGTGGCACCTTATTCTGGATATCCATCACCATCAGCAAACCTACATTCATGTTGTCTGTTATCAAGTCCTGATGACTTTGCCTCTTAAATATCTCCCCAGTCTGCCCAATCTGTCCCCTTTTTTTCCCCATCTCTACCACCACTGCCCTAGACCAAACCACGATGTCTCTCCCACTTAAACTGTTAAAAGCTCCTGTTTCCACTCATTCCCCTCTTGTCCAACCCCCCAACTTCTTTTCTGTATCACAGCTAGAATGATCTTTTCTAAACACTAATTTAGTCACACACTCTCTTGCTTAAAACCCTCCAGTGGGTTTCCATTACCCTAAGGATAAAAGTCCAAAATCTTTCACGTGGCCTGTGAGACACTGCATGATCTGGCTCCTGTTTGCCCTGTCCTCCCTAACCCTCCAGCCTCAGCCCCTTCATTCCCGCCACAGGGGATCCACACAGGTGTTTTCCCTGCTTTGAAACTCTGTGCCCACTTCTTTGCCCAGTTAACTCCTTGCTTCCTTTAGATCTCAGCTCAGTTATCATTTTCTCAGGGATGCCTTCTTTCCTGACCCCCTAGACTATGCCAAGTTCTCCTGTCACGCTATCTCATAGCTCCGTGAACCGCTCTTTTGCAGCATGCAACACACTTGCAACTTTGAGTTTATCTGTGATTGCTTCATGCTGTACTATGTCTACCTTCTCCATAGAATCTCCAGTCTAGAACAGTACCTGGCACATCCTAAGTGCTCAATAAATGTCTTGAATACATGAATCCTTTTGTCTTTCACACCTAACTCACAAATCTCCAAGTCTTCTCTCACTGTCTCCAATTCAAAGTTCAAACTCTTCTCAGCATTCGAATCTTTCTTTGATCTGGACTTAACCTTACCTGTCCAGAGTACATTTCATACTACTACTCAAACTCTCTATCTGGATGGCCTTTGCTAATTCCTTGCACAAGAACAATACTTTTCTCCTCCTAACCTTTGCTCAGTTCCCCAGAACCTGGAACTCATGCTTTCCTTGAGCTAGTAAACATCGTCTTTCAAGGCTGATCTCCGTTCCCACCTGCTCCATGTACTGCTACAATTACACTAGCTACTGGCACTGGCAGTGCAGGGTACCCTCCGAGTTGGGTTCTCTCCAGTCTTGAACCGGTCTACTAAAGCCTTCCCTCTCCAGCTACACTTCAGGCACCTGCAGGACATATATCGAATCCTCTCTTTCTCTTCTTTCCTCCTTCACGGCCACAACACTAAGCACAGCATCCTGCACGCGAGCAGGACTTCATGCACTTCTGTGCACCAATGAATCAGCATGGCTGCTATTCTGGTGGTAAGCTCAGGCACAGAAGGACCTGGGATTTGTCACCTGAGAAGGGCAACCCTGGGATCCATACCCCTGTCCAGGCTCTACCAGCTCCGGCAGGCAAGGTTACCTCCTGCTCCCAGCGACCCGCTGTCTTCCCAGCGCGGACCGGGACCTCGAGTCCTGAAGGTCACATGGCTGGAGACTGGGGACACCCCAGAACCACGACACCCTCCGCTGCCCTCAGCTTCACCCAGAGTTGAGCCTCCTCTGTGTGTGCCTAGCCCCCGGCCCAAGAGGCCCGGGCCCAAGCCGAACCGCAGCGCCCCCCGAAGCATGGCCCTGCTGCTCTTGGCCGCTAAGTGAGGGGCGCCCTACCCTGGCACGGTCCCAGCCCGCCGTCACTGCTACGCGTCGCCGGCTGTTCATTCGAGCGCGCCCATTGGCCAGCGACCCCTCCGGGCCCCACCCCTCCACCCTATAGGCGGCCGTACTGTCCCTTGACTGCCTGAGAGCCCCGCCCAGGCCCGCCCCCACCCGCCATTGGCGAGCCCGGCGTCTTACGTCGGTCTTGCGCGCCCGCTGGCCGAGCTGGGGAGGGACCCAGGCCACTGCGCTGAGCGGAAGTGCGGCTGAGCAGGTTTCCGGGGCCGCGGGTGTGACGTGTCCCGCGCTTGGCGCAGCAGGAAGCGGCGGCGATCGCGGCCTGAGTTCCCGGCGCCGGCCCCGGTTCCTTTCCCGCTGCCGCCATGCTCGACTTCTTCACCATTTTCTCCAAAGGCGGGCTCGTGCTCTGGTGCTTCCAGGGCGTGAGCGACTCATGCACCGGGCCAGTTAACGCGTTGATTCGTTCCGTGTTGCTGCAGGTACTGCCCCCGCGGGATCAGAACTCCGGGCTCGTCCCCCTGACCCGGTCCCTAGTCCCCCTCGACTGATCCCGCGTCTCCCTCCCACCCCGTCGGCCCACCTCAAACTGGCCGCTCACTCGTAACTGTGACTCCACTTCTTTCTCCCGCCCCCATTAGACCATCCGGCAACTTTGCGCTGTCCCCTCCCCCTCCTCTTTCTGGGACTCTGGCCGGAATCCGTAGTCTATTGAGACTTACCGTCGTTCCGTCCATTCGCCCCCAGCAGCTTGGTTTTCTGTTGTTTCGAAGGCCGGGTGAGATAATGGATGGAAAAACGTCCTTTAAGAACTGTAGATAGTGTACAGCTGCTAGTAAGTCTGATTGTTTATATGAGATGAGGACTCCTTCCTTTCTGGCTCGCACGTGTCCTCCCCTCCCACCTCTTTGCCCCTTTCCCCCAAGCTGGCTGTCTCCTTTTCTCGCAGGAGGAATGCTGAAGAGCAGCTCCCCTGAATCTTCTTGCCCTGGGGACAGGTTTGAGTTTGGGGGAATGTCTAGTTCTTCTCCAAAGGCAATCCTGGAGACGCCCAAGTCTAGGTGTTGGGACAGTCTGAACTCTGAGACATACTCTTTTTCCAGGAAAGGGGAGGTAACAACTCCTTCACCCATGAGGCACTCACGCTCAAGTATAAACTGGACAACCAGTTTGAGCTGGTGTTTGTGGTAAGTGGGGGTATTTTAGAGGGGCAATGATTACAGTCACCACGGAGTCCTGATTATTCAGAAAACCCTGATTAATTGCACCCAGTGTTTATGATGAAGTAACTGAGAAGACACGGAGGGTGGAGGGGGAAAGGGGAGAAGCTCTCGGGCCCAGTCAGAGGGCTTGGCTGCTCCTCAGGTCAGGGAAACCTGCCAGGTGGCTGAGCCAGTCTCTGAAGGCCTAGGTTGAGTTGGCTTCCCTCTGTTCTGGGCTGGCATGTGAGCAGATCTCTTGGCTCTGTTTCTTTCCCTAAACAGGTAGGTTTTCAGAAGATCCTAACCCTGACGTACGTAGACAAGCTGATCGACGATGTGCACCGGCTGTTCCGTGACAAGTACCGCACTGAGATCCAACAGCAAAGTGCCTTAAGTCTACTGAATGGCACTTTTGATTTCCAAAATGACTTTCTGCGGCTCCTTCGGTGAGAGGCCTCCCCTCTCCAAAATCAATTTCTGTGACTTGAGCTTCCTTCCTTCCCGAGGGTGGGTGAAGGGTAGTTATGCTGTGGATTGAAAGGCACTCCTGAGTTTGCTGCCCAGTTCTGGTTGTCCTCTGGGTGTGAGGGCCCTTTTCCTGGATTTGGACTGTTCCCTTTTCCCTTTAGTGAAGCAGAGGAGAGCAGTAAGGTCCGTGCTCCCACAACCATGAAGAAATTTGAAGATTCTGAAAAGGCCAAGAAACCTGTGAGGTCCATGATTGAGACACGGGGTGAAAAGCCTAAGGAAAAAGCCAAGAACAGCAAAAAAAACAAGGGGGCCAAGAAGGAAGGTGAGTTTGAACTTGGACACCTGGGGGCATGAGAAGTCGTTAAGGTGGGCTGGAGTGGTTCCCCGCCCTTCCCTTTGTCATTGTGTGCCTCCCTCGCTCGGGTGCCCACCACCCTCACCATCGTCCCCGGTCCTCGCGATCCCCCAGATGTGTGTTCCTAGTTTTGTCTTACTGATTTGGAAGGCTTTTCCCCATTTGTCTATTTTGTTGGAATTTGGTCTTTTTTTCCCCAGTGAATTTTCTCCTTGGCAGGTTCTGATGGCCCTTTGGCTACCAGCAAAGCAGTCCCTGCAGAAAAGTCAGGTCTCCCAGTGGGGCCTGAGAACGGGATAGAACTTTCCAAAGAGGAACTGATCCGCAGGAAGCGAGAAGAGTTCATTCAGAAGCATGGGAGGGGTATGGAGAAGTCCAGGTGAGCATTCCAGCTTTTGCCATATGTACTGCTATCTAGATACGTTGTGGGGAGGGAGTCCTTGTCTCTGGGGTGGATGTTTCCTCTCCTGCTCCTTCATCGGAACCCTTTGTGCTGTAACCCTTTGCAGCAAGTCCAGTAAGTCAGACGCTCCCAAGGAGAAGGGCAAAAAAGCGCCCCGGGTGTGGGCGCTGGGTGGCTCTGCCAACAAGGAAGCCCTGGACTACAGCGCTCCGACCGCCAACGGGGCCCCCGAGGGGCCCCCGCCCGAGGACATCAGCTTGGTAAGAGGCAGCAGGGCCAGAGTGAAGGCCAATGTCAATAAGAAATGGGGGAGGAAGGAGAGATGAGGAGGGCAGTACTCTTGACTTCTTGGAGCGAGGGGTGAGTTACATTTGGAGCTTCCTGAATCGAAGAGGTGGAGAGCAGTGTAGACAGGGTAAATCCAGGCTTTTCCCCCCACAGCCCATCGTGTTCTTGATCCCATCTCCTTCCTTTCCGCATACCCTCCAGATTCGAGGGACTGGGTCTGGGAGGCAGCTTCAGGATCTGGACTGCAGCAGCTCAGATGACGAAGGGGCCGCTCAAAACTCCACCAAACCTAGGTAGGGGATCCCAGGTGGTGGCTGGTGGATGTGGCTCCAGAACTGAGGAGACTTGACTGCTGCCTGCTGGGCCTATGTGCATCTGTGACCTTCTGTGCCTGCAGTGCTACCAGGGGGACTCTGGGTGGCATGTTCGGGATGCTGAAGGGCCTTGTGGGTTCCAAGAGCTTGAGTCGTGAAGACATGGAATCTGTGCTGGACAAGATGCGTGACCATCTCATTGGTGAGTCAGGAACGGGTGGACTCGTGTTTCTGGGGTAGGGACGGTGTGGGGCAGAATGGCGGTACCATAGGGGTTGTTCACTGCTGCTGGAGCACTCATACCACGCCTGTCCGCCTCTTCTCAGCTAAGAACGTGGCAGCAGACATTGCAGTCCAACTCTGTGAATCTGTTGCGAACAAGCTGGAGGGGAAGGTGATGGGGACGTTCAGCAGTAAGTATCTTGCTGGGCCTGGAAGTGCTGGGTGGGCATTACGCACCCCAGCAGGCCGCCGCGTCCACCTCCACTCTTCCTAGGTGCGTGACTTTTGACAGATCCCGTAACATCTAAATTTCTATTTCGTAACTTAGACTTTGGGTGTTGATGACCTCTAAATTAGGAGGATTTAAATGAACTAATACTTGTAAAGTGCTTAGGATTCCTGGGCAGGCTCCTAGTTCCCTTAGCTCAGAAAGGGGCAGGGCATTCCTGGAGCACATTACTGGGGCTTCACGGGTATATATACCTCTCCCCCCACCTCAGCGGTGACTTCCACCGTAAAGCTAGCTCTCCAGGAGTCCCTGGTGCAGATTCTGCAGCCACAGCGCCGTGTGGACATGCTCCGGGATATCATGGACGCCCAGCGTCATCAGCGCCCTTACGTGGTCACCTTCTGTGGTGTGAACGGTGTGGGAAAGTCTACTAACCTTGCCAAGGTCGGTGCAGTTCCGCAGCCCGTCTCTGACATCATTTCTAAACTCTGCATTTCCTGGCAACTCTGGGTCTAGGTGACAGTTTTCTTTGCCTCTTTTGCAGATTTCCTTCTGGCTGTTAGAGAATGGCTTCAGTGTCCTCATTGCTGCCTGTGATACATTCCGTGCTGGGGCTGTAGAGCAGCTGCGGACACACACCCGGCGTTTGCACGCCCTGCACCCCCCCGAGAATCACGGTGGCCGCGCCATGGTGCAGTTGTTTGAGAAGGGCTACGGCAAGGATGCTGCTGGCATTGCCATGGAAGCCATTGCCTTTGGTACAGTGCACAGAAAGCTGGGGGGCTTGTCTGGGCCCCTTTTCTCCTTGGGTTCTCTTGGAACTTGCAGAGGACCAGGGTTACCCTACCACCAACTTTCTGCTCAGTAACAGGTCAGGATTAGTGACGTGCCGTGCTCTGCTTTGGGGTAACAAGTGTAGTTGCAGGCAAACCTAGTGTATTTGTTTATCTCTATTTGGTCACCTTTATCCTACCGCCATCCTTTTCCTAAATATGCTTGATGGCTGAGTATGGGAATTTTTTCTTACACTACCTTGTAACCTAAGGAAATAAACAGGTAGACTTCTAATATGGCCAGTTTGGGACTTCCTGAGAGGAAAGCTGGAAACGTGACAGTCCAGGAGTTTTGACTTGACCACTTTTTTTCTCTCTAGCACGTAACCAAGGCTTTGATGTGGTGCTGGTGGACACAGCTGGCCGCATGCAGGACAATGCCCCTCTGATGACTGCCCTGGCCAAGCTCATTACTGTCAACACACCCGACTTGGTGCTGTTTGTGGGGGAGGCCTTAGTAGGCAATGAGGCCGTGGACCAGCTGGTGAGCGCTAGGGCTTGGTTCTCTTTCCAACCTCAGCTTTGGCCACTTTAGGTGCATCTTATTACTTACGTCATGTTCCTCCTTTCCAGGTCAAGTTCAACAGAGCCTTGGCTGACCATTCTATGGCCCAGACACCTCGGCTCATTGATGGCATTGTCCTTACCAAATTTGATACCATCGATGACAAGGTAAATATGGACGACACAGGGCGAAGTGGGACTGGGAGAGGGGAATGGCCATCCTTCACAAGGGAGCAGAGGCTCTAAGGGCACACTGGCTCCAAAGCCTCCTGTTGCTAAGGGAGTGAAAAGGAGTGGCCTGGGGTTGACTGGGTATCCCCTTTCTCTGCTTCAGGTGGGAGCTGCTATTTCTATGACCTACATCACAAGCAAACCCATCGTCTTTGTGGGCACTGGCCAGACCTACTGTGACCTACGCAGTCTCAACGCCAAGGCCGTGGTGGCTGCCCTCATGAAGGCTTAACGTGGCTCTTGGCCAATACCAAATCACCGCTTCCCCCCAAAGCCCCCATCCCTGTATCAAGAATGTGCTTTAGAGTATGTGAGCAACTTGTCTTCAGTGTAGTTCAAAGGCAGAGTGAGGGGAGTTCCAGGCGGGGGCTTGCAGCCCCTCCTAACCCCACTCCCTGTTCAGCCCATCCTCCCTCTGCAAGGAGGGCCTAATCATGTTACAGTCACTGCCCATTACCCGCCCCCAGCCCCATGCTCCTCCCCCTTCCTACTCACTCAGGCATCCCTTCACTCTGCCTACAGACTCGGTCTCATTACAGCTTTGACCAATGGTTAGAAGATCCAGCACCAGAGCTCTGCTATTTAAGTGTGGTCATGGGGACGTCCGAGCATCATCCCCAGCTCCATTAGATAGACTTCCAGAGCCAGCTCTGGGTCTTGAGTGGCACCTCCCCCTAGGATACACAGCTTTCAGGTCCCTGGGGCCAGGACGACACCTCCACACTGTGGCAGTGTGTGGCCTGTTCTTAATTGCTGCTGATTCGAGGATGACCCCTGGCCCCGTTTCCCCAAAGCATCAGCTAGGCCACAGTGATGTGTTACAGATGAGTGAAAGAGGAGTCCCTGCTTCCCTCAGAGATGAAGGGAGCCGAGCTGCAGTG
The DNA here is from genome assembly GCF_028564815.1 of Eubalaena glacialis. NCBI lineage: Eukaryota > Metazoa > Chordata > Mammalia > Artiodactyla > Balaenidae > Eubalaena > Eubalaena glacialis. Next base: position 7,708,700 of record NC_083725.1, read on the forward strand.
CTGCACTGGGCTTCTCAGCCTCCAAGATCTCCTCCCACTTCCAGAATCCAGACATAGCTTTGCATGTTCCCCTTCCCGGGAGAAAACCAACTGTCAGAAGGGGAGACACACTGCCCCCTCCCCCTTCTTCACCTGGGATGGATCCTGGCTTTTCCTCATCCTCCTCTACAGTGCCTGGTAGACAAGTGCTACGTTGAATACAGACCTTGTTAAGACTTGTCCTGTAGCTTGGTATTACAGATGTGCTATTAGTGCAATAAGGTGAAGGCTGTCTGCCCAGAGAAATACATAATTTATATAAGAAAATAAATTTCATAAATAAATTGCCTTTTAGGTCTTGGAGTTATTTTACAGGAGGATTCAAAACTAAAATCCTACATCACACTAACTGTAGTTCTAGGATTTATGGTAAGAAGGGAAACAGGAATTGATAATGCTGAGGAATCAGGTAAAAATAAGTAGTTGTCCCAAGAATGAGATCACCTTTCCCCAAGGTGAAAGAAGAGAACTTTTAAAATTTAAATTCGGCTTGTACCTTTGCAGGTTAGGAGTTTTCTAAAGTGACTCAAAGTAGAGCTGGGGCCCTGGGAAGTAAATGAACAAGCTTTTAATACAGCTCAATTATGTAAAATACTGTACACTGTAAAAGATCTAGAAAACTAGAGCTTCAAGCCATGTTTTAAAAAAGCCATTAAGCTTAATTGAAAAACCAAGTATAGAGTACAAAACTGCAACAAGGGCCGCAGCGATCCCGCGGCATCTAGATCCCGAGTCCTTCATGCAGAGCTGTGGCCACAGTCAGTACAGATGTCCCATGGATCTGCCGTGTGGACACAGGCCTGTCCAGCCTGGGGGTGGGGCGGGGCGACTTCCGGGTCCCTTGTCACTTGGGTATTGAATTGGAACAGGCCGCAGAGGATCAGGAACCAGCCGGCACAGCACGACGGGATAAGCTGCGACACCCGCCCACCAACCCCGGCCTTCAACCTCTGCGTTCTGGTACTTCCTAAGAGCTGTTTTGGGTTCTTGTGAGTTTACTTGTTAAACACTGTCCACGGTAGGCCCTTACAGCTTGATCTAATGGTGATTCCTCTAGCCCTCTCATGTACTACAGTCTGTGGAGAGAGAGAAGGGAGAGAGTAAGTGAAGTTTCACAAAACAGGTTTACACATCTAAAGCTGCAGAAATTAAAGTCAAGCTTAACCCTTCAGAAGACAAGACACAAGATACTAGGAAACTTGTAACAGACTTGGTAGGAAAATATAGACTCTTTAACAGGTAGGAGAGGTTCTCCAAGGTCTTAACTAAGTTCTGGGAAAGCATTTTCTGCTGACAAACTGACAAAGAGTAGAACAGGAAACAGTATACCTCTCATTTCACTGTGTGCTGTCGATGAGCCATTTAGCTGGCCTTCTGACCCATTTAGCTGGCCTTCTCTTACCATCCCTGCTAAACAGAACATACATCAGTATCAGATATTTGACTGAAAAGCTAAAACTACTAATAACAGAAAAGCAACCAACTAAAGGGAGATGAAAGTACATGGTCTGACTAAGAAGGATGACATTATTTAGGAATGCACACATTAGGCAGGAGAGTAAACCGGTTAGTCTTCACACTGTTGGGTTAAACAAAAGGGAAGCAGTGAGGTCCCTGAGTACACGGACATTACTTGTGAAAAAAACAAGTGTGCTTGCTGTCCCTAACTAGTCCAGAAGGCCAAGTTTAGGTAAAAAAAAAACGACTCCAGCTGGGGTCGGGAAGCAGCGTGCAAGGGGGCAAATTGAACCAGTAGAAGAGTGAAAAGTAGCAGACACGCCCACAGTATAAAATGGGTTTAGAGCTGTGCTGTCCCACTGGCCACATGTGCTGTTTAGTTTTAAATTAAATTAAAAATTCTGTTCCTCAGGGAACTCCCTGGTGGTCCAGTGGTTAGGACTCCGCGCTTCCACTGCAGGGGCCTGGGTTCAATCCCTGGTTGGGGGACTAAGATCCCGCAAGCCGAGTGGTGCGGCCCGGAGGGGAAAAAAAAAAAAAATCTGTTCCTCAGTCACACTAACCACACCTCAAATGCTCAATGGCCACATGTGGCTTGTGGTTACAGCACTGGACAGAGAAGATTACAGAATATTTCTATCATTGCAGAAAATTCTATTGGACAGCACTGGGATAGATAATGTATAGGAAGAGGTTTAAATCTGAACACATGGGAGGAAAGAATAGCAATCAGAAACATGGCCAATTAGAATATAAACAAAAGACAGCACCCGAACACACAGATTGGTATTCCTCTGTTGGAAAGCACTTTAGCAATATTTATCAACCACTAAAATATTCATGCCCTTTGACCTAGTAATTATACTGAGAACCCATCCTACTGGCAAAAGGAAAAACTGTAGTGATGAATATACCATTCACTGCAACAGTGCTTACAATAGAAAAAACTAGATACTGCCTAACATAGGGGAATAATTAGGTAACTGTGACATCCACACTGGATTATAACACAGTCATTAAAAACACTGGTTATGGGCATTTTTTACAGAACCAGAACAAAAAAATCTTAAAATTTGTATGGAGACACAAAACACCCCGAATAGCCAAAGGAGTCTTGAGGGAAAAAAACAGAGCTGGAGGAATCAGACTCCCTGACTTCAGACTATACTACAAAGCTACAGTAATCAAGACAATATGGTACTGGCACAAAAACAGAAATATAGATCAATGGAACAGGATAGAAAGCCCAGAGATAAACCCATGCACCTATGGTCAACTAATCTATGACAAGGGAGGCAAGGATATACAATGGAGAAAAGACAGTCTCTTCAATAAGTGGTGCTGGGAAACCTGGACAGCCTCATGTAAAAGAATGAAATTAGAACACTCCCTAACACCATCTACAAAAATAAACTCAAAATGGATTAGAGAGCTAAATGTAAGACCGGACACTATAAAACTCTTAGAGGAAAACATAGGAAGAACACTCTGACATAAATCACAGCAAGATCTTTTTTGATTCAGCTCCTAGAGTAATGGAAATAAAAACAAAAATAAACAAATGGGACCTAATGAAACTTAAAAGCTTTTGCAAAGCAAAGGAAACCATAAACAAGACGAAAAGACAACCCTCAGAATGGGAGAAAATATCTGCACATGAATCAATGGACAAAGGATTAATCTCCAAAATATATAAACAGCTCATGCAGCTCAATATTAAAAAAACAACCCAATCCAAAAATGGGCAGAAGACCTAAATAGACATTTCTCCAAAGAAGACATACAGATGGCCAAGAAGCACATGAAAAGCTACTCAACATCACTAATTATTAGAGAAATGCAAATCAAAACTACAATGAGGTATCACCTCACACCAGTCAGAATGGGCATCATCAGAAAATCTACAAACAAATGCTGGAGAGGGTGTGGAGAAAAGGGAACCCTCTTGCACTGTTGGTGGGAATGTAAATTGATACAGCCACTATGGAGAACAGTATGGAGGTTCCTTCAAAAACTAAAAATAGAATTACCATATGACCCAGCAATCCCACTACTGGGCATATACCCAGAGAAAACCATAATTCAAAAAGACACATGCACCCCAATGTTCATTGCAGCACTATTTACAATAGCCAGGTCATGGAAGCAACCTAAATGCCCATCGACAGACGAATGGATAAAGAAGATGTGGTACATATATACAATGGAATATAACTCAGCCATAAAAAGGAGCGAAATTGGGTCATTTGTAGAGACGTGGATGGACCTAGAGCCTGTCATACAGAGTGAAGTACGTCAGAAAGAGAAAAACAAATATCGTATATTAACGCATGTATGTGGAACCTAGAAAAATGGTCCAGATGAACCAGTTTGCAGGGCAGAAATAGAGACACAGATGTAGAGAACAAACGTATGGACACCAAGGGGGGAAAGCTGCAGGGGGTGGTGGTGGGATGAATTGGGAGATTGGGATTGACACATCTACACTAATATGTATAAAATAGATAACTAATAAGAACCTGCTGTATAAAAAATAAAATTCAAAAAAAAAATTAAAAAAATAAAAGGTTACATTTTAAATTTTAAAAAAATGGTCCATATGAAAAAAAAAATCTAAAAAAAAATACTGGTTATGAAGACTGCAGCCATGTGGGAAAATGTATGATGTATCACTGAATAAAAAAAAGTACCGGGGGCTTCCCTGGTGGCGCAGTGGTTAAGAACCCGCCTGCCAATGCAGGGCACATGGGTTCGAGCCCTGGTCCGGGAAGATCCAACATGCCGCGAGCAACTAAGCCCATGCGTCACAAGTACTGAGCCTGCGCTCTACAGCCCACGAGCCACAACTACTGAGCCTGTGTGCTGCAACTACTGAAGCCCACATGCCTAGAAGCCCATGCTCCGCCACAAGAGAAGCTACCACAATGAGAAGCCCACGCACTGCAACGAAGAGTAGCCCCTGCTCGCCACAACTGGAGAAAGCCCACGTGCAGCAACAAAGACCCAACGCAGCCAAAAATAAGTTAATTAATTAAAAAAAAAAAAAAAAAGTACCAGGAGTGTATGTGTACTTTGTTTACAGCCATGAAGAAATGCACAAGGAAAACTTACCTGAAATATACCAAAGTAACTGCTTCTGTTACAGTAATGAATTATAAAAGAATTATTTTCTTTTCCCCATTACTTGGTTTTTCTGAAATAAATGTACTGGGATCCTACAGAATCTTTTGAACCCAAGTAATTCTCACTATGCAAAAGCGAGTACGCAGCACAATGCCAGGCACACAGCAAGAGGTCAGGGTTAAAAAAAAACCATCAGCAAAAGACCTCGGACCTCTCATCGGTATTTATCTATAGAGACTCAAAACATAACCACGGATGGAAGGTAAGCTTGACCTGTCTCAAAACAAAAAAGTGTTTTTAACCTAAAACTGCTCTGCTAGATTTTAGATCACAAACTTAGCTGACCATTCTAATAAAGCCCCTGGCCACACTGAAAATCCTTGATCTTTAACAATTCACAATACCTTAATGAGTGATAACTTTGGGGAGAGCTGCTCTGTTAGGAAGCCCATGCAGCTAATGAAAGAGTCTGTGTTGCTCCACAATACTTCTGATGATTTTTGTCAAGAAAAGACACAGTGTAAGAGGAACAGCTGTCCAGCAAGATTTTGTTCTTTTCCACCCTAGCATCTTCCCCGGGTGGAATATCCCAGAACGCAGATCAAAAGAAATAAGTAGAGCTTGGCTATGTACTCCTTGCCCAGTGGAGAAGCCTGCTGAGAGTCCTATGTGTGGGCAAACAGCAGAAGAATCCGGAACACTGCAGGACAGCAGAAAACATACCCCCAAGAAAGAATAGCAAATTGCTTTCACAAAAGAGATAAACCAGAAGATTTGTCTTTTTAAGGGTTTTTAAAAAAAGTCTTCTGGAAAAAGGGTAGACCTAGTTTTCAGTGTTCAGTTATGGTGATGCCTTTTACAGATCTTGTTCCATCAAAACACAGCCATGGATAATAAGAGCTTGTGGAATTTCTCATCACAGGAGAATTCCACTTGAAGCAATCTGATTCAGAAGAGAAACCTGGGAATGATTATTGGGTATAGGACAATTAAATCAATCTATTAATCTACTAATAGATTAATAAATAGATTAATTAATAGATTAATTTAATCTATTAAATTACCTGTACCTTAACAGGCTCCCTAACATGTATTCAGATTGACAATGAAAATGCATACTGGCACATGACTTTTCAAGAACATATTCTACTTACAGCAGGAAAGTTCCTTTGGAACTGCGTGGTGAGTCAGAATGGCCATACCCTGGGGTCCGGCTTTATTCAAACTGAGATTTTAAAACGCGTTCTCCAATTTAGCTATACCAAAAGGTTTTGCATTTTGTAGAGTAACTGAGAACTTGCCTGGAGCCATTAATAAACTGAACCTTTTATCCCCATTTGGCTTTCCTGTTAGAACCTGGAGGTAAAATGTCAAGTGAGTGGTACCCCTAACCTCTGACTTTAATTCCACCATAACAGTTTCCAAATAGCATTTTCAAAGTGTGTCGTTTTTTTTTTTCTGTTTATAAAGACAAAGCATAATCATAGAAAATGCTAACATAGAAACAAAATATTAGAATATATCTACAATTTTGTATGCCAGGGACTGACCATGGTGGCATTTTACAACCGGTTTTTTTTTTTTTTTGGTCACTCACAGTATTATATCTCTGACATTATTTTGGGCAGTAAAAGCATTTTTTCTTTTATGGCTTCATATGTATTTCATCAATTAATAAATGGTGTATTTATAGAATCCCCCATTTTCTGGAACATTTTAGATTGCTTCCAATTTTTGCCATTTATCTACAACACTGATTACATCCCTACACTTGTATCTTTGTGCAACTGTGTCGTATAATTGTGCAAGTGTCCTGTGATCTCCTTAGGAGAAACTTCTCCTAAGATAAATTGTATCAAGTGGGATTTCTGGGTCAAAGGTTTTAAACTTCTGAACATATTCCAAATTTCCCCTTCAGAAAAGTTGTACTAACTTTACCTTCTCACCAATACTACATGAATGTATTCTTTTCCTCACAGCCTTAGCCGAAAGGGAGTTATCATTCTTCTCTATTTTGAAATCTAAATTCTAATTGTATTTTACTTATTAATCTGAAGACTAACCGCCATCTCCCTTCATAATCTGGTTAGGATTATATTCCTCATCTTGGTGATGACTTTACCCACCACAAACACATAAGAGGCTGAAGAGCGGTTGCCCTCCAACCCCTCTCAGTCTCAAAATGCATCTTACCTGACCTTCCCCTTGTGGAGATCTCACATGTCAGTCGCTTGAAATATTCTGGAAGGTCAGCATATTCATTTCCATAGGAGATGACCTTAATCCCTTTGTCCAGCATGTTTTCTCGAAGCTTCTTGAACTCGTCCACATCTCCTCTCCGAACCAGCATGAAATGTTCTAAGTCAGATTTGTGCTTGACAGCCTCCAGAAAAAGGGCTTGGAAAGTGGTGTCATCCACAGTCCAGCCACAGCCCAGGAAAAGGAACGACTTGTTTTCATAGAGCTTCTGAATCTCTCTCTTGTAGGAAAAGAAACATATTAATGACACCGTGAAGACGTGTCTGAAACAAGAGTCAACAAGGTCATAACTGCTGCATTTAGCAGACTGTGATGACCGATTAACCAGCATTTAAGAGGGGAGATGCATCCCGTGAAGGAGTCTGACCTCCTCATTGTTTATTATTGTAACTTGATGACTGCCCTAAAATTGTATCTTTACCTGGAATTCTCCTGCAGGCTCTCTATTCAGGGTCTCACTGGTCTATGCTTACAGTTTATTTTTTAGATCTATGTGCCCAGAGGCCATAAGGCAATGAGTAGTCTTCAGTATAGCTTACTCTTCCCATTTTCTTGACCGTATCTGCCTTTTTTGCTTAACAGAATAAGCCGTGGATAACTAGAGAAGAGAATTCCATCACCAGATCTGCTCAAAGAAAGCCTGACACTTAGAACATTAATATATACATGTGTGTATACATTTATATACATGTGTGTGTGTGTGTATATATATATATATATATATATATCACACACACTACACATATATAAATATAAAAATATTAGAAATCATAGTGATGATAGATGCAGCTATAACAGATGTCAGGGAAAGAACAGGCGAAAAAAAGTCCCCTTATGCTTTAGAAAACATCACATTTTCTTGGTCTTTTTTCACAAAGAAAGTCTCCATTTTATCACCCTATCCAAATTTTTTTCTATGTTTTCCAGTGAGCAATAAGTGAATAAGTGTGATGATTCAATATAAAACCATCACCATTTATATAAAATCTCTTTAGAATGTATGCTCTAGTAGTAATTGGTCAGTGAAAAGCTGCATAAATTAGTTTTGGCATAGAGAGGGCCATTAACACTATATATACCAAACGATGAAGGGTAGTAAGTCTTCTTTGTATGTGAAAATGACACCAATAACAGAGTGCCATCTGCTGGGTGTCAATCAGGAACAAAGTAAAACCTCAGAGTTTGACACCTGAAGAGATGTTTGACATTTCCAAAGATGGCATGCACAGCCACAAGTTAAGAAGCACAGGAAAGAATGCTTGGCCTTCCTTTTTTTTTTTTTTCCGCCTTGTCATATGGCATGTGGGATCTTAGTTCCCTGACCAGGGATAGAACCCGAGCCCCCTGCATTGGAAGCACAGAGTGTTAACCACTGGACCCCCAGGGAAGTCCCGGCCTTCCAATTTTAATTAATGAGAAGAAACTGTTATCCCTGGAAGACCAGTGGCGTATTTAGAGGTTTCCCAGGAAGGCTCTCCCGAGAGCAGCAAGGTCAGCACCACTCACCATAACTTCAGTGTTCCTGAGCACGTTCTGATACCCAGCTGGGTGAAGGACAATGCCACTAGGGTTGGTGTAGACCCCATGAATGTGTAAGACGCTCAGCTTCCGCTTCTCCTGAGCCCACTCGAGGACCTGCACAACACAAACACAGCTCAACCAGGCGGGCAGGGCTGAGCACTTGCTTCGAGGTCCCAATGGGCAAGAGGCTCTTTTGAGGACAAGGCTTCTGACATAACTCTCCAGCTTCATGATACTATAGGCCAAGAATGCGGCCACCCGACGTGGCCTCACTTTCTACTTCATGCATGACTGTTAGGAATGAGGGCAGCAAGTCTGGTGATTTCTCTTTGAGAGTAACAAGCAAAAATTAGAATTTATGTGTCATAATTTGCAGGAACCACAGGGCTCTTTCCACTGGTGACATACATGACAGCTCTGGATGACCATCTCAGGAAGGATCCCCGAGATGTCAAACCTTGTATCGATGCCCTGGTCTAGTCCCCCTTCACACTTACTCCAGGTTTGGCCATATGGCTTGCTTTAGCCAAGGGGGCATTAGCAAACAAGAGCAGAAGCTTGGAAAATGTTGGCACAATGAGTCTTATTTCTCTTTTGCTGCTTTTGGAACCCAGCTACCATGTGAAGAAGCCTGATGGCCCAGCCGACTGCCTGCACCAACAGACATGCAAGCAAGGCCATCTAACACCACCTAGTCTGGCCCCCAGAGGACTGCAGCCATGTGTGTAACTTGCAAAACCGGCAGAACTGTCCAGCTGAGCTGATCAGCCCAGCTCAAGCAGCAAATTCACATTCTCACGGGCAAATAAAACATCGTTTTAAACCATAAAGTTTTCAGGGTGATTTCTTGTGCAGCAATTGATAAGCGATAAAAGAATCACTTCAGTCACCTCTGAGTTACCTAAAAGGCTACCAATGAAGAACGATTATTTAGATGACAATGATAATAATGGCCAACTGGATCCCATGTTTCCATTTTCCCAAGGACTTGAGACAGTATAAATTTATTTCTAACATTCTAGAGAAATAAGATATGGATTAGGGAAAAACAGTCAAGAGGCACAGAGATTTAGAATTAGAGTATTACCAGGCTCTATTCTGACTGCCAGTCAATGGCTTTAACCCTTAAACTTCAATATTGCCCCTAATGTGGACTAAAATACAAAGCAAATCTTGAGACTCTAGGATGAAAATGAGAAGGAAGATTTCAAGTCTGACTGATACCCTTAACTTTAAAAAGGCCCTTATGCTTTTGATGCTGGTCATGATCTTTGGAGATTGTATCAGAAACAGCATGGAAGCTGTTTCTTGCCATTCATTTTTTAATTTCATTCAACCATTTATAAATTCAAAAATATTTACTGAGCACCTACTATGTACCAAGTACTATCTTAGGCATTAGGGTAAGAAGGGCTGACATGGTTCCTGTCCAAATGGAGTTGCTATTCCTCTGGGGCAAACAGGCAGAAAACAAACAAACCAAGAGGAAAATGGAAAGTTATATCAAGTGCTTCATTGAAAAAATGAACCAAAAAATAAGGGTGGGTCCTTTCTTAATTAGGATGGTCAGAGAAGACCTCTCAGAGGAAGTGATTCGTAAGTGAAGACTTACAGGTGAAGAAGGAGCTGGCCATACAAAGCATGGGGGCAGCAGGTGGAAAACACTCCAGCCAGAGAAAACCAGTCTTTTCAGCACCATTTCTCTAAATTGGATTTCCTTTTACGACTCGAATTCAAGGTCAGCAAAATCACAAGACTGGCATTATAGCTACTGCTCTGGCAGAGGCAGTACTGTGACATGAGTGCCAGTGGGGGAGTCATTTGTCTCTTCAAACTCTACTTAGCTGGGCTCTAAGTGGGACACAAAGGCAGGCAGGCTCCCAGGAAAACGAAGTATGAAGGCAAATTACAAAAACTACAGGGCAGGACAAATGAGACCCTGTGGCGGTTTATAATCGGTTTGTTGTTTTTTTCCCCCCTCCTTCTTCAATCATTATGTCTCTGACATCTTCTTATGGCAATGAAAACATTTTCCCTTTTATGGCTTCAGTGTATTTCATCAATTAAATGGTGTTATCTACAGAATATCCCATTGGCGCTAGATTTCAAATTACAATCTCTGGTGACCATTCTAACAAAAGCCTTCTCTCATTAGATGACATAGATGGACATCTGTAATTCCATATTATGGGAGATGGCTTAGGTATATGGTATGGGCTACATTAAAAAAAGAAGTCTGCTGAGGTGTCCTTTGAATACTAATCTCAACTCAGCTGTCATTTGGCTTGAGACTTGTTCTTCAGACATCAAAAAGTAGCTTTCGTACATTTCCAACAGATGCCATGAAGAATATATCCTAACGGAGAACTCTAACTCAATACTGCACCCACCTGGTATTATCTAGTGTTAAAAGATTTAGATTTCACAGTTCAAATGGCTTCCTATAATCTTGCTTAAAATCGGGAGAAACTGTCAAAACTCACAGAACGGAACACTTTTAAGATCTGTGCTTTTTACTGTACATTGATTTTTATCTCAAAAAACAAAAAACAAAAATCCAACCAGGGATAACAGTCTCCCTTTCCACCTCTCCATAAACGCCAGTACTATACAATATCCCAACCAGAAAACAGTATTTCTCATGAGGATACAATCCATTGGCCTGAAGAGAGAAACTAATCCTTTGCTTCTTACCTTCTTCTCATCAGTAAGGTCAAGGGATTCAAGTTGTTTTCCCTGATCTGCTGCATAGAGTTCCAGGAGATTGTCAAAATTTGTAGTTAATACCAGGGCTCCATTTTCCATCAGGTGGAGAACTGACTGAAGTAGCTGTTTACCAGAATCTTCCATCTTTGACTCCAAGTCATCAAATACTTCATATAAACAGTCCTTGAAAAATGTGGATCGAACATTACTAGTACGCTGGGGAGGGATATAAGAGAGAAGTTAGTTCTAGCGTTTTGGTAGGTCATTTGTTTCATTAAATAACAGCAACTTTTTGAAGAGTGCTTTGCACTTATACTGTCTCTGGGACTTCCCTGGCGGTCCAGTGGTTAAGACTCTGTGCTTCCACTGCAGGCGACACGGGTTTAATCCCTGGTCGGGGAACTAAGATCCCACATGGCGCGCAGCATGGCCAAAATATTAAAAAAAAAAAAAAAAAAAGTAAAAAAAAAAAAAAAAAAAAAAGTAAAATACTGTCTCCCTCACAGGGTTCTAATAAGGAAAATAGGAGGATACATGCCAAGTGCCAGCTCAACACTTTAGCACAAAGCAAGTGATCCGCACTATTACATCATATGCAAAGAAGCACACGCTCTCTAAATAGGCATTTTTATAGAATGAAGAAGATGGGCATGGCGAGGAGAGGTGACTATTGCCCGGACTAAAGGAAAACTGGGGCAGAAAGCACAGCTCCAACTACCCTTTAAGCAGGCCTCAGGTAAGAATACTTTCTGTTAAACTTTCCTTATCTAGGGAATAACCACTAAAAGACAGCTGTAAATGTGGTTTAACATGTCTTTTTCTAATCCTAGGTGCTTTTTACAGATGCTGATGGATTTAGGACAAACTGCTTACCTTCTCCCTGCCTGTTTTTTTCCCTGGTATAATTCAGCAACTTGTTTACAAAGCTGCTAGGGAGAATATTTAGTACATGATAAGGGTTACCAAAAGTCTGCATTTTGCAACTGTTACAAATACCAAAACTAATCAGTTCTGAACAGACTCCCTATTTCTTAACAAATGGTTCATTTAGATAACTGCTTTCCCAGGTTTGTTTTGAATACTACATGTAAATATCTCTGAGAACTAATGAGGAAATATAATACCAATCTCAAGTGGGAAGTTGGCTTTCTAACTTAAAAGGCAAAGTGATCCCTAGGACAAAAGGAATTTGAAACAAGAAAGTAACTATGCAGTGTGCTATAACAAATATCTGATCCCTATCTTATCCCTGCAACACCATTCCACTAGATAATATCTAAGCAAGAATCAGTTCTTAAAGGCCCCATTATTCCCCATTCAAACTCCAAGTAACTGCAATTAGCTGCTAGATAGCAGACTAGCCATAATCCTTCTGTTATTCCTTAAAGTAGTCCCCCTACCTTCCTGGTTTCCCTTGTATACCTTTCTAATAGCCGATAAAGATCTGTTTCCATGGAACCACATAAGTAGATTCATAAAGCACACTTCAATTTGCCAAATGTGCTTCCTATTTTTTTCAAAGTATTTAAAAAAATTATCCATTTTTTCATTATACCTTCCAAGTAAATGGTAAATTATTTTCACAGGAGAAAAATGAGAGCCCAGAGGTGAAACAGTACCTCTGCCTGGTGATGACACACCCAGAAGTTTGTCTAGTTCTGTCGATCGCTGTTCTATGCTACATTTACCACAAGACAGGCTTCTCAGTGTACCCTGTTGTCAGTGGGCTCAGACTCCTTTCTAGGGCTAACTAGATGGTACAGCCCATGATTTATGTGGCTAAGAATGTGGGTCATGTTTTTCAACTTCTGTCCGCTCTCTTTACATCATGGCATAAATTATTACGTCACATATTAGCAGCCCACAGGCAACCAACTAGGGACTCTAACACTTAATCAGAATGAACAATCTGATCAGAAACGAACAGTGAAGAAACTGAATTTCACTACATGCAAGAGTCAACCACTACTGAATGCCAGGCACTGTTCTAGATATGTTATCAAAAATATGGTGCGCCTTTAATGTCCACCAACATTACAATCCATGTACCCTATAATCTTGCAATCTCATTTCTGGGAATATATCCCACAGATGTAATTGCAAACAAACAAAATGACATATGCAACATTATCACTGCTCTGTTACCTGTGACAGTAAAAGACTGGAAATAAGCCAAGTATCCATATACAGGAAACTGGTATGGAAAGATCTCCAGGATATACTGTCACGTAAAACAAACAAGTGCAGATCAGTATGTCTAGGATGCTACCTGTTGACATGGGGATGGAAGCAATGAAATAAGAATACATAGAATCCTATTTGCTTGTTTTTGCAGAAAAGAACATTGGAAGGATACTCAAAAAGAGTGGTGACCAACTGGGGGCAAGTTGGGGAAAGGAGGTAGACAAAGCCATGGGTGCGAGTGAGATGCCATAATGGATGTACACCTTTTATACCATTTTGATTTCTGCAATGTGTATAAACAATACCCATTCAAAAAAGGAAAATTAAGTTTAAAATTAAAGAATATGGTGATTTTAGGAACTTCCTCATCTTTCATACCTTCATTTTTTTTTTTAATAGCACTGCTCCAGGATGGTAGGGCCATCAGAAAGCAGGTTTTTTAAACAATTTAATTAATTAATTTATTTATTTATGGCTGTGTTGGGTCTTCGTTTCTGTGCGAGGGCTTTCTCTAGTTGTGGCAAGCGGGGGCCACTCTTCATTGCGGTGCGCCGGCCTCTCACTATCGCGGTCTCTCTTGTTGCGGAGCACAGGCTCCAGACGCGCAGGCTCAGTAATTGTGGCTCACGGGCCCAGCTGCTCCGCGGCACGTGGGATCCTCCCAGACCAGGGCTCGAACCCGTGTCCCCTGCATTGGCAGGCAGACTCTCAACCACTGCGCCACCAGGGAAGCCCACATACCTTCATTTTGTACTCTGATTCATACACACACACCATTAAACAACACTAATAAGCCAGCACCAGTTTAATTATTATGCACACACATAAAAACACCTGGGTATACGACCAGGTAAGCATGGGTGTGGGATATACTTCCTTGCTTCTAAGAAAAGAAATACAAAAGGTTAAAGTCTGGAAATAAAAGTCATGGGTCACTTATTTTAGCTAACTATCTTTGGGTCCTCTTTCTTTGAGTTATTACATTTTGCATATCAACATAGAGAGGAAGGAAAGCGGCTTCTATAGCTGCATCGATTTCCTCAGACTTAAAATCAACTTTTTCTCTCTTGAAACAGGTGACCCTAGAACTGAATTTCCCACCAGTGGCCTGTCTAAGTAAAGACAAAAGAATGAAAACAAACAAGGAGGTTCCAAGGTCAAAAGGAAATGCCAAACTCCCACACATATTTATGGACATTTTCTCATTCGTTTAAAACAGTGAACTGCATCCAGTGTTGTTTCATTTCCTCCTGCCCTGTAACTCCCATCCTTCTGATCCCAGACACAGTAAAAACTACAAAAAAAAAATCCTGACTCATTTTCACCAAGGTTATTAACATTTACAGTGCATTTACTCTGTGCCAGACACTTCCCATACATTTTCTCACTTATTTTTCAAGTGGGATAAGTAGCATTATCCGAGTTTTACAGGTTCAAAAATAGATTCTGAGACGTTAAGTGATTTGCCCAGGGTCCCAGTGCCTTTAAAAATGGCACAGTCTTTCCGGTTCTGAAACCCAAGATTTTTGCAATGGCATTTCCCTACTGTAAGAAACTGGCTCAGTAGATGGGCCTATTAACCCTGTCATATTACTGTTGTTTGTTAGATTCTTAAAAAAAAAAAACCAAACAAACAAACAAAAAACCCAAAAAGGCCATTTTCAAATGTATTTTGAGTTTTAAACTGAACTAGCCACCTTTTTTCATCAAACATCATTTTTACTTGAAAGAATGACTGGCAGACAAACTTTGAGTATTCTCAGCATTCTTGCAAAAACAAATGAAGTGAGCCTGTCATTTCGAGGGAAAACTAGCCAATGATCGCTGCCATTGTTGCCAATGATAAAAGCTGAGCTTTCAAGCAAAAATCAGATTTTTAGAAAACTTTTATCTGCCACCATGAGCTTGACAGCTTCCAAATACCTTTGTGATGAGATTGGTGGTGATATTAATGGATGCAATTTTTTTGGATGGTGTAATGAAATGTGTCAAAATCTAGAAGATACGTATAACTCAGTGAAGCAGTATTTTCCCAATGGGTAATGTTACAAAACCGTGCATGGGTAGAAGATGGATCATGGATCTTAATGCAGCAGCATAAGGGAAGTTCAGATTCCGTATCACCAATAACATGGATATGATCTGATATCAGATTCTTTATGGCTATTAATCTTTAGGAAGCCATCACTTACTGAATTTTTGGTGTAGTATCAACAACGAGTATCTACAATTATCCAAAAAGACTATTAAAATACTTTTCTCTTTTCCAAGTATGTACCTGTAAGCCCTGATTTTTTTGCATAGTTAAACCAAAACCTCACAAAGACACCGAACTGACTACGTAAAGCAGATAGGAGAATCCATTTTCAATTAAGCCAGACACTGAAGAGATTTGCAAAACGTGAAACGATACCACTCTTCTAATTTATTTCTGTTTTTGGAAAATATAGTTGCTTTTCATAAACACGTTATTTATGTTAGCATGTAACAGGCTTATTATTATTTTTAAATCAACTTAATGTTTAAAAAATTTCTCAGTTTTAATTTTTAATATAGTGAATATGAATAGACATAACCCACATAAACAAGAGCTGTTTGAGATTCTCAGTAATTTTTAGGCGTATATAGGGGTCTTCAGACCAAAAAGTTTGATAATTGCTACTCAACTGGAACTGACACTACGACTACACTTTAAGGTGAATACTAAACCTTCATCCAAAGATAATTAGTGACTCCAGTTTGATGTTTGGTTAGTATACATTTATTGACACTGACTTTAAATCCTCTCATTACTTTCAAACATAACTAACCCACCTAGCAAGGTCATGCTTTCTAGTCTCAGGAGACCTTTTCAATGGATGAATGAAGGCTTCAGCCGAGTGGCACGGCACCATGCAGACAGGACTTGCTGGACTAACACAGCACTCTTTGTCCTCATGAGCTCTTTCTTTCTTTTTTCCCCCAGAAATACAACATTTTTGTTACTGGGCTGACACACTTCTTTAATACTTTTCCCTTATATTTTGGGTCTATATACTCTTTACCTTTTTATATGACAACAATTTTGTATTTTTTTGAACATTAAAAAATTATGCTTTCTTCTTCTTTTCTCTCAAGTGTACTTATGAGATATTAACACAGCCACCCTCACTTTCATTGGCTAGTGTTTGGACCATACAGCTTTTCCATCCGCTTACCTTTATTTTTAACAGCTTTATTGAGATATCGTTCACATAACATACAATTCACCTATTTGAAGTGCACAATTCAGTGGTTATTTGTAGATCTACAGATATGTGCAACTGTCACCACAGTCAATTTTTTTTTTTTTGTGGCTGTGCCTCACAGCTTGCAGGTTCTCAGTTCCCCGACCAGGGATGAATCCCCAGCTGCAGCAGTGAAAGCCCGAAATCCTAACCACGAGGCCACCAGGGAACTCCCCATCACAGCCAATTTTAGAAAATTTTCAGCATCTCAAAAAGAAATCCCATACCCTTTAACTATCACCCTCCCACCCTCCATCCCTGCTCCAGTCCTAGGCAACGACTAAACTACTTGCTGCTCTAACAGATTTCCCTACTCTGGACATTTCGTATGAGTGGAATCCTCTAACATGTGGTCTTTTGTGACTGGCTTCCCCTCAGCATAATGTTTTAAAGGTTCATTCACATTGCACCACGTATCAGTACTTGATTCCTTTTTATTGGCAAGTAATAGTCTATTGTGTGAATATGCCACATTTTGCTTATCTATTTGACAGTTGATGGACATCCGCACTATTTCCAGCTTTTGTCCATTATGAGTAACGTTATAAAGATTTGTTTATAAGTTTTTGTATGGACATACACTTTCATTTCTCTTGGGTATATGTGTGTGTGTGTGTGTGTGTGTGTATATATATATATATGCACAAGTGGAATCGTTGGGTCATATGACAACTCTATTTATTTGTTTGAGAAATGGCCAGACTATTTTCCATCCTGCCTGCACCACTACACAATCCCAGCAGCATACGAGGGTTACAGTTTCTCCACAGCCTTGTCAACAATTATTACCCAACTCTTTGATTCTAGCTATCCCAGTGCGTGTAAAGTGGTATCTGACATAGTTTCTGATTTGCGTTTTTCTAATGACTA
This sequence comes from Eubalaena glacialis, assembly GCF_028564815.1. Classification (NCBI taxonomy): domain Eukaryota; kingdom Metazoa; phylum Chordata; class Mammalia; order Artiodactyla; family Balaenidae; genus Eubalaena; species Eubalaena glacialis. The sequence goes on from NC_083725.1 coordinate 7,726,126, forward strand.
ATGATGTTCAGCATCTTTTCATGCACTTACTGGCTATTTGTATATCTTCCTTGGAGAAATGTCTATTCAAATCTTTTGCCATTTAAAAACTGGATTATTTTAAATGCTGGAGAGGGTGTGGGTGGGAATGTAAACTGGTGCAGCCACTATGGAAAACGGTATGGAGGTTCCTTAAATAGAGCTACCATATGACCCAGCAATCCCACTCCTGGGCATATATCTGGAGGAAACTCTAATTCAAAAAGACACATGCACCCCTATGTTCACAGCAGAACTATTTACAATAGTCAAGACATGGAAGCAACCTAAATGTCCATCCACAGATGAATGGATAAAGAAGATGTGGTACATATACACAATGATACTACTCAGCCATAAAAAAGAACGAAATAATGCCATTTGCAGCAACATGGATAGACCTAGAGATTACCATAGTAAGTAGGTCAGACAGAGAAAGACAAATATCATATGACATCACTTATAAATGGAATCTAAAAAATGATACAAATGAACTTATTTACAAAACAGAAACAGGCTCAGAGACATAGAAAACAAACTTATGGTTACCAAAGGGCAAAGCAGGGGGAGGGATAAATTAGGAGTTTGGGATTAGCCGGTACGAATCACTATATAAAATAGATAAACAACAAGGTCCTACTGTATAGCACAGGGAACTATATTCGGTATCTTGTAATAAACTATAATGGAAAAGAATATGAAAAAGAATATATGTATAACTGAATCATTTTGCTGTACACCAGAGACTAATACAACACTGTAAATCAACTATACTTCAAAAACAAATTAAATTGAAAAAAACTGGATTATTTGCGTTTTTATTAAGTTATAAGAGTTTTTTTTATACATTCTGGACACTACACTCTTATCAGATATATGAATTGTCAACATCTTCTCCCATTCTGGGGGCTGTCTTCTCACTTTCCTGATAATGCTCAGTGAGCCTAGTAGCTTTTACAACTTTGGTGAAGTGCAGTTTATCTATTTTTTCTTTTGATTCTTGTGCTTTTGGTGTCATGATTAAAAAACTACTGCCAGATCCAAGGTCATGAAGCTTTAAAACTATGTTTTCTTCTAAGAGTTTTATAGTTTTTAGCTCTTACATTTAGGTCTTTAATCCACTGAGCTAATTTTTGTATATGGTATGAGGTGGAGGTCCCATGAGCTCTTTAAAGTCTATTAATTTTTTATATTGTTCTAGGTTAGTAACATTTTACCCCAATTAAGGACAAAGAAATGAAAAGACGAAGTAAAAGGCCCTAAGTGTTTGAATGAGTCATGATCTAGGAGGGAATTACCAATACTTTTAAATGCCTTTCAGGTTAACACTTAATGACACTTCTTTCCTATAGGCCCTAGGGCATAGGGGGAAAAATCAACACTGATAATTGACTGCTTAAGGCATAAGAGTTACATTTTTTTTCAAGGTGCACTTAATTCATTAAGCTTTAAAATATGCTTTGGCTACTCTACTATTTCCAAATATATCTTAAGTGAATCCTGATTTTTAAGACATTTTTAAAACGAAGCAAGACAAGGAGGCCCTTAAATCATTCAGGAATTGATTTCCAGCTCAGTTTGCTAAAACGCAGCAAAATTCCATATATATATATATATATATATATATATATATATGTATGAATGATTGCCTTTAAAAGGAACATTAAAAACTGGCGTTGCTTCATCCACAAAATAAGAATTATCTCTAATCTCTCTGAGGTTCCCTGAAAGGCATGGATGCCAGGGAACACAGCTTTTATAGTAGTGAGTGTAGAAAAAGTAAATTTAAAACATAGCAATAATGGGACAGTGGTCTCATTTTGTACATATAAAGGCCTCGACAACATTATCATCACCATCATCACCAACCCCCCCCCACCACCACACACACTGAAATGAGGTCAAGGGAACTACCATGATTCGGGTCCATAAACGGACATTTTTCAGAAGAGCCAAATGTTATGCAAATCTATAGGCTAGAAACATAAATCTCCTTATTGCATTCAGCATGTGAGTCTGGTTTTAGGAAAGGTCGAACGCCAGGGCTCACACAAGGGTACTCACAGGAGAGAGTTTCTGGATGAGGTCATGGGCAACATGGACAAGGTTCTTGTCTTCATGGAGACACTTCTGAAATTTTTTGCTCTCCTCATCTTCTAGAAGATCAAAATCAATGGCCGCATCCAGTAAGGCCTGAATCAACCCCTTCCAGGATTTCAGGGCAGGGACCTGGGGTGCGACCGCAGCACTGATGCCTGTTCCAATCACCAGCACGAGCTCCCGAGGCTTCTTCGTTTTCAGGCTTGGGAGCAGCTTCCTGAAAAAGTCAAACAAGTGAGAGGACTGGGAACGTCCAACAGACACGAGGCACAAAGACCGTCCAAAGCCACGGTTTTCAGCTCTAACTCCTACGGCCGCAAAGATGACAAGCACAGGCTTGATGCCTTTCCAAAGCAGTGTGAGCACAGCAGTGCCGGTGCTTGCTGAGAAAGTAATAACCCTACCGTGGAAATCCTACAGAGCCACCGTAAGACCAATCTTCTGCTTTGTAGTCCTCTCAACCTAAGAAAACCCACGAATATCAGGAAAAGGTCCAACTACCACCACTCAGTTGAGTTCTGATAACTAAATTATATTTTAAACAAACATGAATTTAAAAAAACACGTCTGATTTGATTGGGATTCCAGAGAGAAAAGAAACCCCCCACATGTGAAATTCCTACTGTTGAGAAATGCAAAACAGGAGATGAAAGAAAAGCCAATAAAAAAAACGTAAGCCCAAAGTTTGTGAACACACAGACGAACGTGAACATGACTGAAGCTGAGCACGAGACAGTCAAACATGGGAACACGTTTGCCTTCGGCTTTGTTCTAGACGTCCCCAAGCAGACAGGAAAAAATAGTGGCCAACAGAATTCTGAAAACACAAAAGCCTTACATACCTAAATACAGAAACAACTATTCAACGGATATGACGGAAGGTGGAAAACATTCCTTTCTTCCCGTGATAAACACTGAGTTCTGTCCTGACTTCTGCGTGAGATAATTTTTGTGTTTTGGTACAAATTTTTGTGTTTTGTTTCTCCAGGCCCCCTTCATCCTGAAACTATATTAAAATCTGTTTGAAATATGTTTATGCACTTTAATTTTTGCTGATGGCATGTGTTTTCCTAAGAAACTGCCCTTCTAGACCTTTTGTCCACGTAATACAATGAACAGAAAAAGGATTTGCATGTTGGCATAATGCAAGAAGGGAAAGGTACTTTTAGCCTTGAGAAAGCTGGTTTTGAAAAAACCACCTCTAGAACTGCCTCCCCTATTCCCAAGTCCATGAAAAACTCATAAAGCACCATACACATGGAGTCCCTGGCCGCAAAAGCTTAGTCTGCTGGGGAAGACTGATAATAGACATTAGAAGCAAACAATGAAAAACGCATTTCAGTTCAAGGGGATCAAGAAAGTGAAGCGCACACAAACATATACTTAAAATTTCTAGAAGGGGGTGACTAGCAGATGCAAACTACTGCACATAGAATGAATAAACAAGTCCTGTTGTACAGCACAGGGGACTATATTCAATGTCCTTTAATAAACCATAATGGAAAAGAAAAAAAAATTTCTAGAAGGATTCATAAGAACTGTAAATAGTGGTTAACTCTGGGGATTGGGGAGAACAGGGATTTTTGCTTTCCATTTGAATGTGCTGTGCTATTTGAATTCTTTACCTCATACATTATAGATCTGAGATGTGATTTTTCCAAATTTAAGATTCCAGTTAAAAGGGAAAAATTTAACAGTTATGTTTCACCTCTGGTTCTTCCTAAAACACTAAATATTAGTAATTTTTTAAGAAGGCATACATTCATAAAAAGCAGAATAGGAAAAGATGACAACAATAGGAAAAGTAGACAAAAGAGGTCAATAGATTTGAGAAGCGGTCAAGTAAGAGCTGATTCCCTCTGCAGAAGCTTGGGAAGGTTCAGGCACAGCTGAAGGTGGAGGGTCAGTTCTCTGCAAGGCTGTGTCAGAAGTGGTCAGAACTCTAGGACAGGAGGCCTGTCCTCCAGAGAGCTTCCACCAGAGGGTTCTGCATCTGAGAACACCGTGCACAGCTTGGGGAGGGGGGACTGTGCACATTCTGTATAAGAAATATGAGACTCTCCCCTGCCCCCCTCTCCTACAGGAAGACTCCCGGATGTTGGCAGTCAACCTTATGCCTGTACCTCAACCTCATGGGGTCAGGAGGTGGGAGGAGTTCCCTTTGGGGAAAATGGCCAGCATGAGAGAAAAGACCCACAGAGTCCGGCAGGCTGTGGAACCCGGCCCATGCTTGTTACCCACAGGGAGGCCCACCAGCCACCAAGCCCCTCGTCACACACAGAGTCTCCATTGGCTTTTCAGTGTTTTCTCTTAAATATGAGCAGAAAAATAAGGGTCGCCTCACCTTTGAACAAAATCCCCAGCATGAGAGTTATACCCAAACAAACCAGCAAATAGAAAGGAACTTGGGGGAAATAAGAGACAATCTGGGAAAGGGGAGAAAAACTGAAAAGGAAACAGTGACATCCTGACATAGATTTTTTTTTTAAAATGGCATCTGTGCAACAGAACAGGATGCTATAAAAAAAACTGGGCAAACGAAAACATTTCTTATTTCTATAAAAAAAAGACAGAAATAAAAAATTCATAAAGTTGGGAGATACAACTGAGAAAATCTCTGAGAAAGTAGAATGATAAAAACAAAAGTCATAGAAAGCTGTAAGAAAATTAGAGACTTATCCAAAAGGCCCAACATCTGAATACCAAGAACTCTACAAAGACAGAATACAGAAAGAACTGTAAAGGAAATTATCAAATAAGTAACACAGGAAAATTCCTCCAAAGTGAAATTATTAGTAGCCTGCTTGAAAGAGCTACCTGATATCCAGATTCATATGAAGATACATCATTGTGAAATTTCAGATTACTGAGAATAAAATAACCATACTTACAAGTTTCTAATGAGAAAAGAAAAAGAGGTCATATAATACAAAGGACTAGGAATTAGAAGAGAGTGGCTATTTTGGCAGGAACACTTAAGATGTTAGCAGAGAATGGGCAATGATTTCATAACTGTAAGGAAAATGAGTCCGTATCTAAAGTTCTACACTCAGCCAAATCATCAAATCAATGTAAGAATACGATAAAGACATTTTCAAATGTCTCCCAAAACTTTTCTCCTCTGAATCCTTACTAAGGAAGCTAACGAGATATTTTTCAGCAAAATGAAGGAGTACGCCAAAAAGGAAGACATAAGATCCAGGAAACAGAGGATCCAATACAGGAGAGACGTGAAAGGAATTCGCAGGGTGACAGGAAAGGAAAATGGCAGACAGCAGCACTGTGGCAGGCCTGGGGCACAACTGGCCAGAGGGAAGAACCCACGGAGCAACTTTAAACTCGTACATTACTGACGTGTGTCAGCAGATTAGGAGATTTACTCTCTGTCACAGAGTTTGAATTTAAGTGGATAGGTTCACAGAAAACAAAGCAAACCACCCCCCCCCCAAAAAATGAGACAATCTTTAATAACCTGGAGGAAAAAATGGACAAGAAAAAGAAACATAACGATAACACATTAGGCTCAGCTATGAATACTATTTATACAGTCATACAATGTAAATATTAAACCAAAAATTGTGATATAAAACACACTAGGAGGCTGTGAGGAGAGTCTATGGTGTGTGTGGGGGGGGGAGGGCGGCTGGGGACATGAGGGGAGGATTCAGGACAGCAAGCCTAACCCTACCTTCCACAACCAGAAACAGATAAAACCCAAAACTAAAAAACAGCAGTACACATACAGTATTAAAAATCTGGATGTAAATATTAGAAGAAACAGACAAAGTTGAAAGCGATTGCCTCTGAGGAGGGGGTGAGGCACTATGAGCCTTGAAGAACTGACTTTTAAAATTATATACATTTCTGACCTTGATAAAAAATAGAAATTAAATGCAAAATAAAAATAATCTAATTTTTATATGAAGGCCAATATTAATTAGTGACGCCAACTGGGATGTAGGGCAAGTTCATTATTTTTCATTATCTACCACCAGTGGTGATTTCCTCTGTTCCTCGGATCCCCTTCCTTTGTTTACCTGGGCTTTTTGGTGGGAGGTGCGCCATCACTGAAGAACCCACAAATCTTGTCTATATCCGAGGCCTGGCTCCCTGTAGAAGCCATCCAGTTTCTAAAAGAGATTAAACACCATGGACCACAATTAGATGTGTAAGGTGTACCATTCAAAATAGCACATGCATTAAACAGTTTTAACAAGCTGTACATCCTAAAAAGTGTTCTAAATGTATAACTGGCTTAACGGAAATTCATTAATTAATGTGTCCCAAACTTAAGGAATTAAATTCATCCAAAGGAAAGTAACCTCAAAATTATGACTTTGGAGCTCTATATTGTTATCCAAAGTATACAGATATATATAAGTTCTGAAGGCTTCCCCTCCCCCTCCAAAACCAAACAAAACCAACATCAACTCATGCCAATTGTTGGCCATCACTTTGTGGAGCCTAAGAAATACCTGCTATTCTCCCATGAGACAGGCTTGGGGAAGACTTAGAGGATAAAAATAACCCACAGGGACTTCCCTGGTGGTACAGCGGTTAAGAATCCGCCTGCCTATGCAGGGGACAGGGGTTCGATCCTGGCCCAGGAAGATCCCACATGCCGCGGAGCAACTAAGCCCATGCGCCACAACTACTGAGCCTGTGCTCTAGAGCCCACAAGCCACAACTACTGAGCCCGTGTGCCAGAACTACTGAAGCCCATGCGGCTAGAGCCCGTGCTCCGCAACAAGAGAAGCCACCGCAGTAAGAAGTTCGCATACCGCAGAGTAGATCCCACTCTCCGCAACTAGAGAAAGCCTGTGCACAGCAACGAAGACCCAATGCAACCAAAAATAAATAAAAAAAAAAGATTTAAAACTAACCCACGGGTAAGTGTGCTAAATGCCCCCAATTATCCTTTACTATCACCTAAAGAAATCACTGGCTCAAGAATAGAATAATCAATACTAATTTGCTGATTGTTGAACATCCCTTGTTGATGGACAATTGTGTCCTCACGGGCAGCGAGGCATGACTCTCTAGCTAAACACAGAGTGGGTTCTGAGACACTGTGAAGAATGGGAAAGGTATTACCGAGCAATTATATTCAGGTGATAACTAGCCAAAGTGAAAGAATTATCGTGGATTAGAATAAGATCAATAAACAGTGGTTTTAACTGATCAAAAGTTTACTAAACTTGCTAAATATAAGGACTGTTCATTCTAAAACAGCTATACTTTAAATATTGCCTCCCCCCCCCAATGAACAGAAGACAATACACATTACCAGAGTTTGGGACTTTTTAAAAAAATTTGTATTTATTTATTTATTGTTGGCGTGTTGGGTCTTCGTTGTTGCGCGCGGGCTTTCTCTAGTTGCAGCAAGCGAGGGCTACTCTTCGTTGCCGCGCGCATACTTCTCATTGCGGTGGTTTCTCTTGTTGCGGAGCACGGGCTCTAGGTGCACGGGCTTCAGTAGTTGTGGCACGCGGGCTCAGTAGTTGTGGCTCACGGGCTCTAGGGTGCAGGCTCAGTAGCTGTGGCGCACGGGCTTAGTTGCTCCGCGGCAGGTGGGATCTTCCTGGACCAGGGCTCAAACCCGTGTCCCCTGCATTGGCAGGCGGATTCTTAACCACTGCACCACCAGGGAAGTCCCTGGATGTTTTATTACCTTACATTGTCAGTACTTAGAAACCAAATTAGTAATAATTACTTGAAGCTTGCTGTTTTATCAGAAAGCTTTTTTCTTTCTTAAGACATTTTTAAAAGTTTGCTGAATTAGTTTTTCTGGTAAAGAGAAGGCTAATTCCCTCAACTCATATTCCACCACACATACGGGAATTCTTCTTTGGTATCATAATCACTTGGAAAATAGGGATCACAAAATCCTAACAGTGAGTGAGGAAGTAGACCACCTTTCCAGTCAAATCTCTGGTTCTGTTGGTGAGAAAGCTGGGGCTCAGAGCAGACAGACGAACTACTTAACTCAATAAACCTTGCCCTAGCTTCATAATCATCTGAGATGCTTGTTAAAAGTATATGTTCTTGGGCTTCCGTGGTGGCGCAGTGGTTGAGAATCTGCCTGCCAATGCAGGGGACACGGGTTCGAGCCCTGGTCTGGGAAGATCCCACATGCCGCGGAGCAACTGGGCCCATGAGCCACAATTACTGAGCCTGCGCGTCTGGAGCCTGTGCTCCGCAACAAGAGAGGCCGCGATAGTGAGAGGCCCGCGCACCGCGATGAAGAGTGGCCCCCACTTGCCGCAACTGGAGAAAGCCCTCGCACAGAAACGAAGACCCAACACAGCCATAAATAAATAAATAAATAAATAATGTTAAAAAAAAAAAAGTATATGTTCTTAAAGATAAAGTCTATTAGTTAATTTAAAAGATAGTACATGTTCCCAGGCTCTAATCCTACATTACTGAACGAGAATCTCCACAATCTTCAGGGGATTCTTATGATGAGACAAACAGGGAACACCTAAATGAAATGCAAACAATTTCCCCACAATCCAACGTTTTGCTAAATAAAGGATGCACACCACATGCCACACTCCCTTCTTTTATGTGTACACATCACTTATTACAGTCTCACAGCTTCCCAGTTGCCAATACCAAGAGTTAGGAGTTAACTGCCATTAAAATATTTCCATGAGGTTTTTATTTCTCTGAAGTCTACTTATGCTCTAGACTGGAGAAGTCGTGGCAGGAGAGTGGGAATTTCTACCACATATGCGACAACCCAGCAGTTTGGGGATGTTTTTTAAAAGAACACAATGAAAAGTGTATATGCTTATGCTCTTCCCTTAGATATGGCTGTATAAACCCATCTGCAATCTGGACAAACTACACTCATGTAAAAAACACTGTGTCTTGAGAAAGATGAAAGTAAAACATAGAGGACAGTAATTTAATGTTAAGTTTTGAAGATGGACATCTTCATAATCCAATGTTTAATTCAGCTACTAAACCAGAGTTTTAACTCTTATATAGTGCTTGCCACGTGCCAAGCACTATTTACAAATATTAACTCATGTTATCCCCATAACCTTATGAAGTACTATTACTGCCCCATTTTAGTGATGAGAAAACTGAGGCACAGAAAGGCTGGGTACCATAATTCAAACCAAGGCGGTCTGCCTTCCAAGTTCATGCTCTTAATCGCACTATTACAACCTAAAAACATTCTCCAAGTATTAGCTTCTCAGCTTCTTTTCCCTCCGTTTTCATATTAATTTTTTTTGGCTGTGTTGGGTCTTTGTTTCTGTGCGAGGGCTTTCTCTAGTTGCGGCAAGTGGGGGCCACTCTTCATTGCGGTGCGCGGGCCTCTCACTATCGCGGCCTCTCTTGTTGTGGAGCACAGGCTCCAGACGCGCAGGCTCAGTAGTTGTGGCTCACGGGCCTAGTTGCTCCGCGGCATGTGGGATCTTCCCAGACCAGGGCTCGAACCCGTGTCCCCTGCATTGGCAGGCAGATTCTCAACCACTGCGCCACCAGGGAAGCACCCCCCGTTTTTAATTTACAGTCCAAAATTATCAAAAAACGGAGCTCCCACATTCTAGAAAGATTTACTTGAAATAATTGTAATGCTTCATAGCTGCTACATGATTAGGTGCTCTGTTGATGCAATCACGGCAGTCGGCTAAATTCAGGAGCTAAATGAAGCCATTTTTTTCTGGTGATAAGCACTACTTGTCACTTACCTCCCACCACCAACAACCTACCAGAGCCCTAGATCTGTCCTATCATTTTCTCCTGGAAAGTATGCAAGGTCATTCTGCTGGATTCTCTTTTCTGACAGATGGTCAATTCTTAGTGTCAACACCTGAATACTAAGCTTTTTAATTTTTTTCTTTACAGAGCCAACTGTTCCGAAGGTCCATTCCATCTACATAATTTAAGAGAGTTAAATATGGCCGACAACTCTTGACAAGTTGTTACTGGAATGTTCTCGGTCCTCTTAGGAACTGAACAAGAAGTAATTCAATATGCCCACATTAAATTTGACCATACATTAATTCTGTTTTCTAACAGGATAACATCTTTTCTTCAGTCTAAAAGATGCCTCATATGATACAATCTTACATGTATACCTCAGTGACATCTAAGCATAAACCATATCTTATTCCTTTTAGAGTGTTATTTCAGGAAAAAAAAAATCTATTTTACCCCATTGTTTAAACAATCTGCAGGCACTGCTAAAGAGGTTCTAAGCTAATTGCGAAAATCTTGCACAGAATTCCTAATATGCATCAACTAGTTCACACATTAATTTCTTTATGTGATCACTATTTGAGTTTTCATTTTAGTGGGACTTAGCAGAGGTGGAAAAAAGCTTTTCTGCCACAAGAAAACAAAGGCAACTACCTGTGCCAGTGTCTTCATTACTCCAATTACTGCTAAGCCACTGAGAAATCCTTTAAGGCCAATAGAGTTCAGCAAAATAAAAGTTAGACGTTCGGTAAATGCCAAGACAAGTAACCTCATTAACAAACTTTTTAAGGCCTAAGTCTTCGTATCGGATAGGATACTTCTACTTTGAAATCTGTCAGCTTGGCAAGAAGTAGAATGCTTATATCTGGTGGGTGAAAAAGGGAAAAATCAAGGCAAGTGTTCTAGGAAAAATCCATTAAGAAACATGGAAAAGGTAAGAGAAAAAGGATTGGTTATGTGAATGAAATTAAGATTGTATAAACTAGCAGTTGTAGATTTGAAAACATGAAAGAATTCCAGCTCCTCCTTTCACAGCATCCTGGTGCTAGCAAAGATGGCAAAATCTGGCTTCTTTTTTCATGGAGGGATGAGAGTGGGGTCTCCCAGCCCACTCTCCTCATGCTGATCCGGGGGTCTCCCTGCGCTTCCAGTGTGTGGTCTTCAGCCCAAACAAACCACTGACACGCCAGAAGGAACACAGAATGATACACTTGCAGATATGGGTGGATGGAATAAAAAGGAAAGAAAAGTTCTAATGATGGCATTTTTGCCTGGAAATAAAAGATCTACAAATGACTAGCTTGCAAAGATGGTACATTTCTTGTTTTAAAAGATCAGCTGTATTTATAGCAAGCTTTCCCCTCTTCTATTAAAAATAAAAATAAAATAAAACAGTGACTGAAATAGAGACTGGCTTATTTCTCTATCATAAACATAGAAAAGGGTTAACTTTGTTTTTTTAAGGGAAAAGACAGTCATCCTCCGACTTGGAAGAAACCAAGCCCCTCTGATTGTGGCTTTTGGACTAATTTCAACACATCTGTTTTTTTTAGCAACTATGGGAGAGGAAAGAAGGAAAAGATAGCCAGTGTAAGGTACTACAAAAGGGCACCCGACAAGCTTGTTGACAATTTAACAATATAACTAAAATAGTTTACTAAGGCAGTTGATGAATTCAGTTCTGTAATGTAGATTGCAGCCTATCCTATTTGTTTTGTATAAAACAAAATTTCCATTTTCTTCCTTCTCATTCATACAAAGAAATGGAACTGATATATAAGAACTGTATCTAGATGTGCCAGGATGCAATCCCTCTGTGTACCCCAGTCTTGAAGTCTTTCCTCTACCTCTGGTTAACCTAGTTTGCTCCTACTTTTATCCCTAAATTGTATGTGCCTGACACCCTCTACCTTCTGTCAGATAAGATCTGTATCACACTCATTTCCTTTAATACAGTCACTGATAAAATGCCAGATTGATACCACTTATTCTTGGGATTTCACCAGCAAACAATGACCTATCAATGAAAAATGTGAGAATGAACTCATAAGATATAGGGTTTCTGGAAAGACTTTAAGGATTGAGAGGTATAATCACAAATTCCAGAAAGCCTTTTAACTCAAGCCCCAAAATAAACTACACTGGTATTCCAGGCTCAAGAGCTCAGATGTTGTTTATATCATTTATTTTCAATTATAAAACCAAAGTAACACAGCATGCATGTACAGGGAACAAAAAGTGTTTCAAGAAGGACTAATGGAACATCCAAATTAAAATCTGATTTGAATTAGAAGTTGGTGATGGAAGTTGATGATTTTACCATGCAAAGAATGATAACTAATGAATTCCTTCTTTGTCACTGCTTTCCCTCCTGTGAAGCTTCTGAGAAGCTTGTATCTGAGACAGTATATCCTGAAAACAATGACACATGTTGCTAAGGAAGGAGACTTCAAAAATATTTAATAAAAATATTTTCCATGGGGACTTCCCTGGTGGCGCAGTGGTTAAGAATCCTCCTGCCAATGCAGGGGACACAGGTTCGAGCCCTGGTCTGGGAAGATCCCACATGCCGCAGAGCAACTAAGCCCTTGCGCCACAACTACTAAGCCTGCACTCTAGAGCCTGCGAGCCACAACTACTGAGCCCGCGTGCCTAGAGCCCGTGCTCCGCAACAAGACAAGCCACTGCAACGAGAAGCCCGCGCACCCCAACGAAGAGTAGCCCCCGCTCGCCGCAACTAGAGAAAGCCTGTGCGTAGCAACGCAGCCAAAAATACATAAATAAAATAAATTTGTATATATAAAAAAAAAATATGGTCTTTATTAAAAAAAAATATTTTCCATGTATCAAGTAGTACAATCATACAATTTCATCACAAGTGACCTACGCAATTCATTAAAAATAAGATTAAATAAATCTTCAAGGGTAAGATTTTACATTCTAGCCAGTCCTTGAAAACTAAAGTCCCCTATTAAGACAGTGTGAATTATGAATGGCTGGACCCTCGACTGCTTGCTTCTCATGCCACCAAGAGGACACACAATGTGCCGCATACAGACACAGGTTCCTTCAAGTCCGGGCGAGCTCAGGCCATGTCACCATTATAGAGGATCTCTCTATGAGCTGAAATTTGACAAGTCGTAAAGAAGGGAAGACCTTCCTGTCATAATAAAAATTAAAATGTTTAGTAAGAATATCCCACCTAGTTTCCACTCCTTTTTACTTTCTTGAGGATTTCTGACTTAAACAGCACTGAGTTTGAAAAAATGTTTTTCAAGTTGCATTTTGACATGGAGCTTGGCAAATATTATGGTTAAAAACTTCAAGTGTAGCTGAATGTTAATAGTGATTAAGTGAACGTCAACACCAGGTGAGACATCTCAGAGGTCCGTCGTGGCCATGTAATCCAAAACCCGTTCACAGTAAAACCAAGGACAGAATATAGGAAAGATACACAAAATAGACTTGTCTTTGCACAATATCTTAAACTGACATAACGGATAAAAAAGAACTGAATAGATACCCATCTTGGGTTCTTAATTATGTTTAAAACTCAATTATCAAAATACCCAGTAAAGAGGGATTTCGCAAAAAGCTTGCTGTGAGTGCATTCAATCTTTTCATTCTGTCATTCAACAGAGATTAAAAGTTTATGAAGTGCTCGCTCCCGAACTTCCCACTCAGGATGGCAATGGAACTGGAGGCCTACAGAGGTCATGGCATTTCCTTTTAAAGAAAAAGAGGGCAGACCATTACCTTTTGGGGTGATGCTTATGCAGTCCTATCTAAAGGAAGGAGAGAAAAGGCCTTGCAAATTTTTCTAGGGCCTGTCTAACTCAATTATATTAACCTGTACCATTTTCCTTTTTTACTGTGAGACGAATGTAGAATGTTTTGTTTCAGAAAGTCAAAGACGTGTGCTTCTCAGCATTTTCTTTAGTGATCATACCTCAGCTTTAACCTCATGGGAAACTAAACTCAAAACAATAAACAGCAATTTCACAGAGAGGACTCAAGTATGAAACAACCATGACAAATTGGGAAAGGAATCAGTAAGAAAGAAGTTTAAGAAACCACGAAAGGATACTCTGAAAAATAAAATTCAGAAACATGGGAAAAGATCAGTTATGGGCAAGTACGGCAGAACACCTCCCTGGATAAACTAAGCCTGGTTCTTTATAAAGAATACTGTATGTGCAAAACAAAGATGATACTGAATATACACACCAACAAAATACACTTGATGTGCATGCAACTCTGGCAGTATTCTACTACATTAGTATTGATTAGGACTGGAACTGAGCAGAACCCTGCACCCCAACCCTGCCCAAGTACAAACACCCCTCCACGTCTCCTGCCTCTTGTCTGTAGAGAAGCTGAAGTCTCCCAGGCCTCCCTGAGTCACAAAGGAGCAGGCTCAAGCAGCTAATGATTAGGACAATAGAGTTACAGACTCAGTGTCTGATGCAGGTTCCTGAGTTGTTTTACAGATACCGTAACTGCCACCAGAGGGAAAAGGCTGACTGCATGATGACCAGACTGCAGTTATGACAAACCACTCCATCTTGAGCAGTACGGAATCTATGGCTAGCACAGTGCCAAGAACTGACCTTAAGAGAATGGGATTAACACTACTGCTGAAAATAATCTGTATCTTTGTGGGCATCAAAATAATTGTAGCTTGTTCTGCCCCTGTATGGAAACGGGCAACTACAACTGTGAGCAAAGAGATGCTACAGACCCATGTCAACATCTTCCACTCGAAGAACACGGCACCCTACGTCAGCAGTAAGAAGTTACAGAAGACAGACCTTTGCCCGTGATCCCACAGAAATGGAATGATGTTCTGACAAGTGGGGATTTGTAAGCAGCTTTTGGCAGGAAAGAGCTCTCTGCAGGAGGCCCCTTTGCCTTGTCACTAACCTTAAACCAGCCCCCAGCGCCCCCCGCTCCCCCCCACCCCGGCTCTACTCATCTCCGGCCCCAGTACACCTTTCAGATCTTTTGACCACATGATACCTTTCCTAATCCTAGTCTGTTGGTTCTTTCCGTAGATCAAAGGAGTAGAAATGAAGAATAAGTAACAGATAACCAGATCTCCTCCCCAGCTTCCCCTTCAGTAATCCGGCGAACAAACTGTGAACACGATAGCAGCTAAAGAAAAATCATGGGAATTCCCTGGCAGTCCAGTGGTTAGGACTTGGTGCTTTCACCGCCGTGGCCCGGGTTCAACCCCTGGTGGGGGAATAAGATTCCCACACGCTGCACAGCTGGGCAGGGGGGCGGGGAGGGATCATCACAAGACGTCAGCAAGCCTGCACACAGTGGGATGTCGATGACTGTGACCCCCTATGTGAATGACTGACTGAGATTACTTCCCTTTTTCCCTTTAAAAACTTTCACGGCCAAGCAGAATCTTTGGAGATGGTTTTGGGGGGACACTGAGCCCACCATCTCTGCAGATTGCAGGCATTCTATAATTAAAAGCAACTTTCCTTTCTACCAACATTTCTCTCTCTCTTGAGTATTGATTTCTGAGCGGCCAGCAGCCAGACCTGATTTGGTAACAGGACCTTATGAAAGTAGTGTGCCTGATTTAGGTCACAAACTTAAGAAACACATGGAAAATCTCACTGAGTCAAAGAACAGAAAATATAGATCACCAAATGAAAATGTTAAAAAAGGATTTGGAGCAACTGAGCTTGAAAGAAATAAGGGAGGTGACCAAACCTGCTCTTACAGGGCAGTTTCTCCCAGACTCGGCCCAATCTTCACCCCCATCACTGCCCCTCTTGGAGATAACTGCATTTGGCACCTTTTGCCATCCTTTGCTGTAAAACAAAGCCTTTGGCTTTTAACCTGAGATCTCTAAATTGGAAAGGTAAATTTTCAGCTTTTACTAAACGCTAGGTCATATGAGCTTGTGATCTAACATCAGTTTCTCATTCACAGAAAAAGTGATTTTTGGCTTGTTTGTTTGTTTAGCTGCCCTTTGAAATGAATTTAAGAAACTTGCGTGTTACTTTGGAATTACCTAAATCAAGTTAAGACATGAGTCGGGGTATTTATAGATTACCACCTGCAGAGCATTCACAGAATGAAAATTCTTTCCCTAATTTATTCACTTATTTTGGCTTATGAGCTTTTGAATTTGACTGAGAAGCCTGCTCCTAAAAGGCTGAGGAACTCCCTCCCTCCCTCTAGACCTGCTGGCTTCTTTACTGTCCCTCAAACAGGCCTGGAGCACTCTGGCCTGGGGCCTTTCTTTGTATGATTGTTCCTTCTGCTGGATCTTCACCCCACACCCCCCCACCAATCCGCACAAGTTTCCAATCCTTTGCTCAAGGCAGACCTTCTCAATGATGCGACCCTGGCCACCGTATCTGAAGCTGCAGGCTCCTCACTCACTGCATCAACTGCTCTACTTTTAATTTCATAGCACATACCACCCCCAGTATACTAGTTATATTTATTATTAGTATAATAAAGATATTAATTACGCTTATTATTTGCCATCTGCCTCCTCCCACTGGAATATAAACTCCTCAAAGGTAGGGATCTTTGTTTAGTTCACAATGTAGCCCAAGATGCTAGATGGTGCCTGGCACAGAGTAGGCGTGAAAATACTTCCTGAATGAACTAACTGAAATGTAAGATGTTGCTCATGATCAGAATTACAAGAAAGAAATTTATTGTGCAACAGAGAATGCATTTCTAATTAAAAGAAACACCCTGTGACTGCTTTTAATGCAACTAGGACCATAAAAGGCCATTTCTTTTTAAAATGGAACAAATGGGAAAAGACAAATTCCTGTGAAAATTGAGTGCACAGTAAATCAACATTCAGGCTATCACTTTTCAGATACACCAACAGTCACAACAGGGAGTGAAGGTAATCTGATTCCAGCAGGCAAAAGAAGGATTTCAGACTTAAAAGTTTTAAGACTATCCTCTGACACTAAATGAAAAATTTTAGATGTAAATAATTTTATTTTTATAACTCAAGCTTCTGATATCTAAGATGTAAACTCATGTAGATTCTTAACGCAGGAACTCTTTCTGGCAAACAACTCAAAGACCTTAGTATTTAGGGCTAAGAAATCAGTTTCTTTTATTTAATATATTAAATCTATCCTAAGTGTTTTACAACTAGAGAAGTCAAAGTCTTTTGTAGCAGCAAAAGGGATTTCGAAACACAAATTGGATTAAGTCACAGTTTAAAATCACTCAAAGGCTCTCTGTGTTTAATAATACGAAACTCCTCATCCTGCCTGCAAGACCAGGCCTGGCCTGGCCTCTCCAGTCCTCTTGACAACATCCCTTCCAGCCGTCTGCCTCACCCACACAGAACACATCACACACCTTCCTGGCTCACACAGTCTTTGCTTAGAGTGCTATACTCTGCCAGGGAAACAGGAGGGAAGGGGGCAGGACACAACCTTTGAAAGAATAACATAGCCTGAGGACATGACATAAACTGATTTAAACCAAATGGGTCCAAGATGGTGGACAAGTCAACTTCCACTAGACCTTGAGCCTCAGTATACACTCACTGTAACACATCAGCAAGCTAAATGATACACCCACAGGCGCCATGACAGTTCCAAGACCGACCATAAGGATCAAAAAGTGGGCAGTGGCCCCATTCCTGGAAATTCCCCTTCCCTAAATAGCTGGAATACTCCTCCCACTCATTAGCCTATGAAATTACCCACCCCTATAAAAACTGACAACCCCCATGCCCTGGTGCCTTTCTCACCTTCTGGATGGCCCACACTCTGTGGAGTATGTTTCTCTCTAAATAAAACCACTTCTTACCTATCGCTTTGTCTCTCACTGAATTCTTTCTGTGATGAGACATCAAGAACCTGAGCTTCATTAAGTTCTGAGACCAGGCGTGTGATCTCAGTTGGAAGACCGTGGGTTTTGGCCGGGTTCGAGTACTGGCACGTGGGTTCAAGTCCCAGTCTGAGGTGCAGAGTTTCAGCTGGCAACCATGAAGGGCCAGTGATAAGGTAAGAAAATGCTGAGAGTTACGTCTTGGTCCTAAAGAGGCCTGTGGGATGCTGCAAGCCAGGCATACTAGGGAAGATGCTCTGCCGATGTCTGCTCCTTTTTGACTGGCGAGTCAACCCTGTATACTTATGCACATCCAACAGCAGGTCCAGGACACAACTGTTAATCTCTGTACTCTTCTCCTTGACTCTGAGGTTTTTCTCCTACATTCTTGCATTCTTGTTCATTCTTGCTCTATTTCTTCCTTCCTCCCTCCCTCCCTCCCTCTCTCTCTCTCTCTCTCCTCCTCTTTCTTTCTCTCTTTTTATTTCTTCTGTTAACCCCAGGAAACCTATGTGACCACCAAGGTGTACTTTTTATTGCTCTTACTCCCCTCCCTCTGACCCTTACAAATGCTGACCCTTTATTCCCAACTTATAGCTAGACCAACTCCCGTTCATCGTCAACACTGTTGGGGACGTCTTCTGTGCCGTTTCTTTGTGACTTCTGGGGCTCTAACACCTGGTTGGGAGACTACCTTAGAAGCGATAGCATCTAAAATCGTTCAGTGCAGATCTTGACTAAATTGCGTGGAGGATTTTGACTTAAAAGTGGAATTCTGGATACCTCGGGAGATAGAGACGTCACCTCTAGCTTGTCTGAAATGGGTCAGGCCTCATCAATCCCAACCAATACCCCTCTGGGCCATATATTCTGAGATTGGGAAGATTTGGACAACAGAAATTAAAAGGAAAAAACTTAGTAGGTTATGTAATCAGGTTTGGCCACCATATGAGTTACGAAATTTAAAATGGAGTGAAATTTTCATGGCCTTGTATCTAAGCAACGGAACCCAAAAGGAATTTAAGGAGTGTGTAGCTCAGGAGGGATAACTCTAGGAAGGACACAGAGGGCATTTTAACTGGCCCACCCTACAGAGCCGTGGATCCCAAATGAACGTGGATCCCTCCTCCCCCGAGGTACAGGCCCTTTTGGCTATGCATTTCATAGCCTAGTCTGCCCCAGACATCAGGCACAAAATTCAGAAAACAACTGCTGGTCCTCAGACTCCAATGAATGACTTGTTCCAATTGGCTTATTTGGTTTTCAGTAATAGGGATATGGCCCAAAAGGCTGAATGCTCCCAGAGAAATATGCAAAAGGCCCGAATGATTGCAGTGGCTTTGTTCGTTCAGAGACCACCAAAGAGGAAGCCGGCTTTTCTGGACCAATCTGGCCTTGGCAGACCACAAGGCCCACGGGTACCCATACAAGGCCAGTGTACCCTGTGTGGACAAAAGGGGCACCGGAGGGAGGATTGAGATCGATGTGCCCGTTGCAAGCAGCCAGGGCACTGGAAGAAGGAATGCCCCAGATGCCAGAGAGCGACGGGGGCCCCTCGGCCATTGATGGTTTTGCAATCAGAAGACTAAGGGGGACAAGGCCAAAAGTGGCTCTGCCTAGAGATACCATCGATGTAACTAATGTAGAGCCTCCGGCGGTCATCGATGTGGCAGGCCACTTGACAGAATTTCTTATCGACACTGGTACAACCTTCTCAGTCTTAACCCAAAGGATTGGAAACCTTAGCAATCATAAGGGATACGTAATGGGGTTGTCAGGGAAGAGACACAGGCAAACTTTCCTGGAACCCCTTTTGTGCAAGATCAATGGCCAGCTGTTTTTACATTCCTTTCAGTTTGTGCCTGACTGTCCCATCCCTCTAATAGGAAGAGATTTATGAACTAAGTTAGGGGCCACTCTGTTTCTCGAGGGGCAAGGGAACCACCCTCATCACCAAATGGTTCTAACACAAAGCAAAAAGGAACAGATAAAATCTGAAGCTAAAATAGAAGCCTTAGTAGACCCTGGAATGTGGAATATTGAGGTTCCGGGCTTGGCCAAAGATATCCAGCCGGTGATTATTAAGTAAAAAGGGTTATATAGTGTCTAAATATAAGGTACAAATTTCTTAAACCTAGGGGAAGATCCTCAAAAATGTTTGTAAGTAGATTACCAAAATAGGAGGCCACTGCTCTGACTAAACTGACCATAGCTGGTATTCAGACCCTGATAGGAATTTTGGAAGAGCCCTTCTCCCCTAAGCTAAACAAGGAAAAGTAAAACTTTCCAACACAGGTGAATGGGTATGTCAGTCCTTCAATATCAAAAGAGGGTCAAGTAATTTAGAACTTGACTGGTCAAGGATAAATAGAAATCTTAAGTGTTTTTTCTGTCAACACTAGTAAAAAGGGTTTAGGTAAGTGACCTTGATTTGTTCCATCTGCCAGAAGCCAAATTTGAGTCCAACCTCTTGTAACTGACGGGTTTTATGGTGTACCTGTCTCAGGACTGAACTTTTGGAATGGGAACTACGAGGTCTCTGTGTTTGTGTGTTCATATGTATCTATACGTGTGTTGTAGGTGTACGGTACTGCCAAAAATTAATTCATAAAAGAGCTCTACTTAATTGGCTTTTAAAAAATTAAGCGCTTATGTAAATACCCAGAAATAGAAAATAAAATGGCCAGAATAAATTTCAGGTACGTGTCATCTGGAAAATATTCAGTACTAAACTGATATCTAGTATTGAAGGTGGCTTAAACTTGTTGGTTTGATTAATATAGACATGTCTTTAAAATCATCAATGTTGAGTATAATACTTCTGTTGTACCTAGGTTAACTAGGGGTCAAATAAAACCTTATTCTACCTGTTATAAATTTGTCAACAAGAAAAGTAACTCAATGTGAAAAAAAACATTTTTAAGGAAAGTAACATGCATGTTTTCAGTAAAAGAATGTGGGAGGAATGAGAAAAAAAACTGAAAAAAGTTGTGCATGATCAAGATTTTCTGAGATTGGATTAAATTTAGTTGCATAAATGAATTTTGTTGGGAGTGGGCTGGGACAAGTCTGGATTTGCTTTCTCCCTCCAAAGTTTTCTTGAAATGCTGCTTTTAACAAGCGATAGTATGAGTTTCTTTGCCTTTAAGTGATCTGTATTTACTTTTGAGATCTTTTGTAACTTTGGTTAATAAATATTGTCTCACAGGGACCTATGATCTTATTTGACCAAGTGTTTGTAAACTTTTGGACAAACTTCCCAAATATCAAATTTTAATTAAGTTTCTTTTGATTTCCAGGTAACTTTTGGGGTACTTTAGAGGGGCCCTGAGGCATCTTAAAGAGAAATATGTAACTAGGATTATTTGGTACATTAAGTTAAATGTAATCATTCCTAATTCTGGTTATTGTAACCAAGTTTCTTTATCGATTACACTGTAAGTGATGTGTAACCATGCCCTTTAAGTCTTTTACCATGTATAGATATTTTTGTACTCTGATGCTGTTACAAAAAGTGCTTCATCATCAAGGAGATTCATAGAAAGGCTATGGAAGCCGTTACAACAGTTCTATACCAAGATGATGACTATGCGAGGATTCCAGCCTATACTGACTTAAAACAAGGAGCTGTCCTGCCCCTGGGGCCCCTAGATCAGGCATCCAGAGGTTTTTACTCCTTGACAGGCAGGGTCGACGCCCCTACTCAGCCTTGAAGCAGTTAGAGAGGAGGAACCATCACCCTTCTGCTTCCCATAAGAATATGGGACTAAAATCTCTGAGGGGGGAATGAAACAGGAGGGAAGGGGGCAGGGCACAACCTTTGAAAGAATAACATAGCCTGAGGACATGACATAAACTGATTTAAACCAATGGGTCCAAGATGGCGGACAAGTCGACTTCCACTACACCTTGAGCCCCAGTATACACTCACTGTAATACATCAGCAAGCTAAATGACACACCCACAGGCGCCATGACAGTTCCAAGGCTGACCATAAGGATCAAAAACTGGGTGGCTGGACTTCCCTGGTGGTGCAGTGGTTGAGAATCTGCCTGCCAATGCAGGGGACACAGGTTCGAGCCCTGGTCCGGGAAGATCCCACATGCCACGGAGCAACTAAGCCAGTGTGCCACAACTACTGAGCCTGCGCTCTAGAGCCTGTCAGCCACAACTACTGAGCCCACGTGCCACAACTACTGAAGCCCACGCGCCTAGAGCCCGTGCTCCGCAGCAAGAGAAGTCACCGCGTGAGAAGCCCGCGCACTGCAACGAAGAGTAGCCCCCGCTCGCCACAATTAGAGAAAGCCCGCACACAGCAACGAAGACCCAACGCAGCTAAAAATAAATAAATAATTTAAAAAAAAAACAAAAACACTGGGCGGTGGCCCAATTCCTGGAAATCCCCGCCCCTTCCTGAAATAGCTGGAATACTCCTCCCACTCATTAGTCTATGAAATTACCCACCCTTATAAAAACTGACAACCCCATACCCTGGTCCTTTTCTCACCTTCTGAGATGGCCCACACTCTGTCTGTGGAGCGTGTTTCTCTCTAAATAAATCCACTTCTTACCTGTCACTTTTTCTCTCACTGAATTCTTTCCACAATGAGACATCAAGAACCTGAGCTTCATTAAGTCCTGAAACCAGGTGTGTGATCTCAGTTGGAAGACTGGGGGTTTTGGCTGGGTTCGAGTCACGGCCACGTGGGTTCAAGTCCCAATCTGGGTTTTGGCCAGGTTGGAGGCCTGGCATGTGGGTTCAAGTCCCAATCCGAGGTGCACAGTTTCAACTAGCGACCACGAAGAAACAGTGATAAGGTAAGAAAATGTTGAGAGTTAGGTCTCAGTCTTAAAGAGGCCCGTGGGATGCCGTGAGCCAGCCATACTGGGGGGGACGCTCTGCCGATGTCTGCTCCGTTTTGACCAGCGGGTCAACCCTGTATACTTATGCACATCCAACAGCAGGTCCAGGACAGAATTGTTAATCTCTGAATTCTTCTCCTTAACTCAGGTTTCTCTCTTACATTCTTGCATTCTTGTTCATTCTTGCTCTATTTCTTTCTTTCTTCTGTTAACCCCAGAAGACCTGTGTGACCACCACGGTGTACTTTTTTTTTTTTTAATTAATTAATTAATTAATTAATTGTTGGCTGTGTTGGGTCTTCGTTTCTGTGCAAGGGCTTCTCTAGTTGCGGCGAGCGGGGGCCACTCTTCATCGCCGTGCGCGGGCCTCTCACTGTCGTGGCCTCTCCCGTTGCGGAGCACAGGCTCCAGACGCGCAGGCTCAGTAGTTGTGGCTCACGGGCCTAGCCGTTCCGCAGCATGTGGGATCTTCCTGGACCGGGGCACGAACCCATGTCCCCTGCATTGGCAGGCGGATTCTTAACCACTGCGCCACCAGGGAAGCCCCAAGGTGTACTTTTTATTGCTCTTACTCCCCTCCCTCTGACCCTTACAAATGCTGACCCTTTATTCCCAACTTATAGCTAGACCAACTCCCGTTCATTGTCAACACTGTTGGGGACGTCTTCTGTGCCGTTTCTTTGTGACTTCTGGGGCTCTAACACCTGGTTGGGAGACTACCTTGGAAGCTATAGTATCTAAAATTGTAAGTGCAAATCTTGACTAAATTGCGCGGTGGATTTTGACTTAAGAGTGGAATTCTGGATAGCTTGGGAGATAGAGACGTCACCTCAAGCTTGTCTGAAATGGGTCAGGCTGCATCAATCTCAACCAATACCCCTCTGGGCCATATATTCCAGGACTGGGAAAGATATGGACAACAGAAATTAAAAGGAAAAAACTTAGTAGGTTATGTAATCAGGTTTGGCCACCATATGAGTTACGAAATTTAAAATGGAGTGAAGTACCCTATGGTCAAATTTTCATGGCCTTGTATCTAGGCAAGGGAACCCAAAAGGAATTTAAGGAGTGTGTAGCTCAGGAGGGATAACTCTAGGAAGGACACAGAGGGCATTTTAACTGGCCCACCCTACAGAGCCGTGGATCCCAAATGAACGTGGATCCCTCCTCCCCCGAGGTACAGGCCCTTTTGGCTATGCATTTCATAGCCTAGTCTGCCCCAGACATCAGGCACAAAATTCAGAAAACAACTGCTGGTCCTCAGACTCCAATGAATGACTTGTTCCAATTGGCTTATTTGGTTTTCAGTAATAGGGATATGGCCCAAAAGGCTGAATGCTCCCAGAGAAATATGCAAAAGGCCCGAATGATTGCAGTGGCTTTGTTCGTTCAGAGACCACCAAAGAGGAAGCCGGCTTTTCTGGACCAATCTGGCCTTGGCAGACCACAAGGCCCACGGGTACCCATACAAGGCCAGTGTACCCTGTGTGGACAAAAGGGGCACCGGAGGGAGGATTGAGATCGATGTGCCCGTTGCAAGCAGCCAGGGCACTGGAAGAAGGAATGCCCCAGATGCCAGAGAGCGACGGGGGCCCCTCGGCCATTGATGGTTTTGCAATCAGAAGACTAAGGGGGACAAGGCCAAAAGTGGCTCTGCCTAGAGATACCATCGATGTAACTAATGTAGAGCCTCCGGCGGTCATCGATGTGGCAGGCCACTTGACAGAATTTCTTATCGACACTGGTACAACCTTCTCAGTCTTAACCCAAAGGATTGGAAACCTTAGCAATCATAAGGGATACGTAATGGGGTTGTCAGGGAAGAGACACAGGCAAACTTTCCTGGAACCCCTTTTGTGCAAGATCAATGGCCAGCTGTTTTTACATTCCTTTCAGTTTGTGCCTGACTGTCCCATCCCTCTAATAGGAAGAGATTTATGAACTAAGTTAGGGGCCACTCTGTTTCTCGAGGGGCAAGGGAACCACCCTCATCACCAAATGGTTCTAACACAAAGCAAAAAGGAACAGATAAAATCTGAAGCTAAAATAGAAGCCTTAGTAGACCCTGGAATGTGGAATATTGAGGTTCCGGGCTTGGCCAAAGATATCCAGCCGGTGATTATTAAGTAAAAAGGGTTATATAGTGTCTAAATATAAGGTACAAATTTCTTAAACCTAGGGGAAGATCCTCAAAAATGTTTGTAAGTAGATTACCAAAATAGGAGGCCACTGCTCTGACTAAACTGACCATAGCTGGTATTCAGACCCTGATAGGAATTTTGGAAGAGCCCTTCTCCCCTAAGCTAAACAAGGAAAAGTAAAACTTTCCAACACAGGTGAATGGGTATGTCAGTCCTTCAATATCAAAAGAGGGTCAAGTAATTTAGAACTTGACTGGTCAAGGATAAATAGAAATCTTAAGTGTTTTTTCTGTCAACACTAGTAAAAAGGGTTTAGGTAAGTGACCTTGATTTGTTCCATCTGCCAGAAGCCAAATTTGAGTCCAACCTCTTGTAACTGACGGGTTTTATGGTGTACCTGTCTCAGGACTGAACTTTTGGAATGGGAACTACGAGGTCTCTGTGTTTGTGTGTTCATATGTATCTATACGTGTGTTGTAGGTGTACGGTACTGCCAAAAATTAATTCATAAAAGAGCTCTACTTAATTGGCTTTTAAAAAATTAAGCGCTTATGTAAATACCCAGAAATAGAAAATAAAATGGCCAGAATAAATTTCAGGTACGTGTCATCTGGAAAATATTCAGTACTAAACTGATATCTAGTATTGAAGGTGGCTTAAACTTGTTGGTTTGATTAATATAGACATGTCTTTAAAATCATCAATGTTGAGTATAATACTTCTGTTGTACCTAGGTTAACTAGGGGTCAAATAAAACCTTATTCTACCTGTTATAAATTTGTCAACAAGAAAAGTAACTCAATGTGAAAAAAAACATTTTTAAGGAAAGTAACATGCATGTTTTCAGTAAAAGAATGTGGGAGGAATGAGAAAAAAAACTGAAAAAAGTTGTGCATGATCAAGATTTTCTGAGATTGGATTAAATTTAGTTGCATAAATGAATTTTGTTGGGAGTGGGCTGGGACAAGTCTGGATTTGCTTTCTCCCTCCAAAGTTTTCTTGAAATGCTGCTTTTAACAAGCGATAGTATGAGTTTCTTTGCCTTTAAGTGATCTGTATTTACTTTTGAGATCTTTTGTAACTTTGGTTAATAAATATTGTCTCACAGGGACCTATGATCTTATTTGACCAAGTGTTTGTAAACTTTTGGACAAACTTCCCAAATATCAAATTTTAATTAAGTTTCTTTTGATTTCCAGGTAACTTTTGGGGTACTTTAGAGGGGCCCTGAGGCATCTTAAAGAGAAATATGTAACTAGGATTATTTGGTACATTAAGTTAAATGTAATCATTCCTAATTCTGGTTATTGTAACCAAGTTTCTTTATCGATTACACTGTAAGTGATGTGTAACCATGCCCTTTAAGTCTTTTACCATGTATAGATATTTTTGTACTCTGATGCTGTTACAAAAAGTGCTTCATCATCAAGGAGATTCATAGAAAGGCTATGGAAGCCGTTACAACAGTTCTATACCAAGATGATGACTATGCGAGGATTCCAGCCTATACTGACTTAAAACAAGGAGCTGTCCTGCCCCTGGGGCCCCTAGATCAGGCATCCAGAGGTTTTTACTCCTTGACAGGCAGGGTCGACGCCCCTACTCAGCCTTGAAGCAGTTAGAGAGGAGGAACCATCACCCTTCTGCTTCCCATAAGAATATGGGACTAAAATCTCTGAGGGGGGAATGAAACAGGAGGGTAGGGGGCAGGGCACAACCTTTGAAAGAATAACATAGCCTGAGGACATGACATAAACTGATTTAAACCAATGGGTCCAAGATGGCGGACAAGTCGACTTCCACTACACCTTGAGCCCCAGTATACACTCACTGTAATACATCAGCAAGCTAAATGACACACCCACAGGCGCCATGACAGTTCCAAGGATCCATAAGGATCAAAAAGTGGATGGTGGCCCCATTCCTGGAAATCCCTGCCCCTCTCTGAAATAGCTGGAATACTCCTCCCACTCATTAGCCTATGAAATTATCCACCCCTATAAAAACTGACAACCCCCATGCCCTGGTGCCTTTCTTGCCTTCTGAGATGGCCCACACTCTGTGGAGTGTTTCTAAGTAAATCCACTTCCTACGTATCACTTTGTCTCTCACTCAATTCTTTCTGCAATGAGACATCAAGAACCTGAACTTCATTAAGTCCTGAAACCCGGTGTGTGATCTCAGTTGGAAGACCGTGGGTTTTGGCTGGGTTCAGTCCCAATCAGGATTTAGGCTGGGTTCAAGTCTCGGCACGTGGGTTCAAGTCCCTATCTGAGTTTTACACAGTTTCAAAGCTACATACAGCCAATTCTCAGTCCCCTGAGTTCTTCCTCTGGCCTGGCACGATTATATTCTGTATATGCTGGTAGAGTTTAAAATGACTGGAACTGTATTAGTCACAGCAAATCCATTGCTTTGCAGTCACAAGTTGTTGAATTTTCATGTTAAAATACCTGTTAAATGCCAGGCATTGGGCTAAAAGTGATACTATTACCGCATCCAGTTCACCTCCAACAAACACCATGTAGTGTTTACAGTGAGCCAGGCACTGTTTTCTGCGCTTTACAGCGTTCACTCCTCTATGAAGCAGACGCCATCACCATCACGTGTCACAGATATCACAGATAACGGAAGCACAGAGACGTTAAGTAACTCACTAGTGGTCACATGGCTATTTATCACACAGTAGATACGGGATGCTGATCCCAGAGTCCACGTTGTAGAGACATAACTCAATACCGTCTCACCAAAGATGACTAACATCATACCCTTAAGGGCCAAACCCTTGAAAAGTCTCCATCTTTTAGGGGCAACGGAACTGTAAACATGTACTTACCATTATGGCAAAATTCAATGAAATAGTTCGGACTTATCTTCCTTTACCTCTTAGAAGCATCTGACACTTAATTCCATTCTCATCTCCTGTGGATACTGTGTTTTCCTGGTCTTCCTCCCAACCCTGTAGGGAAAGCTCTTCTTCCTCTGCCCATTCCCTGAATGTGGACTGTCTTCATGGCACCATCTGAGGCTCTCCAGTTTAACCACTTTACCTACTCCCTACTCTCCCCACCCCACTTACTCCAATGGTTTACGAGGCCAACTAAATGCTAATGACTCCCAAATCTGTATCTTCAGCTCAGATCTCTCCTGTGTTTCAGACCCATGAGATACCTACTCAGAAGTTTCATTACAGCCCTTCAAAGCTCAAACATACTTTTAGACAGTCCTATTTCAAACTTAAAGATCCAAACAGTTCAAAAACCTGCTCCTTATCATGTGTTGGAGGTCTCTGAATGGCAGAAATAATCTCTGGGAGATAGGATTACAGGTGATTATTTCCTTCTTTCTGTCTCAAGCACTAACACAAGTATTTATTGATTTTGAAAGAACTGTCATCTACTTTAGGAAAGTTCTTGCAAGTACCTTCCCTGGATCAATCTCACTAATCCCTTAAGAACAAGAGAATGATGGACCAGTGGGAATGTAGGAAAGTGGCTAAGCTTGTAACTGTAAACTAGCTGATACTCCTTTCAGGGTATTTGGATTTCTTCCCAATAAAAAATTAACTGAAAAATATTCTCTTTGATCTGTAAATGAACTGAGGGATGAAAGCATTGTTTAGACCTGAAACAAGAATCTGAAAGCTCCAAAAAGAGGTTATTATCTGCCACAGAGGCCCACCAGAGCTAGAAAGACTAGGCTGACTTAGAAGAAACAGCTTTAAAAGCATTGCTTTGCAGAGCAGGCGGCATCAGTCTTAAAAAGTGGCCAGTGAAAATAATTAAGGAAAAAAGATAGATGAGAGAAAAACAGGTTAGGGAGACCTAAAAACATACTTTCATAAAGAGCGAAGGAGGTCAATGCAAGACTGAGGAGTCACAGGGAGAGACAAGAGGGCTGGATGGCCTGGGCCCCGAGGTGGGGACAATGCATGGGGGCGGAGGGAGTCGGGGAAAGCACTTCTGCTTTCTGAGAAAACGAACAGGTTGCATGTAGGCACCTGGGAATACGTTTAGGGTACAGCGAAGTAGAAAGAACAAGTGATCCCATTTGGTTCTGTGGAGAAAAGCAGTTTTCAGGAGGAACTCCTGGAGCAAGTGTAAGCATCCTGGTTTCATGTTGACATGAATTCAAAAAACTGTATTCTTAAGAGTTTGCCCCTGCTTTTACACCACACGTTTTCTTATACGTAAATCCCCTTCGGGGTTTTTTGTTTTTTTTTTAACTTCTCTTCCTTCATTTACCTTAGTGCCTTAGTAAAATTAACTTTTTAAAATACTAAGTACTTGTGGATTCATGCAAAGAGCAGCAGAGCATGTTTCTAGAGCAGAAGAAAGAGAGAAGCAGTGCATTTCCGTGACTGAGGCCAGTGGGCAAGCTGGGGTGACGGGGGAACCGGGAGGAAGTGGGCCGAGGGCTGGACCCTCCAGGTCCCCGTGGACATGCCTTAGTGGGGTCTATAGAGCTGTGGTGAAACGCTAAGTTCTTATCACATTCATTCTGGCAATAGATCTCAAACCTGCTCCAATGCGGAGAACAGGAAACTGAAAACTATAATGGGCTCTCAATAAAGCTGTCATATCCATATGACAAGAATGGATATTATGAAAAATGATCAAAGGAAAAGAAAAGATCGGGAGAAAGATCACAGGAATCATAGAAGAAAATGTCCCAGGATTGAAGGACATGAATTTCCAGAATGAAAGGGTCCACTGAGCACTCAGAGCAGTCGATGATGAAATACCTGCACCAGGGTACATCATCATGAAACTCCAGACCACCAGGGTGAGAGAGAATATCCTCAAACTTCCAGTGAGGGAGAAAAGAAAAACCAAACCAACAAAACAAGGTTTCGTAGAAAAGGTGTGAACCACCACACCTCCAGGACACTTACAGACACCGGGAAGTACAACGAGGGCTTCAAAACTCTGAGGGAAAATTATTTCTAACCTGGGACTCGATTACACTTCGAAACTATCAAACAAGTTTGTGGGCAAAATAAAGTCTTTCAGATACTTCTTAGGATGTAAGATGTGAGCCAAGAAATGGGATAGCATGGGGGCCAGCCCAGGAGGACAGTAAAGGTCAGTTCCTGAATGATACTGACAGGAAGCAGTAAAGGCAGGAGGAAGGTGATGCGGGGCTCCAATAAAAAATGGAAGTGATACATTTGAGCCCAGAGATAATGTTACTGATATGAATGGGATTAATACATTAGAGCATTTGGGAAAAAATTAACATAGGTAAGTGAAATAACCAGGCAAAGGTGAACCTACACACAGGGAACAGCAACGCAGGATCACCTGGCTCAACCAACGGTGGACAACATTGGGCAGAGGTATAAATACAGGAGTGTCTGCCGGGCGGGAGGGAGGGAGACTGATTCCTGGGCCCTAACTCAGCATTCACTGAATCAAAATTTCTAGAGGAGTGATCTGTAGCTTTAAAAGTACCTCAGGTGATTCTTATCATCAAGCAAGTTGGGGAAATGCTGACTAGTACTTTGGGGTCAGTAAACAGAGTGGATTTGGTTTTCTGAGTCAGTTAACAGTGCAGCTCTGTTTATAACAGCTAGTGTAAGTCATTTTCATCAAGCCAACAATATCATTAGAGCAAACACAGCATATTCCAATCACTAACAATTAATACACACATACACACACACACACCCAATCCACATCTTTTTATATGGTCAATTAATCTATGACAAAGAAGGTAGGACTACACAATGGGGAAAAGACAGTCTTGTCAATAAATGTGTGAGGAAAACTGGACCGCTACCTGCAAAAGACTGAAAGTGGGCCACTTTCTTACACCATATACAAAAATAAACTCAAAATGGATTAAAGAGTTAAATGTAAGACCTGAAACCAAAAGCTCCCAGAAGAAAACATAGGCAGTACACTCTCTGACCTTGGTCTTAGCAATTTTTTTTGGATCTGTCTCCTCAGGCAAGGGAAACAAAAGCAAAATAAACAAATGGAACTACAGTACATCAAACTAAAAAAAGCCTTTGCACAGTGAAGGAAACTATCAACAAAACAAAAAGGCAGCCTATGAATAGGAGAAGACATTTGCGAACAACATCAGGTAAGGGGTTAATACCCAAAATATACAAAGAATTCATACAACACAACATCAAAAAAAAACAAACAACCTGATTAAAAAATGGGCAAAGGACCTGAATAGACATTCTTCCAAGAAGATATACAAATGGCCAACAGGCACATGAAAAGATGCTCAACATCACTAATCATCAGGGAAATGTAAATCAAAACCACAATGATATACCATCTCATACCTGTCAGAATGGCTATCATCAAAAAGTCAAGAAGTAGCAAGTGTCTTTATGGTGAGAATGAGAGAAAAGGGAACTCTCGTGCACTGTTGGTAGGATTGTAAACTGGTGCAGCTACTACAGAAAATTGTACAGATTCCTCAAAAAATTAAAAACAGAATTGCCATATGATCCAGTGATTTCACTTCTGGGTATTTACTCAAAGAAAAAACACAAATTCGAAAAGACACATGCACACCAGTGTTCACTGCAACATTATTTACAATAGCCAAAATACGGAAGCAAACTAAGTGTCCACCGATAGATGAATGGATAAAGAAGATACATACACATACACACACACACACACACACACACACACACACACACACAGGAATATTACTCAGCCATAACAAAAAAGAAATCATGCCACTTATGATAACATGGATGGATCTAGAGAGTATTACGCTAAGTAAATAAATCAGAGAAAGACAAATACCATATGATCTCACTTACATGTGCAATCTAAAAAAACAAAACAAAATGAAAACAGACTCACAGATACAGAGAACAACAGGTGGTTGCCAGAGGGGAGGGTGGGTGGAGGTGGGGGAGAAATAGGTGAAGGGTATTAAGGGGTACAAACATCCAGTTATAAAATAAATAAGCCACAGGGATGTAACATACAGCATAAGGAATATGGTCAATAATATTCTAATAACTTTGTATGGGGACAGATGGGTAACTAGACTTAATGCAGTGATCATTTCATAAAGTATGCAAATATCAAATCACTATGTTAGCACACCTGAAACTAACATACCACTGTACGCAAACTATATTTTAATTAAAAAAAGCCACATCTTTACTTATTGATGAAATTTTCAAATGCTACAGAAAATAGGTTTATTCAACTTAACCAACTATCTGTTGCAAAGACCTTCTTGAATTTCTCTAGGGATCCTCATATCCTCTGGCTTTTATCAACATGGCTGAATAATCCCTCAGTTTTCCATTGTCCATGTTCTGGAAACGTAGTTTCCAGGTTCACCCTTCCAGTGTATATTCCTTTTCCCATAAGATACTTGGTCATCTTCACTTATATAAATGCTACAAAATACATAGCTCTTTAAGATGTTGAAAATGCTCCAATGTTGAAAATGCTCCAATGTAACATTCTTGTTTTATAATCATAAAATGCTGACTAATAATGTGAGTACCTACTACACAGTAGGAACCAGATATATTTATCTTGCTGCTCATCACAACAATCTTATTGGGTAGGTATTATTGGTTCCATTGCACATATGAAGAAACTGAGGCTGAGAAGATTAAATGCTTGTAAATAACAAAGTGTGATGCAAATCCCAGTCTTTTTTTTTTTAAATTTATCTATTTATTTTTGGCTGTGTTGGGTCTTCGTTGCTGCGCGTGGGCTTTCTCTAGCTGCGGTGCGCGGGCTTCTCATTGCAGTGGCTTCTCTTGTTGTGGAGCACGGGCTCTAGGCACGCGGGCTCAGTAGTTGTGGCTCGCGGGCTTAGTTGCTCCACGGCATGTGGGATCTTCCCGGACCAGGGCTGGAACCCGTGTCCCCTGCATTGGCAGGCGGACTCCCAACCGCTGCGCCACCAGGGAAGTCCCCCCAGTCTGTTTTTGAAGCTCATGCTGTTTCTAAAATACTAAGCCTGCCTCATTTCCTGCAAGCACTGGAATTTCAGCAATCATCAGGTTGTTTACTCCACCCCCTTTTTTGGATGAGAAATTTAGGGTACAAAACTTTGAAGTGATTCCCCTAAATGGCAGAATGAAACCAAATTCCATAGCTCTTGACTCTTACTCTATTTTTATTCCACAAATCTATGCACTGATGCTATATTAGGTGCTGGACAGAGCTAGTATTTATTGAGCATTAACTACGTATGGGGCTCTACAGTGCTTTAACCTGCATTAACTCAATCGATCCTCATGGTGGTCTTAGGGTAGATATTATTCCCATTTTACAGGATAAAAAAACTAAAGTGAGAGAGATTAAGTAACTTGCACAAGGTCACACAGCTAGCAAGTGGCAGAGCTGGATGTGAAACCCAGTCTGCATGACTCCGAAGTGCAAGCTCTTAGCATCTCCAAGGTTTACAGTCCACATTATCTCTTCTGAATGCCCATATGGTTTTAGTCTAATTAAAAGTGTACACATGATGTGTGGACCCTTCTTTCAACCTGATGATTCAAACAAATGAAGTGTTAGAAAGTGAGACCAACAGGAAAATCTGTGCACTGACTGGTTGCTTGGTGATACCAAGGAATATATTTTTTAAGGTGTGATGATGGTATTGAGGTTATGTTGAAAACTAGTTCTTATCTTTGACAGATACATACTGAAGTGTTTACAGATGAAATGATTATTTCTGGGATTTGATTCAAAACCATCTGGGAGTTTGGGGTGTAGAACAAGACTGGCCCTGTGTTGGCTGGATGTATTAGAAGCTGGCTCATGGGTACGTGGGGTTTATTAGAGTTTTCTCTATCATGTAAACCTTTGAAAATTTCCACAATTCAGAAAGAATGCACACACAAAAAAGAGAAAAAGATGAGAAAAACCATGTTATTTTAACAGTATTTGGGAAACAGAAATATGAATGATTTTCCCCCACTCTACTTTTTGTATTTTCACATTTTCTATATTACTTTTATAATGGAAAACATAAAATAAGCTACTTAAAGAAATTCCCCCCCCCAAAAAAGAAATTCCCTATCTTCTAAAAATAGGCAGAGCAAGTCTGCCCATAATCTAATAAGGTCAAAGCATCATGACGAAAGCATTTCCCACTTCTTTATCAGTTAACTACCATTCACACACTTCAAAAAAAGGCCACTTTTTAAGGACAAGTATGGTCTTCAAATATTAAACTAGCCAAGAGCATAAAGGCACATAAGGGCAAAACAGATTAGACACAGACTTAAGAAAAATAATTATGGTAACTAGACTTGTGGCAGTGATCACTTTGTAGTGTATATAAATGTTGAATTATACTGCTGTACAACTGAAACTTACATAATAATAATTAAAAAAAGAAATTGAACCCCAAAACCAGATATGGTCAGGTAAAGATGGGTTACATTTCCAAGGATAATTAATATATAACATGCTTTGGTTTAAAAAAAAAAAAAAAAAGACTAACTAGTGAGACAGTTCCTCTTGATAGTTAGGCAGAGTTTGGGACAAAGACTTTGAATGTGTAATGCTGACCTTCCTAATGGTCACATGGGCCACAGGACAGGGATCTCCTCGCCAGTGTATGGCCAGGTGGGGCTGGGACAGCCACAGCTCCCAGGCCAGCTGTCTTCTGTGTGTCGCCGCCAGTTTTCCTCAGTGACACAACAATAATTTCCATGTGTGTCACAGTATGAAAAAAGTTTGGGAAGCAGGCATTTAAGCTAGACCTGCCCTGATTGTTGCTCAAAGGCTGAAAAAAAGTGAAACAAGGGGCAACAGTACAATGGAATCTCTTTGAAATGCTGGCATGGAAAAAAGAACTAACACACATGGTATAGGTCAATACCATTGTTTTCTAACTTTTTTTCTATCTGCACTCCTTTCCACAACCCACCTAGGAAATCTGAAGGTGTATTCCAGCAGCACTCAATGAAGTAACCTCCGAACATAAATGTTAGCTCAGTGGCATAAGGTTAAATTGTGGGG
Source organism: Eubalaena glacialis (assembly GCF_028564815.1). NCBI lineage: Eukaryota > Metazoa > Chordata > Mammalia > Artiodactyla > Balaenidae > Eubalaena > Eubalaena glacialis. The sequence continues at coordinate 7,760,780 of NC_083725.1, forward strand.
ACAGGATTAAAATCCTGGTTCTCTGTGCCAATGCTAAATGTACTCAAGGTAAGTCTGAAATAAATTCCACTTGTTAAGAAAGAGAAGCACTTAAGTGTCAGTGGAAAATCTTGATAGAAGCTTAGAGCTAGTAAGGATCTTCTTTTAAAAAACAATAACTGAAGCCCAAATTACTCGCTCAAGTTCACAAGCAGCTGAACTGGGACCAGTCCCCAGATCTCCCAGCTGCCGACAACTGCTCTTTCCAGGGCATCTCCAGAGAACTGCTAATTGCTTCTTTGAATCTCTCTAAAACCATAAAACAATATCCAAGTACTTCCTGCTCGTCAGGGAAACTGAATCGCTGGTTAATCTGCAACTAGCAAATCGCTGTTCAAGGAACCAGAATTTAACCTCATGCCACTAATTAACCTTAAATTTGGGATATTTAGACACAAGTTCTTTTATTAGTCCCTGTTTGTACTTATGAAATAAAAAGAAGGCTTTGTTGTTCTTGCACAGGTTAGAAAATATCCTTAAAAACAAATTATCAAGTTCTTCTTTATATGGTTATGGGGGGGGGCACATATTATGATATATCAAGATCTAGGTAGATAAGCCACGTCTGTACTCTATAAGAATGAAGACACCACTACTAGAATTTCTCTCCTTACACTGAGAAAACAGTCCAGATAAGAAGAGTTCCCAATCAGAAAGAGAAGATGAGATTAGTGCAGAAGTGGAAAAATGAGCTACCTAAAACAGGATCAACTGAATGAGAAAGAGAAAGGAGACAATATATATCTTTACATAAATTCTTGTATACTGAGAGCAACTCTAGTTCAAATCAGCAAGTGCCTAGACTCAAAGGATAAACACTAAGGAACCAAACTTCTGTACCCACATTGGCTAAAGCTGTACTGTGATACCAAGCAAACAAAAACTCTGAATTCTTCAAATTTCTCTTACAAAGTTTCAACAAGAAAAACCTAAAAGTTCCTTCTTCAGAAAAAAAGGGACCAGTGTTTTTATGCCTAGGCACTATAGTGTGTGCCTTGGGTTAACCTGAAACCCAAGAACACAAGCTCTGTGTCACTGACAATGACATCTGAGTTGGTTCTTCATTTTGTTTCCTGCCACAGAAGGCCAATTCTGCAGGAACAGGGGTCACTTCTAGAATGCCATTAAGGACAGGTTAAGGCAGAAAAAGGTTCCCCAACCACCCCCCCCCCAAAACCATAAAAGTCCTACACCTAAAACAGGCTTGTAATTAATGTAACGATACGAATTTAAGTCCTGATGTCCAAATTTCAGAGTCCCTGGAAAGGAGCCTTCACATACTTACGTAACACGTGATGCGCGACTGCTTAGTGAAATTAGAACCTGGGTCTGGGACATTATCAGTAAAAGGTAGTAATTCTCAACTTCTCTAGATCTGTGTCTTTCCTGGGAATTTGCAGGGGAAAAAAACAGTAGGAGAGAAGCTGTTTCTCAATCTCCCTTCGAATTCTTCACATTTATACCCCGATCACCTCTCTTATTACAGAAACATACACAGGTCTTCTTTCCCCCTCTTTACGAATACATGTACTCCTACCTCCATTCTTTAGGTCAAAAATGGACAGAAATTAGATAATTCAAAATGTTCATACACACGTAACCCATGCCTGTGACGCACTTCAGCCAGCCAAGGGATATTTGTGAGTTCACTCTGTACCAGATGCGGGGGATAAAAAAAATGAACACGTTCTTAAGGCACTCACAGTTCAACAGCAGCTGTCAATAGTACATCTTGCCCTGTACAACTCAAAACCAATTCACACTCCAAGGACAGTACAGTGTAGGGAAAAAGACCACTGAACCAAGCACAGCCTTTCTTCTGAGCACTCAGATTGCAGCGTCCTAGCTGATTTCCCAGCTACCAAAGCCTTCTCCTTTTCAATCTGTCCTGCATTCAACTGCCAGATTCATTTCCAGAATTCCATTTTTCAAGGAGTCTCTCTCCTGCTCTAGCATCTTCAAAGACTCCTCCCTACTTACCACATCTAGTTCAAACCCTTCTTCCAGTTAAAGTCTTCTATAGGTTAGCTCCACTTACCTGTTCAACTTTATTTCATGCTCTACAGGGCTCCCTTCTGCCAATCCCTTTTAGAGGGGTAGGACGCAAACTTAATTCCACTACCTCCTCTAACTCCTCAGGCAGCCTTCATTCTAAGCAGTCTTAAAAACTGTTTCCTCTATCATCAGCACAGATCCGTTAATTTCCTGAGATCTCTTCAGGGCTCGGCATCAGCTTTCTTCTTAGTAAATGGCAGGTCTGTTTCCAGGTACTTTTAACATTACCATCCCAACCAGATGTTCCTCTTCCCTGCCACCCCTTAGTGAAGTCGCAGGGTCTTGACTTAGTGAAGTCCCTGGCAGTTTGGGCATGGGAGTCCCAACATTGCACCTTGTAAGAGAAGGAGAGGGTCTGGAGCAAGTTACAAACCAGGGATGGAGAAAACGAAGGAAGTGGAAAAGGGAAGGGAAGATTCCTGCTCTGTACTTTGTCTTTTCTTTGGAAGCAGCGGGGGGAGGGACGGAGGAGACGCCACGAAATGAATTGTTGAAGAAGGCAGAAGAGACTCAAGCTGCTCCCTAGGAAGAAAATATGGACCCGTGGATAACGGAAGGGCTCCCCATCACCCCTGAGAGAGAAGGACTAGTTACAACGCGAAACAAAGAGGTTGGGAGTCAGGAGATGAGGGGTGGAGAGGCTTCAGAGATTCCGCATCTCCGAAGGTCGAGCGGTAAGGAAAAAAAAAAGGACGCGAGGCGTCCCTCGAGGGATTGGCCGAGCACCCGAGACGTGGTTGCCAAAAGGGACGAGGTGGGCGCCTCAGACGGCTCTGGGGAGAGTGTTCACGGAGCACGCTTCTCCCGGGCGCGGGGGCGGGGAGGTGGTTTTGAGTGGGGTCGTCTCTTGAAGGGAGAAACGGTTTCCCAAGACAGGGGTCTCCGAGAACGGAAGCCCTGCGGACGCGGAAACGTTAAAGCGTTGAGGCACCGGCATTTCCCAGCCCCAACCCGGCTTCCCCACACACTCACCACGTCTCCTCCAAACACCACCACTCCAGTTGCAGCTACCGGCCGGCGCAGCCGCACTTACCGCGCATCGCCCCCACGTGACTCGCCCGGGACCCCGCCCCGCCCGCCCCACGTGACCCGCAGGGCCCACCCACTCCTTCCTCCCTCTAGTCCGTCGTCTGCGCGTGGGCTTGGCTCGCGCCTCTTTTCTCGGCAAGATGGCGGCTCCTAGCTGTGGTGCGCCTGGCCTCTGGGTCCGGGGTTCCTGGCAGCGTCTGGGGAATCTCTTCACTTTCGTCTCAAAGCCACTTTGTTCCGCTGCTGCTGCCTCTAGGCCCCTGGATGCCCAGCGATTAGCGGAGAGGCTTCGAGCCCAGAAACAGGAACAAAAGACGAAGAAGCCGGTGAGCCCAGAAGGACCACAACTCCCAAGAGGCAGTGCGCTCACTGGTTTCCCAGGCCGGGAGGGAGGTGGGAGGGTCCTCTGACACGTGTCAAGTAGTCAATGTCGAGGACTTCTGGTGGGAGAATGAGGAGAAAGCGGAGGGGAGAGGTCGGAAGGGTGCGGTATCTTCCTGTGGGCTGGGGCTCTGGCTCCTGCCCACCCCGGCCCTAAGCACTACGTGGGTACAGGCGAGACAGACACCCACCCCTGCGCTCAAATTACTCGGGGACGGGGCGAGTCTAATGCTAAAATACAGGCATTCCCTTCCCAAATTCTCACCCAGACTTACTGAAAGTCCTCCCCACCAGGCATTTACCGTCACTCCCTCTCTCCCCGCAGGTGCCCACAAACCCTGTTCAGCGGAGAGTGCAAGAGCTACTGCGGTTCACAGAGCAGCTGCAGCGCGTCCACCCCAACGTGCTTGCTAAGGCGCTGAGCCGAGGACTTGTCCACCAGGACAAGGACTTTGTGGTCATCAATAAGCCCTACGGTCTCCCTGTGCATGGTAAGCGGCCCGTGGGGAAGGGAGGCGGGCCGCTGCTGCTTTCTGCTACACGTAGGGGCAACTCTAACATTACTCGGGGGGCTCTCTGAAGCCTTGCTTTCAAAGTAATTAAACTTTTGTGGTGCACTGTCCTCTGTGAGGAACCAGTAAGGACGCAGAGATAAATAGGACAGTCCCCACCTTCCAAACATCTGGCAGCCAGCAGTGATTTATGGAATTTGCTGTGTGTAGGCCTCCACCGAGGATTGCTATAGAGAAGGACAAAGGCTGTGTGGTTCCTGTCCTCAGATTATTTTCCATCAGAACTGGGAAAGAGGACATAACGTGTGTTGGTGTATACCTAACAAAACCCCAGGGTGCCTAGAACGTAATGGAAACCCTAATGTTTTTGAATAAATGTTAAATGTAGTTGTCAGAGACAGCTAGGGTGAGTCAGGAAAGACTGATAGAAAAAAATGCGTTTGTGGAAAGGGTTTTGCTGGGGGAATAGGCATATTTTAGCTAGAAGAACGAATGTTTTGGGGGGAGGTATGGAGAAGGTTGTACATGAAAACAACGAATTAAATCAGACATTGCCAAGTGCTTTGTATGGTTTTTTTTCTCTCTTGATCCTTCCATTAGCTTGCCTTTCCGTTCCCCGAGAGATAACTATTATCAAGATACTTACATTTTATAGATGAGAAAACAAAGTTGGAAAGAGTAAGTAATCTGTCCAAGGTCAATGGCTAGTTGTGAGGGTCCATAGAATGGAACCCAGGAATGTCTCACCCCAAAGCCCAGCGCCTCAGCTCTTCTGTGATGCCTCAGGAGGGCCTCATGGTCTTGCATTTCTCACTAGGGTTTACTTGGCAAATTCTCAAGCCTTTGTTTATATAGTGATATATCAGATCTCATCATTTTGGTTGCTAATTTTAGTATGAGTACATAAGTAGATTAAATATATATATATATATATATATATATATATATATATATATACACATATAGGTCTGAGGAGAAAGCCACATGCTCTAGGATGGTGCTTTTTAAACTTTAATATGCATATGAGTCACTTGGGCCTTTTGTTAAAATGCAGATTTTGATTAATTAGTCTGGGTTGGAGGCCTGAGATTCCTTTCTAGCAAGCTCCCTGGGCAGACTGATATGTTGCTAGTCCCTGGACCACAATTCAGTAATAAGACTCTAGAAAGCATTTACTGTTAATCCAGTAAGGGCTGTTGTCCCAGGTAGAGGTCTTTGGTGGGATCTTTTCCCGGCCGCTCAAACCTCTGGCTTTTTCCTTCTTAGGTGGCCCTGGGGTCCGGCTCTGCATCAGTGATGTACTGCCTGTCCTGGCGAAGATGCTTCACGGCCACAAGGCAGAGCCCTTGCATCTGTGCCATCGGCTGGACAAGGAAACTACAGGTGTAATGGTGTTGGCTTGGGAAAAAGAAGTGGCACATCAAGTCCAAGAGTTGTTTAGAACCCGTCAGGTGACAAAGAAGTACTGGTATGAAGCCCATCGATAGTGGTCGAGGTGGTGTAGGCACCCTTCCATCTATTCATCCGTTCATACAGCAGGAACTCCTAGTAATAGAAGGCACTGTACTCAGACGCGTGGGCATATAAAAATTATAGGAAACAGGTTTAGTGCTTAGAATATTAGAGTCTGGTGGCATAGTGGTTCCTACTTATGGCTGTACATAAAAATTATTAAAAATTAATTATATGAGTATACATGATTTCATTCCTGTGGTAAAATGTCAGACAACAAAGATAAAGCAAAAAACTCCTGGAGAATCCACTCATTCTATTATTCTAGTTTCTTCCCTTGGGGTACTTTGGTTTTTATTCCTCTGGTGCTTACTCAACGTACTTACATATGTGGTATATACACTATGTGTGTATGCCTGTGTATGTCTACATACAGATGTGTGTATATATATCACACTTTACAATGTATATTGTACTTTATTTTTCCACTTAACTCTTTGTTTTGGGGATCTTTCCATGTTAGTGCATATAGATTTACCTCAGTTTTTTTAATAGAAGAAAGATGCATGAGCAAGAATGAAACCTACTCCTGTCCCCCACCTACTCAATTTCCTTCTCCAGAAGCAGTCCCTATTATTAGTGTCTTGTGTAAACTTCCAGAGTTATATGGGGCATGTATAAGCATATTACTGTATAGCAGCATATTTTACACTGCTTTGCATCCTGCTTTTTTCACTTGGACAGTATATCTTGGAGAGCATTTTGTGTTGTACATTTAGAGCTATCTCCTTGTTAATGGCTCTGTTGTATGTATTTGTTGTATGGATATCATAATTTCCTTATTGACGGGTGTTTAGGTACTTTCCCAATTTTCAGAGCCTATTGCAAAGAATATGTGAGTAATCCTTAGGAGAGAGTCCCAGAAATGGAATTGCTGGGTTGAAGGGTACACACATTTTAAAATTTGAATGGTTACTACCCAAATTGCTCTCCAAAACGGTTATGTCAGTTTTTACTCCCGCTAGGAGTAGTGAATATCTACCCCCCCCTTATCCCTGACCAATGCATTTTTAAAAGGTTTGCCATTCTGATGGGTAAAAAAATATATATTTTATTTTCTGTTTCCCTGTGTACTAGTGATGTTGACTGTTTTTTGTGTGTGTGTTTATTGGCTGTTTGAGTTTCCCTTTCTGTGAACAGACTATTTATTTTCTTTTGCCTATTTTCTGTTAGGTTGTTTATTATTTCCTGTTTGATTTGTGAGTATTCTTTTTAGATTTTGCTTGTTAGTCCTTGATTTTGCAGCTGCTTTGTAATCTTGGGAGCCTTTAAAAAATCTATATGCTTGAGACCCACCCACAGAGGTTCTGATTCATAAGTCTGGTGGGTGTGGGGATTGGGCATCTATATTTTTCAAAAGCTCCACAAATGACTCTGATGTAGAATCAAGTTTAAGAATCACCGTAAGAAGAGATTACAGGTAAGGGAGGAAGTTTGGCATGGTAGCTAAGAGCTCAACAAGATCTGTGTTCAACTCTCACCTGTGTCATTTACCAGAGTGGAACCTTAGGCAAATTATTGAACTTCTTTAAGCTTTGTCGTCATAATGGAAAATGGGAATAATGGAGTCAATGAGAGAGTTAAGTGAGACAGTGCATGTGAAGTGTTTAACACAGTACCCACATCACAGTAAAGGCTGAAAGATGGAAAATCAAGACTATTATTATGTATACAAGTAATCAAAATGTAAGTCTATAAAAAGTGTTATTTGTGAGAATTGTCTGTAAAAGTTCAGCATCGCTCACCATTTTCTGTATCAGGCTTCGTGGAAGACTTGAAGTCAGTTAATTGGGTCTCGATGAATGAACGGTTTGATAGATGAGGTGGAGAAACGTGTTCCAGATTGTAGGAACAGCGGGCATTGTAGGAGTAAGGCCTACAGTCTGGTGTGGGACGGGGGGCGGTGGCAGATAGTGCTGGAAGGTTCGGCGGGAACCTGGTTACTGACAGCCTTAAATACCAGGTGCAGGAAATAGAAGTTAGAAGTAGAACATAGCAGGCAACTGATTAGCACTTGCTGACTTAGTATGATAACAATTTGTTATATTCTGGTTATTTGTTTGAGTCTTCTTACTAGATTTGGAATTCCTTAAGAACAGGGATTGTTGTCTTGTTCATCCATCTAGAACTAGTACCTACCGAAATCAGTGTCTATTTATATTCAGTGAATATTTACTGACTGAACGTTTTTGAGCAGTAGTGTTAGGTCATTAGAAAGGGTCAACTCGTAGTTACAACTCAGTGTAAGTATGATAAAATGTATCAGATAGCAGCCTAAACTGCTACCAATCTGCAGTGGGGTGTCCAGGGTGTGCAATGTTATATCTGGGCTTGTGACTCCTGGGCCAGTGATTCTGTGTTAGGCCACCAAGTACCCAGGAGAGCTGATTGACTGGAAGAGGCATGGACATAAGGACAGATTAAAGAGTCTTCTGCCTGTCTGTGGTGTGATGGAGGGAAACCTCCAACAAGAGGGACTTACTGAGCTGTGGTTGGGGTTCCTGGGACTTTTCTGAGCACAGTTCCTCCCTGTTTCATTGACCTGGCGAATAGGGCAGGAGCGGTCCTGTGAATTTTTCAGTCAGTTCATTCATTTATTCCGTATGCAGCTCGAACTTACTGTCTTTTATTATTTAAAAAAGAAAAACAGGATACAAAACTGTATTACCCTAGTTTTAGTTTAAGCTGTACATACTCATTTTTAAAGGCTGGATGAGTGACTGTGTTATTAATATAATTTTTTTCTTGTTTTTCTGTTTTTTCCCCAAATATTCTACAATCAGCACATATTAGTTTAGTTGTAAAAAAGACAGGCTTATAAGGATAGTGTCAAGCTCTCAGGCTAAGCACTATACCAAGAGATCATTTGGGACCCTCTGATCTTAAGAACTGACTGCAGTAGTGCAGGAGGTCCAGAGTTAAAACCTCTAAGTAGCTGATGCAAGGAGAGCCTCACTCACCTTTGTGGCTTAAGCAAGGGTCTGTGTGTGTCCCCCCAGGGCCATCACGATGCGCGTCCCGGTGCCCTCAGCGGGAGTCGTGGACATTCCCATCATTGAGAAGGAGGTGCAGGGCCAGAAACGACACCACAAGGTGGGTGAGCGCCTCCAGAGGGGTGGGTTTGCTGCCCTTTCTTCGAAATCGTGTCTTGATTTCTTTGGCTCCAGATGACGCTGTCCCCGAGCTACTGCATGGACAATGGGAAGATAGTGCGGGTGCGGAGCAGCAGGAACGCACACCTGGCCGTGACTCAGTACCAGGTGCTGAGCAGCACCCTCTCGTCCGCCCTCGTGGAGCTCCAGCCTGTTACCGGTGAGGGTCCCCCTGGTCTGCCGTGGGCGGAGAAGCCCCGCTGCTCCTCAGCCTCACCCAGGGCCTTGTGCTGGGCTCTGCCCCTCCCCTGAGCAGCTGGTATTCTGGGGGCTCTGGGACTGCACCAGAGCGCGCTTCCGGTGCTGATCTGAGGCTGGGAGCTTCCATAGGGATGATTGTTAAAAACAGTAGGTAGCAGAAGGATACAAATAGTTTGCTTTAGGCAGACTCCTACTCTTAATCAGTGTCCTGGGTGGGTGAGCAATATTCAGTTAAAATGATAGAATAAATCAATTCTTCCCTTCCAAAAAATAAATAAATAAATAAATGGTTTGCCTACATTTATTTAAAAATTTGCAAATTGATTCCTCAAAAAATGAAGCATAGAGTTACCATATGATCCAGCAGTTCTGCTCCCTGTATATATGCAGAAGAATTGAAAACAGGGATTCAAAAAAGATATTTGTGCACCGGTGTTCATAGCAGCACTATTCACAATAGCCAAAAGGTGAAAACAACCTACATGTCCATTAACAGATGAATGGAAAAACAGAATGTGGTACATCATGCAGTGGAATGTAATTTAGCCTTAGAAAGGAAGGAAATTCTGACACATACTGCAGCATGGATAAACGTTAAGACATTATGCTAAATGGAACACAAAAGGACACATACTGTTATGATTCCATTTATATGAGTTACCTAGAGTAGTCAAATTCATAGAGACAGATAGTAGAGTAATGGTTACCAGGGGCTGGAGAGAGCAGGGGGCGGGGAGTTATTGTTAACTGGGTACAGAGTTTCAGTTGGGGGCAATGGAAAAGTTCTGGAGAGGGACTGTAGTAGTCATTGCACAACAATGTGAATGTACTCAGTGCCACCGAACTGTACTCTTAAAAACGATTAAAATGGGACTTCCCTGGTGGTGCAGTGGTTAAGAATCTGCCTGCCAGTGCAGGGCACACAGGTTCAATCCCTGCTCCGGGAAGATCCCACATGCCGCAGAGCAACTAAGCCGGTGCGACGCAACTACTGAGCCTGCGCTCTAGAGCCCGCGAGCCACAACTACTGAGCCTGCGAGCCACAGCTGCTGAAGCCCACGCGCCTAGAACCCGTGCTCCGTAACAAGAGAAGCCACCACAATGAGAAGCCCATGCACCGCAACGAAGAGTAGCCCCTGCTCGCCGCAACTAGAGAAAGAAGACCCAACGAAGCAACGAAGACCCAATGCAGCCAAAAATAAATAAATAAATAAATTTATATTAAAAGAAAGGATTAAAATGGTAAATTTTATGTATATTTTGCCACAATAAAAAAAATAAATGTACAAAGCAATACTATTTAGTGTTATACAACACAATTATTTTTAAAAAAAAAGCATGGCAATGATAGACACCGAGTTGATAGCAGTGGTTATCTGTGGTGGAAAGGGAACTGTGATGGCAAGGGGTACTTAGAGGCTTAACAGTATTTATAATGTTTATTTCCTAATAGCTTATTGTTTGTTAGATGATTATTTATACCTTATTGTAGTTGAGGCTTTGCCGGTTTTACTGTCCTTTGATTTAATGTGATTAGAAGCAGATGCCACCAGTGGTATTGTTTCAATAGCTACTCATAAGTTTCCTCCCTCTCTTTTTTTAAAGGAATAAAACATCAGCTTCGAGTTCACCTGTCTTTTGGATTGGATTGCCCAGTCCTTGGTGATCACAAGTACTCAGACTGGAACAGGCTGGCCCCCCAGGTAATATACGTTTGACCCAATATGCGACAGAATAAGGGGGAGAACTTATGCTTTCCCCTCGTTCAATCCCTGAAGTGAGTCACAGCAGAGATGTGTTGATTGTCTTCCGACACAGTACCATGCTAGTTATCTAGCTTATGGAGAAATTGAGAAGCAGTTAGGAGACTTTCTGAAGGCTCAAAGCAGGCTTTCATGCTACAGCTAAAGAGCCTTGGTGGAAACTTTGCTTGTTGCTGTTACAGCCCATTCTCTTGGAAAGCCAGAGAATTGGCCAAGGAGAGCTTCCCTGGTGTGGTGGTTTTTCTCATACATGGGCTCCGAAGCCTTCCTAGAAATGGCCCCGAAGCAGGCTGTCCATCACTGTGTCTTCCGGGAGTTAGTGAGGGGGCCCCGTAAGTGGAGGTCTTCTGCCCCCGCACACTGGTCAAGAAGGGGCTGTAGGCCTTGTGCTCACGAGCTGTCTCCTCTGCACAGAAGCTGTCTGCCTGCATCCTGAAGAAGCTGGGGCTGCCGCAGTCCAAGGCCCGCCACATCCCCCTTCACCTGCATGCCTGCCAACTGACTCTGCCTGCCCTGCAGGCCGGGAAGGAGGAACTCAACTTGGTCTGCAAGCTTCCTCGATACTTTGTCCATTCCCTGCACCGTCTGGGCTTAAAGATGCCGAGTCGGGATCAAAATGGGGATGAGGAAGCCACACACTCAGGAGCACAGTGAAGACAGTTGGGCGGTTTGCCCTGAATTCTTCTCTCTGTTTAGGTGACTCTGCTAACTTCTCACTTGGGACAGACTCCAGAAGAGCCAGGCCTGATGAGTTGAAGAAACAGCTGCTTTAGGGCTCTTACTGGGGACTAGCGTCTGTTTTTCGACACTTTGGCCACATGCTGGAAAAGCCAGCAGGCAGTCTCCCTGCTTCAGAGTGGAAGAGAGCCCAGGACCAGGAGAACTAAAGCACAGAATCTGTAATCAGGAACTGTTTTTACCCAACAATAAAGCTCTTGATCCGTCAGGAAAGGTCCTGTGGTTGGAGAGAACATAATGGTTGTCTAGCTCATAGAGATTCAGAAGCCGCTTCTGCTGTCCTCATGGAGCCGCAGGATCCATCAGCAAAGCCTTCCTGCTTTATTTGTTCAGGCTCAGATTTTGTAGCCAGCGATCATAGACTACAAGGATTCTCTTCAGCCTCAGCTCGGGCCCCTTACTGTGCTAGTGACCGTGGAGCCTGCGAAGGGGTGTTGAGTGAGCAAGCAAAGCAGGTGTAAATGGCAGGCAGGTAACAAAAACGAGTGGAGCAAGCAGGGTGTAAGGCCGTGGTGCGGGGCACCCACATGTCTAAAGAGGGCAGTTGTTAGCTCCAGCTGAGGGTTGCCCTGTGGGAACAGATTTTCTAACTTTTTAAAATTAATTAATTAATTAATTAATTATTTGGCTATACCAGCTCTTAGTTGCGGCACACGGGATCTTTGTTACGGCATGCAGGATCTTTAGCTGTGGCATGCGAACTCTTAGTTGCGGCATGTGGGATCTAGTTCCCTGACCAGGGATCAAATCTGGGCCCACCGCATTGGGAGTGCAGAGTCTTAACCACTGGACCACCAGGGAAGTCCTAACTTTTTTTCAGAGAGTCAGGAAACCCAGATATTTATGTGAAATCTCCCAGTATATTGCTAACTAAATCAGAATTTTTAAAAAAACACTTGGATAGCCAAGCAGAACATATTTGTAGGTTGGATTTGGTCTGCAGGCTGCCTGTTTGCAATCTAAAGAATGGTGTAGAAGTTTGGGGAAAAGGATCATCTTGAAAGTTCTGGATCAGTAGTTGGCATTTTAGTTCCATGTAGCATCTGTCCTTTCTAGACTAAGGGATGGCTTTGATTAATCTGAAATATGTGGTTGTGAGGGGGCTGCCGGTTTTTTGAATCTCCTTTGTTTTGGAAGCAAGCCTGTCCTTGGGTCTCAGGAGGGAGGTGCCAAGCCGAGCACCCCGCGGGAGGGAGTTATCTCGGCCATCCCACTCAGTTGTCCAGCTGGCTCCCATCTTATTTCTTGCAACAGTACCATCTTGCAAACAAATACACCTCACGTTACTTTGGCTGAGCTGAGAAAACTCGGAGTGACGGCACAGCTGGGGAGAAGCCCCAAGAACAGTCGTTAGGTGTTCTCTCTGTGTTGATAATACAACTTTCTAAAAACCCACTTTCCTGTTTCCATGATGCCTGTTACCATGCACGATGGATTGAACTTTAAAAGCACAGATGAAATAACTGTCCAGTAAGTCCCCTACATACAAACGAGTTCCGTTCTGAGAGTATGTTTGTAAGTCCAATTTGTTCGTAAGTCCAACAAAGTTAGCCTAGATACCCAACTGACACAATCGGCTATGTAGTACTGTACTGTAATAGGTTTATAACACTTTTCACACAAATAATGTATAAAAAACAAACAAAAAAACATTTTTAATCTTACAGTACAGTACCTTGAAAAGTACAGTAGTACAGTACAGCAGCTGGCATATAGGGGCTGGCATCGAGTGAACAGGCAAGAAGAGTTACTGACTGGAGGAGGGAGAGGAGGTGGGAGATGGTAGAGCTGAAGGATTGTCAGCAATAGGAGACGGAGGGCAAGCTGCAGTACCAGCTACATCACCACTGCTTTTACGCTTGCTTCTGGACATCTTGAGCTTGAAATAAAGATACTGTACTACTGTACTTTATACAGTACTATACAGTGAAGTACAGAGAAGCACAACCGCTTACAGAGGATGCAGGCATGTGACAATGTACGCCAGACACGTGAACTAACTTACATGATTGGACATGCAAACGCACGTTCGCATCTTTGAAAGTTCGCAACTTGAAGGTTTGTATGTAGGGGACTTACTGTATTTGTTTCTGTAAGGCCTAAAAATGTTGGCTGTTGTTTCTATTTCTAGTAAACCATGCTCCTCGAGATAAAGGTACAAGAACGTGACACTTAGAAAATACTGATAATTGACTTTGAATTGGGGAGGCAATTGAAGAAGACCCCTGGTTTTGTGAGTGTTTGGAGAAACCCCAGGAACCTGGGAACCGCCCCCAAAGGGACCAGGCAGTCCAGATGTAGGGCAGCCCGGGCTGCAGGCGTCGGCTGGAAGAGGTGGGACAGCACCAGCCTGCAGCAGTCTGCTGGTGACATTCCCGACTGCTGGGCGGCTAGGGCAGGGCGCGGAGTGACGGTGCTCTTCCCTTTCCTGTCTGTGTTTTCTTAGTCTTGCTGGGTATAGCAGTTATCCAGGATAATCTAAGAGAACTTTTATGCCAGGTTGGCATGGCCTGGGAAGGTGGGCTACATCCAAGGGAGGCTGGAGCATGCCTAAAATGAAATATTGGTTAGAGCCAGTGAAAAGGTTCTATTTGGTATTAAATCATATAATTAATAAGAAAGTAGTTTTTCATTCTTTTTATTAAAGTTCTACATGCACATGATTTTTTTAAAAATCAAGAACTAAAAGGCTTAGAATGAAAAACAGCGTCCCTTGCCCGTCTGGGCTTTTATTTTTAGCTTCCCCGCAAATGGCCACTGTGAGCCTCTGGGAAGAGCCAGTCGCTTTGCTCAGCGGGTTGTAGGGCAGACTCACGCCAGCACTTCCTGCTGCAGGAAGCCGCTCCCCGCCTGTGACTACCCAGGTAGGTTTTTTCCAGGCTGGGCACCCCCCAGCCTGAGCCGGCAAGGCACTTTCCTCCATCATCACGCCGTACCTTGTCTGTACATTTAGAACCCATCTCTCCTGCTCTGCCTCCTTGCTCGCTTTGATTCCGTGAACAACTCTCGCATCTCCTCACTTGATTTCCTTCCAGGCTGCTTGAAGGGCTCCGGCCTCAGCGCTCTGTCTGTGCATCCTGTTTCTCACGCAGGTGACCTGGCAGCAGAGCTGGATCGACGTTGGAAACCTCTGCCTGTGTGCTGATGCCTCATAAATCTCTCTCTGACCTGGGTCTCTCCTGTGAGCTCCTGATCTTTATATCCATTTGCCCGTGGTCATCACCCCTTGAGATCCCGTACCGGCCCCCCAAATCGTGCTCGCTGCTCATCTTCTTCCTCCAGACCTGGTCCTGCTCTCCTGCTCTTGCCTTAGTTAGATGGTATCACCCTTGTCCTGGGAATCACCCTCAACTCCTCTCTCACACCTGTCCCCAAATCCAGTCAGTCACCAAGTCTGCTCTCCTTCCCTCTAAACCCCTTCTCTGAATATGCACTTACGTCCTGCTTCCTGGGCGCCAGTGTCACCCTCCCCAGCCTTCAACCGCGAGGGGATAGATGGGGAAGGTGGAGTGGCAGAGCCGCTTAGAAGTAGGGTCACAGGCAACCAGCTCGTTCCCTCAGAAACCAAGCTCAGGCTGTGCTGAGACCATCCTGGGTCCCTGGGCTCTGGACAGTGGAGGGCTGTTGTAACTAGGACAGAACACCGCAAAACACGCCCCCATATTTTCTCAATCGGCCGCCCTTGGCTCCCTGGGCCACTTTTAGCCAGAGCTCCCAGTAGGATATACAGACACGGCCTTCTGCCTGTGCTTGTGCGGAGCATGCCCTGTGGGTGCAGACACCTCTTCCCCCGGTGGGGCGGACGGCGCAGTGTACTTCCCACACTACCTGCCCAGAGTGAGGCCAGACTCCACAGGTGAAGGGCACAGCGCTGCACAGGACTCCTGGCCAGACACCAGCTGCAAGCTCGGGGGTTCCCAGGCCACCGCACTCCCGAGTAATCAAGGGGAGGAATGAGCTTTCCACAGCCCTCTTAGGGTCCCTGGCTGGGTCTAAAAATTGAACTGACAGATTAACAGGAGAAAAGCATACAGATTTATTTGATACCAGTTTTACGTGGCATGACAGTTTTCATAAAGAAATGAAGACCCAGAGAAACAGACCCAGAAAAATACCTGTGTATTTTCACGCTAGTTTTGATGAAGAGTGGCCCATCAGGGAGGAATGGGATGGGTTAGGGGGAGGAAGTAATTGTAGTAAGTGGGGGAAGCTTCACAAGGCCTGTTTGTTAGGATCCTTCTTGGCGACCCAGTCTTTGGAGATAAGGATGCTCCTTTTCTCCAGGTATGGGGAGGGCGCCTCTCACGTGACGTTTTATGACCTGTTTCAGGGAAGAAGGGCAAGGAGAGGAGAAGGTCAAAGCGAGTTTCCTGCTTGTGCTGTTTTCTCAAACTTCTTCAACTTAAAATATTCAAGGTGCCAGATTTTGGGGTAGCATGTCCTCAACACCATCACCAAATAGCTAAAAATTCAGGGGTTCCTGCTACCTCCTCAGGCTTGATAATCCTCTAGAATGACTCCCAGAACTCAGGAAAGTGCTATACTTACTATTACAGGCTTATTACAGCAATAAAAGAATACACATCAGGACCAGCCAAAAGAAGAGACTCGGAGCAAGGTCTGGGAGGGTTCCAAACATGAAGCTACCATGGCCTCTCCCTGGGGAGTCAGGACGCATCACCCTCCTGGCACACGGATGTGTATTGCCAACCACGAAGGTCATGTAGCTTCAGTGCCTGGAGTTTTTACTGGGGTGTCATCATGTAGGCTTGATTGATTACATCACTGGCCACTAGTGATCGAACTCAATCCAACTCCCCTTTCCATCTCGGAGCCCAAACCCTCTAATCACAAGGTTGGTCTATTGGCATGGCCTCCACCCTGACACTCCCCAGGGGTTACACAAACTGTCAGGGCCCACCGTGAGTAACGAAGACACTCCTATCATTCCAAGGATTTAGAGGCTTCCTTCCAGGAGCCAGGGACAAAAGCCAGGCAAATTCCTTACTATACAACTTCGTTTCCCCTCTGCACCCCCAGTTCCCTGAGTCATCTCTCGATGTCCTATATAGGGACCCCTTCCCCTTTCTGTCTCCTTGGTGGCTGTCTGTATAGATGCCTCCATCAGCTGGGGCCTTAGGGTCCTTTTGGACCAGGAGTCTTGAGATATTTCTGTTCACTTCCTCTCTCAAACACCACGTGGTGCACTCTTACCTGCTACGATCCGTAGCGTAGATTAAATCCCTGGGGTTTTAATCAGGGGTGATCACACAGTAGGGTGAATCTCTTCTTTTTGGGAGATTTTCTATGCTGTGTGTTCACAGTTACAGTAAACATGTCCTAAATACACAGGTACCCCATGCCTTCCAGCCCACGTCAGTCCATGCACGTGTGTACTCCACACACACCAGGAGTCCACACTTCATATCACCTCTCTTTAACACTCCCCCCAACCCACCTCATTGCCGCTCTTCACACCTGTGGGGCTCTTGACCTGCCCCTGTTCCCACTGTGGACTCTTCAGCGGGTGTGTGCAGAAAGTCTTGTGGGTGCCAGACTAGGAGCAGGGGGACTGGTGAAGAGGCCCACGCCATGGCCCAGGTGACAAGTGACGGTGGCTGCGCTAGAGTGGGGCCCTGGGCGCGCGGTAAACAGGCTCAAAATACAGCTGGGAAGGAGCATGGGTAGAGCCGATTAGGGGTTGACATGGGTGGGGTAGGGGGAGCGTCTAGGGTGCCTCCCAGGGAGCCTGTCTGAGTGGTGGGGTAGATGAGGTGGGTTGACAATAAAGGGGGGAAGAAGAGGTTTGGGGTGGCCGTCCCAGTCCTATGTCAGTGCTGTTACACATCCACGCATCCAAGAGGGAGGAGCGGAGGGTGGCGGTTACCCCGCGTCCCCAGAGCACCGCGAGGTGTGCCCATCTTCATCATTCCACACTTACTACAGCGCATCCTAACCATTACCTGTAATCATGTCTGCCTTCTCCCAGCCTGTGAGCTTCTTGGGGGGCAGGCACCAGGGCTTTCATCTTTGTGTCTGGCCCCCAAGCCCTATACCTGTAAACCCTTGAAAAGTGGCTACTGAACAGAGAAGCAGCCCTAGGTCTGTGGTAGCTCTCAGGCACTGGAGCCAGATGGGCTTTGGGTTCAAATGGCTCTGATATTTATTTGGTATGACCGTGGATAATTTATTTAACTTATCAGAGCCTCAGTTCATGCACCTTCAAAATGGGTATAATAATAGTACCTCTGTGACACAGATATTTTAAGGATTAATTGAAATAATTCATGTTAAGTTCCCAGAAGAGTTCCTGACATATGGCAAGCGCCCAATTAATGTAATGTTAGGTGAAAGCAGGTTAAATTTGCCATTTTTATTGAGATAAAATTCACATGCTTTATATAAAATTCATCCATTTAAAGTGTAAAATTCAATGGTTTTAGTATATTCCTAGAATTGGACAACTATCACCCCAATCTAATTTTAGAATATTTTCATCCTCACAAAAAGAAACCCGATGTGCATTTAGCAGTCACTCCCCATTCCCACTCAGCCAGGGCCAACCACTCTCCTATTTCTGCCTCTATAGATTTGCCTATTTTGGATACTTGATATAAATAGAATCATGCAATATATGATCTTCTGTGCCTCTTCTACTCAGCATGTTTTCAAGATTCATCTTGTTGTAACATGTATCAGTATTTCACTTCTTTTTATTGCTGAATAATGCTCCATCGTATAAGTATATCAAATTTTGTTTATCCATTCATTTGTTGATGATTGTTTCCACTTTTTCGTTATGAATCATGCTGCTTATGAACATTCATGTATAAGTTTTTGTGTGGGTGTATGTTTTCATTTCTCTTGGGTACATAACTAGGAGTGGAATTGCTGGGTCACATGGTAACTATAGGTCAAACGTTAACTCTGCTCAACACTTTGTAGAACTGCCAGCCTATTTTCCAAAGGGGTTGCACCATTTTACACACCCAGTTTCTCACCAACACTTGTTATTACCTATCTTTCTGACTATGGGCATCCTAGTGGATGTGAAGTGGTTTCTCACTGTGGTTTTGATTTCCATTTCTCTGATGACTTATGATATTGAGCATGCCTTCATGTGTTTATTAGCCATCTATATATTTTGTTTGAAGAAATGTCTTCAAATCCTTTGCCCATTTTTAAATTGGGTTGTCTTTTTATTACTGTAAAAGTTCTTTATGTGTTCTGGATGCTAGTCCCTTATCAGGTATATTATTTGCAAATATTTTCTCCCTTTCTGTGTGTTGTCCTTCCATTTAAAAAATTATAACATTTGCAACACAAAAGTTTTAGATTTTGATGTTGAATTTATACCTCCTTTTGTTGGTTGTGCTTTTGGTGCCATATACAAAAAAAAAAATTGCCTAATCCAAAGTCACGGAGATTTAATCCTATTTTTTCTTCTAATAGTTTTCTAGTTTTAGCTGTTACATTTTGGGCCTATGATCCATTTTAAATTAATTTTTCAGTATGTTGTATTAAGGTCCCTAACTTTGCATGTGGGTAGCTAGTGGTCCCAGCGCCATTTGTTGAAAAGATTATTCTTTCTCCCATGGAATTGTTTTGGTAAGCTGCCATTTTTGAAGGTCACACTGGGTCAGATATAGATAATTTCATAGGGTACAATTTAGTTTTATTACGGTGTTAATGTGAATGAAGCAAAATGAGAAATAATTGCAGTTTCTTATTTTGCCACCAGATGGCAACAGTCTCCCAGATTTCTTATCCCTCACTGGGCTGAAAGTGGGAACACGTTTTATAATCAAGTATCCTCCACAAGAGTCTTTCCCTGTTTTTCTCTAACCTCCTGAAACCCCTGACATTGGCTTCCCCAGCACTGTAAATCTCGGTCCTTTATTTTTTAATTTAGCTTAAACGTGGGGTTTTCTGTTCTCAGGTGGAGAGTGAGGTAGTGGGGGGAGGTCATGGCTTAGGCTGGCCGAGTGTATTCAAACTAGAATTTGACTCATAAACACTCAGTTATGAAAGTACTACAAGTTCATTATAGAAATGAAAAGTATAATCAAGCTGTTCTCAACTATCAGAAAGCCTAATGGCTACACTCAGATAAGAGTACATCTTAGGTGGGATGACAAAATGACATCCAGCCCTATAACGGGAGCCCTGCCTTATCAATCCCAGATCTGCATTATGGGGCCCAGCCCACCAATCATACTGCCTGCACACTGTCCCTGGCACACCAGGGGAGAAGTGAGAGTGAGAAGTGAAAGCGCTTGCCTACCTTCCTTTCAGGAATGAATACCTTCTGCTCTGGGTCACTGGCCTCTCTTGCCTGTTTCTCAAAGTATTAGCCGTTCTGAAGTCCCAGAATCTACTGGGAGGAGTGTTGCTACATCCTCACCTCCGGGCTTCCTAACTGTGCACGGGGTTGAAGGGCCACCTTTCCTCCCAATTCCCCTAGAGACTGCAGATTTTACCTGTGAATTCTGTTGATGGGGCCCATTCCATAGTCTGCAGGCTCCATTCATTTATAAGACATTGCTACTTTCAATTTTTCACCAATTAAAAAAAAAACCTAATGGAAATATGCATTTACTCACCACGTGGTTGCACAGCTCAGCTGAAATATCAAGAGTTCTTAGCTTTTGGCTCAAGGTAGTAAAAAATTGCAATCTCTTTGTTGATCAGAAGCACTGGTTGATGTGTATGATTTTGACTAATAAAAGCAGGTCAATAAAATGTAATTTAATAAATAATGGGGGGAAATAAAGATGGCAGGTTTGGAAGCCTGGGCTGCAATGATGTGCCTTAGGTACTGGACATGTGTGCTCAGCTGCTGCCCTTCCCTTCTCCACTGTTGCTCCGGGGGCGGGCCTCACTCCTGCTCCCCACAGGCTTTCTCACATGGATTTCAGAGTCCTCAGGTCCCTCACCTCTCCCACACCTCCCACCTGCATCTGTGGGCTCTGAACCCCAGCGTCAGAGCAGACTGTGAACCCCCTTTTCCCAACATCCACTGACCAGTCTGTCCCGGGGGAGCCGAGAGGGTGGTTGCAGGAGAGGGCAGCAAGGAGCCCCGAGGGCCAGCTCTGACCGCCGGGGCTGTGCTAACCCGAAGCTGGTCTTTCAACGCTCTGGGAGCTATTACCGTCTGTCCATCAGCAGCTTCAGGGAGCCAGAAGTGATGACCTGGACCCATTCAGGGAGCGAGCAAGGGGAAGGGGTCCCCACTTTGATGTGAGCAACAGGGTCAGGGAGGGAGCAGGAGGTGAGAGCCAGGGCCGGGCCGCTGGCGGCAATCTCCTCTCCCAGCCAGGCCTCCACGCAGATGCCAGCTTGTCTTCATCACCCCTTTCCTGTCTCCCTTCTCTGGGGCCAGCTCTCCGCCCAAGCCTCTGGACTGCTCTGGGCTCCTGGTCCCACCCCTCCAGCCCGTGTCCCAGATGTGGCCCCATCGCCTGCCCACACACCCTCCTCGGAGGGGGAGTGAGGCCGTGGGTGGGCAGGTAGTGCCCAGGGTGGGGACCAAACCCACCTGCTTCATCTGTCCTTGATTCTAAGGGGCAGGTGGTAGCTGCTTCCTGCAGGAAGCACCCAGCCTGAGAGAGAAGAGAATCTTCCCTTTGGAACCAGAAATCCCAGGGCCGGGAGGGATCTCTACCTTCTGCTACATTCGTAGCAGGCAGCTGCCCAGCCTGGCCTTGCACACTTGCACGGCAGGAGCATTATCTCCTGAGGGTCCCGCACTCATGGGTGGAGGGATGAGATGGGAGAACAGGGAGGGAGGCAGGGAGATGGAAGACAGAAGGACAGACAGAAGGAGAGAGCCACTGGCTCCCCTCACTGTGGCCAGAGTCACACACACACACACACACACACACACACACACACACACACCTCCTACAGCCAGGCCTGAAAGGCTGTCAGCAGCCGGGGAGTCTGGACTTTTTCCTGTCTAAAGTTACAGAATTTTCCAGAAGTTTCCCTGTCTTTTTTTTTTTTTTTCTGGCGTTAGAAACCAGATTTTCTCCTGTCCCCCTGCTTCTCTGGCCTAGAGAAGAAAAGCCAAAGAGGGAAAGCAAGCAGACAGAGGGCCTGTGGTCACACCGAAGGCCGATCCTTCCCTTCTTCCCTCCTACTTGGAGTTCCCGGAGCCTAACTGACAGTACCTGTAACATCCAACACCTGTTGCCCACACGGCGCCTCTTGCCTGTGTAAGCTTATTTAAAGCCCCCAATAATAGCCATGGGTGGAATACACTCTTCTTTCTGATTCTGGTTTCTGTTTTACAGAAGAGGTCCCTGTAGCCCAGAGTGGCCACTGGCCTGAGGTCACATCTGGTTACACAGCAGAACTAAGTTCTAACCCACATCTGTCTAACTTTGGAGCCCTTGCTTTTCACCTGCATCTCCCCAGCGATCCAGGTGTCCCAGAGATCAACAAAGGAGTCCCAGGGGTCCTCTTCCAGCCTTCCCAGATCCCAACCAGATGGACAGCAGCCCTGAGAAGAGAGGAAAGAGCATCTCATAATGGAGGATGATTCAGCTGCGTCTTATTTTTATTCTGCTGATGGCTAGCTGGGTCACAATCTCTCAGGCCTCAGTGTCCTCACCTGTAAAATGGGTAGGATGGGGCAAAGTCTATGATCCCAGTCTCTAGCAAAGACAATCTCTGAGATCACTTCTAGTTGCAGGACCCTGAGTCTGATTGTTCTGAGACTACTGATTTGGAAGAAGAAACAATGCCCTCAGCCCCTTGCCTGGAACCCACAGGGTTTCTGCCTAAGAACCTTTAACATCTCAGAGAAAGGCAGTGTAATCACTCAATATTTGGATCCAACTTTGGAGGCATGCCTGTTGAGCCTCCCAGAAGGGCCCTGGGGACACGGTGTCCTTAGCATTCTGCCCAGCACCTGGGCTGGGAGGCACGTTCCTACTATTCCAGGCAGTGAGTGATCACAGGAGGATCAGAGCAACAGCGAGTAGCTTATCCTGAGCACTTACTGTGTATGCTGTGCTGTGTGTTTTATCTATGTGATCTCATTAAATCCTCACAGAACTGCCACATAGTAGGTATTTTAGAGACCAGGAAATCGAGTTAAGCAAATTGCCCAGTGGCTGGTAGCTTGGAAGTGAGGGGGCTGAGAATTGCACACACGTTCTTATCCACCGAACTATCGTGGGCCCGATTTCAGACGCAGTCTTAGGTTTTCACCAATTTTTCTAGAAAGGAGGCGGATCTCTGGTTAGGCTCTTTGGGCCATTAGTATGTTTTTCTGGAGTCTTCACGGGATGAAGAACAGCCCTAAATACACTACCTTTACTACAGTTTGGGGGAGAAGCAGGAAAGGAAAAGAAGTTGGGTCCTCCCTACCTTGAGAAAGACTGGGGACTTCCCTGGCGGTCCAGTGGTTAAGACTCCACGCTTCCAATGCTGGGGGCATGGGTTTGATCCCTGGTCGGGGAACTAAGATCCCACATGCTGCGTGGCGTGGTCAAAAAAAAAAAAAAAAAAAGAGAAAGACTGGAGTCCCAAGCTGGACCTGGGAGTTGCCAGGCAATGACTGAGCAGTTAGAGCCTCAGGAGGGAATGTGAGGAACCCCCCACCGTAGCTCAGAAGATCACCCCGAGAATAGGGTGGGAACACAGGTGCTCCCCAAACTGGATGGCTCACCAAAGATGAAGCTGGAGACCTTGGGAGTGGAGGACATGGCAGACACCCCCAGCCAAGCTCCCCTGCCGGGAAATGAGCAGATTCGAGGGACAGCACAGCATCACGGGCAGCCCCTGAAGAGCCTTGGATTCCTTGAGACGTGTGCGGTGGTTTGAAGGTGCTGATATGCAGCCAGGACTCCTGGGTTCCTGATTTGCAGGCCAGAAGCCCAAGATACCGGGAATAAGGGAACCGCAAAGATCTGGCCTCAAATCCTTTCCCTGTCCCAGAATTGGAGGGGGAGGGGTGAGGTTGCTGTATCAGAAGCTTTCTTTCCTTCCCATCCTCCAAGCAAGTTCACTCAGCGCCCAGCATCACTCATCCCTGGGCAATTTATCTGCCACCAGTGGTGCTGTCTGGTGCAGGGAGAGGGAAGGGGAGGCAGAGCAGGGAGGAGAGCAGAGGGGAGCCCTGGGGCGTGGGGGACACTGGCGGCTTTGTCTCCCATGCCCACCTTTTGGGGAAGGGCGGGGGTTGTCGGCAGCCCCGCACCCTCGCCGGCACACAACACTGAGTCTGGGTCAGGGAATTAGCTCTCCTCGCCTCCCCAGCGTGAATGAGCCCCGAGAGGCCGTGACAAGAGCTGTCAGGGCTGGTGTCCTGTCCCAGCAACTGCTGACAAAGCCAGGCATCTCAGGACACCTGGGAAAGACAGGACCGGGAGAGCAGGGTCCAGGGCCCGAAGGGGGCGGTGCAGATGGGGACACAGCAACCTTTGGGCGCACCTGACCAGCGCTGGCCATGGAGAGCTTCCTGCCAGGGGGCTCTGTCCCTGACCTGCCTCCCCGCACCTGGACTCTGCACGCAGTGTCCCCCGCCCTCCATCCCCCTCCCCGCTTCGACACCTGCTCAGGGCCAAGCTCTTAGCTCCTCTGGAGAGCTCGTCCTGCAGGGGATGAGGATGGGGACGAGCTTCAAGGTGAAGTAGGTGACAGTGACTGTCTTGGCCTTGGTCCAGTGCCTGCCTTCCCGGCCTCTCCTCTCAGCTCTGTGCTGGGCGATGCCAACCAGCCTGCCAAGTGCCGGAGGCTGAAGCTGGGAAGCGTGTGAACCAGTGGGGGACGTCCTCGTGGGTAGGATACCCGGATGACCCACAGATCCCCACGTGGGCCTGTCCTGGGAGGAAGCCGAGCCTCTGTGGAGCTGGGCCTCCACCAGAGAGGAGCAGAAACCACCTGGGGATGGGCCTCCTCGTGGTCCCCAAGTCTTCCTGGGCCCTATGGCCCAACAGCCCTACACGAGCAGGGAGCTTACTGGGCTTGCGTTTCTGCCTGGTTGAGGAACTTCTGGGGACTAAGGTTCTAGGCCTTGAGCCCCAGCCCAGCTCATCCCCAAACCAAGAGGCCAGGTAACCGCAGCAGCGGGCGGGGCGGGTGACAGCGGCCGACAGCTTCTCTCCAATACGCTGGCTTATTAGCAGTGCATGGCCACTGTCTCAGCAGGAAACTTGCCCAGGACTGCGTTCTGCCCCCTCTGTCTCATATTGTCCAAAGATAAGTGCCCCATCACCAGTTGTCTCGTACGCCCCTCCTTCTGGCCAGCCCTAAAATCAACCTGGGTGGGCTCCAGGCCAGGGTCTGGGGTAGCAGGAGTGGGAGGAGGCAGTCCCTGGAAAGGGGTAAAGCCCCAGGGAGACCTGGAACCTTCCCGGTGCCCGGGAACTCAGGGTCCTGGGAAGGCCTCGGAGAATCCAGGCGGGTCCCCTGAGTCACAGCAAGACTCCAACTCCTCTTGCCGTCAACAGAGCTGAACCTGGACAGAGGCGTAAGGAGCAGGAGGTAGAGTTCCTGCACCCGAGGGGCTGGCACTCTAGCTGGAAAGACAAAAATGCAGCGAGAACCGATCAGGAGTAACTGGTGAGCTGAGGCTTCCGATCTGACTGTGCCGTATCTGTTCACTCACCCCACTGGGCCCAGGCTCAGTGCCGGGCAGTGGTGATGCATGTGAAGTTGCAGCCCCATCCTCGAGAGCATGTTTCAGACACATACAGGGTGTTATGAGGCCCCAGGCAGTGCAGGTGCAGCCTGGAGGGTTGGAGCTCCAGGTGGAGGGAGGGGAAGGGGGTCTCCCAGGAGACAGCGGCAGGGATTACAGGTGGGTCTGCAGGGGGTTTGGTGTAGCTGGAGCACAGAGCTGGGGCAGGAAGAGGCATGGCTGGGGAGTGGAGCAAGGGCCTGGTGACCTGCAGGTAAGGGAGTCTGAGGGTGAGGCCGGGAAGCCCAGGGCGATGGGCAGTCGTGGGCAGTCTTGGGTCCGAGCTTTGGGGACCAGGAGGCCTGAGCCGTGCAATTAGGCTCTGGTGACTAAAGGACAGTTTCCTGAGCTGCCTGTTTTACTGTCATGGCCTCAGCAGCCGCAGACAGGCCACCTCTCAGTCTCAAAACCCCCAGAGATGCCCTGTCCTCGGCTCTCCTTGGGTCCGAGGTCCACACTCAGCCTGCTATGTGCCACGTGGGCCTGGAAGGAGCCTGGGAGGGTCAGTTTGACTGGTGGTTCTTAGGGTCTTTCTTGCCCTCTCCAGGGGCTCTGCTCCTGGTGCCCCACAGACAGCCCCACCCAGCTGGCTGGACCCTGGAGTCTCTGGCTGCAGCTGGAACCTCACAGAGAAGATGGGGAGGCTTGCAGAGGCCTCTAGGGTTCCCATCAGAAAGATGGGAGAGGAAGGCATCCACTGACAGGCACACTCCTGGGTCCTGACCCGGAACTTAGGCCAAGAATTCTCATAACAGAGTCAAGCTCTGAAATATGAGTGGCTGCCCATCATCTGTCTCACTGCCTCTGCCGTCGTTTCTGCTATGGTCTCTCTCTATCCCTCTCATCCTCTCTCACTCTACCTCTGTCCCTCTCTCTCTCTCTCTCTCTCATTCTCTCTCTCTCTCTCTCTCTCATTCTCTCATTCTCTCTCTCTCTCTCTCTTTCTCTCGCAGCTGTTGTTGGCGTCCACCCCCTCTGCTGTTCCCTATCTAGTGCCTTTTCCTTCCTATTTAGACCCGAGTCTCCCCTCCTCTCTCTCTGCCCAAACCGCTCCCATTTTCTCTGTCTTGATTGGCTTTCTTTGTGTGAAGTCCCTCCTCTCCTCTGGTGGCAGCTTCAGCTGCATCCTCTCTGCAGCCCCCCGTACAGCAGGGGTGGTGCAGGGCAGGCCCAGCGGCCTCACTCATCCCCAGGACCCCCTCACGGAGACCAGGAGACCACTGGGCTCTCCTCCAGGCATTGGGAAGCCAGCCCTGTGGCTGGGGGGTGGGGGTGGGGGCGGCTTTAGCTCCTGATAATCTCCACCCGCTCCCCCAGCAAACAATCGAAGTACTAAGGTGCCTGCCTGACTAACGTTTCCAGACCAGCCCCCTCGCCCTCTCTGCCAGAGGGGCTGCCTCCCCTAATCCCCTCCTGGGTGGAAATGCTGAGCCTCCACCACCCAAAGCCTGTCACCAAACCTACACTGAGTCCCCAGGTCCCACATACAGAGTGTCCCTCTCTGCTGTGAAGGGGGAGGAGGGGGGCGTCTGTGTGCGTGGAGGCTTCTCTCTCACCCCCACTGCACTCCCCTCCACCACCAGGCTGGCTGAAGCCTCTCCTTCTGACGTCAGTATAAACGTCCCCACCTCGGGGACCACCGCCCAACCCTCCGCCAGACTCTGGGTCCTTCTACGCAGTCTGACGCCCCTGCCCCATCACATAGGCCCCTCTGTGTGATGTGCGTCCCCTTCAGACACTGCCCGCTGGCGGCTCAGGGGAGGGAGGGTTTACTGAAAATCTACAATGTGCCAGTTGCTAAACTAGGATCTTTCCTACCATCTACCTGATTTAGTCATCCCAGGAGCTGCAGATGGAGGGAACCCGCAGGAGGGAACTGCGGAGCAGAGAGGCGAGCAGTCAGCCCCATTGCCGGGGTCACCTCCTTTCTCCACGGCCACCACCTCCTAGGACCCCGCCTGAAGGCATCAGCGCTGACTGCCAAGTTCAGGCTGTGCTAGCCTTCAACCCGCGGTTCCCTGCATTTATAAATACCCGAGTCTAACAAACATTTTTTTTGAGCTCATTCTCTACCCCAGGCATTGGGCTAGTTTAGGGGCTGGACTTGCCAAACGGGATGTGGGTGGCACCTCCGGGAGGTCACCTGTCTGCCTCTGGACCGCTGTTCTCCAGCAAGTGTTTGTGTTGCCACCCGGCCAGGGCTGAAGGGAGGAGGGGCAGGTGTGGGCATGTGTGTGGGGGGCTGTGGGTGAGAAGGGTGGGTGGAGGGGCCTGGGGTTAATGAGGTGACTGCCACTTGTAAATGAAACAGAAGGCGGCACGGCTTGTGTGAACTCTGACCTCTCCTGTCCATCTCGCCTTTCATCGGGAGCTTTACGAGTGAGCAGCTCCCTCACAAGGGACCCACCGCAGCCTGGGGATGCTCAGCCCCCGGTGGGGAGAAGGAGGGCTGGGACTGGGGCTCAGGCTAGGGTTCACTGGAGCCCCTGCACCTCCCGCCTCCCTAGGAGGAGCTCTGGAAAATAGAAGCGGGGGCTGGATTTGAGCGGCATAGACTGCAAACCTGGAGACTTCTAAAAATGCAAACTCCCAGGCCCCATCCCCGGAGCTTCTGATTCAGTAGGTTTGAGGTGGGGCTTGGAAACCTGTATTTTTAAAAAGCTCCCATGGTGATTCTTAAAAACAACCAAGTTTATAGCCAGCACATGGAAGCAACCTAAGTGTCCATCGACAGATGAATGGATAAAGAAGATGTGGCACATATATACAATGGAATATTACTCAGCCATAAAAAAGAAACGAAATTGAGTTATTTGTAGTGAGGTGAATGGACCTAGAGTCTGTCATACAGAGTGAAGTAAGTCAGAAAGAGAAAAACAAATACCGTATGCTAACACATATAGATGGAATCTAAAAAAAAAATATGGTTCTGAAGAACTTAGGGGCAGGACAGGAATAAAGATGCAGACGTAGAGAATGGACTTGAGGATGTGGGGAGGGGGAAGGCTAAGCTGGGATGAAGTGAGAGAGTGGCATGCACTTATATACACTACCAAATGTAAAATAGATAGCTAGTGGGAAGCAGCCGCACAGCACAGGGAGATCAGCTCGGTGCTTTGTGATCACCTAGAGGGGTGGGATAGGTAGGGTGGGAGGGAGACGCAAGAGGGAGGAGATATGGACATATATGTATATGTATAGCTGATTCACTTTGTTATAAAGCAGAAACTAACACACCATTGTAAAGCAATTATACTCCAATAAAGATGTTTAAAAAATAAATAAGGTGAGCCCCTGTGGAAAAAAAAACCCAACCAAGTTTAGTAACCACTGTCTTCGAACACACAGCAACGTCGACTGGCCAGAATCATCCTCTCACCGGGCTAGGAAATTCCGGTTCTCAGGGATACTCGTTGGCTCCATCTATGGATGTCCCCACACATCAGATACTGTGCTTCATGTTTTACAGCCATTACCCCGCTGTGCCCTTCACATAATCCTGCAGGGTAGAAGGCGTTATCTCTATTTCAAAAATGGGATGGAGATTAAATAACTTGCCCAAGAGGACACAGGACTGACATTTGAAAATGTTTCCACCTGACTCCAAAATTTCTGTTGTTAAGTAGATACCATTATGCCATTGCCGTTATGGACCTATGTAAAGGTTGCCATTAATTGAGATATCCAGTGTGTAGGAACCAAGAAATCATGGTCTTATTGCATTCTAAACATAGTCCTGGGGCCAGCTTTGGACTCCATGACTGAATACAGCCCCACGAGGCAGAGATAATTATCTAGTTCGTGATTGCATCCCAGAGCCGAGCAAGGCCTGCTTCATAGGATGTGCTTAATAAATGCTCATCAAAGGGGTAGTAAATACTGTAAAAAAGAAAAAAAAAAATAGAAAGGACTCTTGATACAAAGTGTAAGGCGGCCCCTTCTACATTGGATGCCCCTTCATAAAACAAGACTTTTTTCCTTTTTCTTTCGGGCAGCAGAAGTGGGTTTGGCTGAAAAGGACAGGCTCTGGGGAGGGTCCTGTGTGTGTCATAGCTATGGGGACGGCAGAAAGCGCCCCTTCCCTCTGGTCTGTCGCCCTCCTGCCTGCATCCCCAAGGGCAGGTTTCGGTGGGATCCACCGCCCTCAGTGCCACTCTTCCGGAGAGGGTATCATCCAGGGCTGCCCACGCCTAGAGGCCGGGCTCTGCAGGGCCCATGCCCAGGGCGATACACTGGCAGCTTTAGCATAATTTTGCCAGCGCTTTATTCATTCAAAAATTACTTTTCAAAAAGAATCATTTCTGGAGTACCTCCTACTTTATATAGGCACTAGCTGTATAAAGTAGAAAGGATGTGGTCTGGGACGGTAAAATGCAGAGAGGATGGGGAGCTGGGGAAGGGTAGAAATGAAATGTGAGGATTTGGGATTTTTCAGCCTGGGGAGGAGAAGGAAGGCTGCTGGCTGCAGGGGCTCCAGGGGAAAGTCACCGCTGCCTTCAAAGGTCTGTAGGGAGAGTCCTGGGGATGAGGACAGATGACACGGGAGGAGGTGAGGCCTTGGGGCCAGAGCGGTGGCAAAGTCCCACACGCTAAGGTCTTCGCACACAGAGCCAGGAAGGCTGTCCCAACGATTCTGCTGGCGGGCACAGCCTTGGGATGCTGGAGTTCTCCCCACAGTCACTCCCCCTTTAGGCAAAGGGCCAATTAAATGCCTTACAAACCAGGATACTTTTGAGGACAAACGTGACACTCAACAATCACCCCCGGACACAGGCTTAAACCAAGACTGTCTGCAGGCAACCAGGACTGTGGTCACCCTACTTATGGGTCACCCCAGCATCAGAGTTGGGGGCCCTGGAAGCCAGGACTCCCGGCTCCCGGGGAGCCTCGCAGGGCAGTGGGAGGGGGGACAGGGAGACAGGAGGGTCCCAGGGGGGAAGGCGCCAGGCTGTGGTCAGAGCGCTGCTCTGTGGGGAGCTGCGACCAACCCGACTCCACACCGCAGTGAAGCAGTAAGTAAACAGACTCGGTAGCGTAATCGCCCCGGGTGGGGGGGTTTGGGGGGGGGCTGGGCGGAACCACTCCTCTCCCACCACTGCGGGACAGCGGATCGCGGGAAGAGGTGTAAAGGGGCTTCGCAGGACACGCTTTCCCACCCTTCCCCCTCCAGTCAGCCTGAAGCCAGCGATTCCTTTCTGTTGCCTGGACCCTCTGGAGAATCTTTTGAAAGCTGCCGGCCTTCTTAGAAAACGCACAAATGCTCTCCCACGTACTATTTTGCAATTCCAGGGGATTCATGGACCCTAAGAATCTCTATCCGAGGAAATGATGGGCTTCCCCCAACAGCCTTATTGAGACTTCACAATACCATAAAATTCACGCGTTCAAAGTGTGCAATCCAATGGTTTTTAGTATATTCACAGAATTGTGCAACCATCACAATTAATTTTAGAACATTTTCAGCACCCCGACACCCTGTATTCATCAATCCCAATCTCCCTTTTCTCCCCAGCCCTAGGCAACCACTAATCTGTGTTCTGTCTCTAAGATTGGCCTATCTGGACATTTCATATAAATGGAATCATACAATATGTGATCCTTTTTGATTGACTTCTTTCACTTAGCATCACGTTTTTCAGGCTCTTCCTGTTGTAGCAAGTATCAATATTATATATATTTTTTTGCTGAATAATATTCCATTGCATAGATATGCCAAATTTTGTTTATTCGTTCATCAGTTGATGGACATTTGGGATGTTTCTCCTTTTCTCCTTTTACGAATAATGCTTCTTTGAATATTTATGGACATATTGAGTGGACATGTGTTTTTATTTTTCTTAGGTATATACCCAGGAGTGGAGTTGCTGGGTCAAATGTTAACTATATGTTTTGCCTTTGAGGAACTGGCAGACAGTTTTCCAAAGAGGCTGCACCATTTTATATTCCTGCCAGGGGTGTATGAGGGTTCCAGTTTCTCCACATACTCACTAACACTTGCTATTATTTGTCTTTTTGATTCTAGACATCCTAGTGGATGTGAAGTGATATCTCACTGTGGTTTTGATTTGAATTTTTATGTTGCTAATCATGTTGAGCATTGCTTCATGTGCTTATTGGCCATTTGTGTGTCCTCTTTGGAGAAATGTCTATTCAGATATTTTGCTCATTTTATTTTATTTATTTCTTTATTGCTCATTTTAAAATTGGGTTGTCTTTTTATTATTGAGTTGTAAGAGTTCATTATATACAAGTCTCTTATCAGATATATGATTTGCAAAAATGTTCTCCCATTCTCTGGGTTATCTTTTCACCTTTTTTTTTTTTGGCCGCGCCACACGGGATCTTAGCTCCCTGACCAGGGCTCGTGGAGTCTTAACCACTGGACCTCCAGGGAAGTCTCTCTTTTCACTTTCTTGATGGTGCCCTTTGAAGCACGAAAGTTTTGAATTTTGATGATGCCCAATTTGTCTATTTTTCATTTTGTCATTTGTGTCTTTGGTGTCATATCTAGAAACCACCATCTCACCCAAGATCACAAAGGTTTATGCCTACATTTTCTGCTAAGAGTTTTCTAGTTTTCGCTCTTACATTTAGGTCTTTGATCCATTTTGAGTTAATATTTGTATATGGTGTGAGGTAGAGGTCCAACCTCATTCTTTTGCATGTGGACATCCAGTTGGCCCAGCTTTGTTTGTTGAAAGCTCCCTTTCTCTTTATACTTTCCTTCTCCCTCCTCCTGCTCCTATCCCCACCCAAGAGCAAGGAATGTGGGGTCATTGATCAGCCATGTGACCTTGGCCAAGTCACCTGTGTCTCAGGGTCCTAGACTTCTCATCTCTAAAAATCTGTAAAATGAGCATCTCCACAACTCCTGTGCTGTGAGGAGTAAACTAGATGATAGAGGCAGCTGTGGACAAAATTCTATGAGCACTTTTTAATAGGCCCATCACCCTTTGTTTGATGAAACGGCAGGAACTCTGCTTTCTCTGTCACTTCTGCTCCCTAGGATCTCGTGTTCACTTGTAAGTCTTTTGTACTCTTCCTCAGCAATGAGACTTCCTTCTACACTTTGTCTTGAGGAGGCACGAGGGCAGGCAGCCTTTTGCTCTTTTCTATTTTTTTTTTTTTTTTAGCATTTCCAATGTGTTGGGACTGTTCTAGGCTCAGGGGGAGCCTTCAGTGGACATCTTTTGTATGAGTAAGAGGGTTGCACTTTATTCACAGATAAGGAGAGGTAAACAGTGCAGGCGGAGACACCTGCTTCATGTAGTTTGGAGCTGAGTCTTGGTGATCCCATGGGCCAGGATCCCTCTCTCCACTTTCTCTTAATCCTCCTCCCCATCACCCACTCCATCAGTCAGTTAATTAATCTGATAATTTTCATCACTTGCTATGAATCATTCAAATGAAGCTTACAGACTAGTGGGGGAGCTAAAACTCTCTGGACCTCTGGACTTGTGATGGACTGGAAATGGGAAGTGACAGGGATGACTAAGTAGGTGATCTGAAACCTCCCTGTCTTTGTCTGAGGAGGTCTGTAGGAAGATGCAAGGTTGAAAGTGTACATTGGGTCACTTGTCCTACCACCTTTCTATTAAATATAGGCTTGACCAAGCCACTTAATCTCCCTGAGCCTCAATGTCTTAATCTGTCAAACAAGGATACTCTGGTTGACTCATAGGCAGTTGTGAGGATCAATCAAACTGTCTGTAAAGCACCTGGATAATAACTTGGATAAAGTAAGTGTTCTAGTCAATGGTGGGAAGTATTATTATTTTCTGTTGTTCTGCCCTTCATCTGTCTGAATTACTCTTCTTAGGGAGCTTTCTTGTGACTCTCCATCTATCTCTGATTCAATGACACTAATTGTCTGGCTGATCTGGTAAGTGGCTCCACGCTGAGGCTAGGAATGTGGAGGAAGATGAGGATGGGAACTGGACTGAGAGCTTGCAGGAAGTGGGGAAGGAAGGGAAGAACTTGCCCTTTGGAAACGATCTCCTTTCAAAGGAGAGAGCTGACCCTTATCTTCTTGCTCGCTTTGCCTCTTAGCAAGCCTTCAAAAGCAGGGATGATGTCCCTTCAAGATCCTTCTGAAGACAAAGGGCTAGTGATTGCTTGTAGCCTTAGATGAAGTTGGACTCTGTGGTGGCCTCTAGATCACGAGGGGACTTGAGAGCAGGTCCCAACCATCTCATGTGGTGTCTCCGTGTGAATTTGAAAAGGGCAGCCCCCCTCTGGTCTAATGTAGCCCTAAGCTGCGTTTGCATCTCAACTGGTGTCCTTTTTGCAGTGCACAACCTGTACAATGTTAGTAGTTGCCCTACTTAGAGGACAGAGGGAAGCCAGCTTTAAAACTTCCCGTGGTATCTGTGAGCTCCAGATCCTGTGAATTTCAACCACAGCATTGTGCTGTAGGAGCCACTCATGAGAGGGAAGAGAGAGCATTTTACAGCTTTGTGATCAGTGAAGCTGCTTGAGGAGGGGAACTGCGAGAAGGCAAGGGATGAGGATGTCTCTGAAGGACACACTGAATTCTGGGGAAAAGGTCAGTTGTGCCTAGATTTCCCACCTCTACCCCACAGGATAGTTTCTTATCTCAACACGCTAGTAGGCATAGGTTGGGCTGATTCCTGGTTGGAGCACGGCAGGGTGGGTCTTGCCTGAAAAAGGCATCAAGTGACCTGGAGAGGAGGTGGGGCATCATCATCCCTTCCTGATTTTTTTTTTTTAAACAGAAAAACCAGTTTTTATTTTTTTAAATTTTTTTTTTTTTAGAAGTTTGTTTATTTATTTATTTATTTGGCTGCGCCGGGTCTTAGTTGCAGCACGCAGGATCTTCGTTGGGGCATGAAGGATCTTTTATTTTTTTAGTTGCAGCACATGGGATCTAGTTCCCTGACCAGGGATGGAACCTGGGCCCCCTGCACTGGGAACAAGGAGTCTTAACCACTGGACCGCCAGGGAAATTCTCCTTCCTGAGTTTTAATATGATGGCCTCCTCTATTTGCTTGGAATGCAGACTAACTCCTATTCCTTCTTTCAGGAAAGCACACGGCTAGTGCACCATCACTCACCACATACCTGCCTCTGGTCACATCTCTTCTGACACGCGCTAACTCTCTCCAGTATCCACGTGTTCAGTGTGGTATCATTTCGTCCTCTGCCTCTCACCTCTGGCACACACATCTTTTGGAGTAAGCTGGTCTTGTTCCCACATTTCTTTGCCTGGGCTGATTCTGCCAAAGGCTCAGTGGGTGGTGGGCTCTTTCTGCCTCCTCTCTTGTGGCGTGAAGACGGGAAGATGATTCCCAATGATCTCCGTCTCCCATTATCCCCACCCTTGTGTAGTCCCCTCCCCTTGAGTGTGCACAGGACCTGTGAACTAACTTCTAACAAATAGATGCAGCAAAGGTGATGGGATGGCACCTCCTTGTTTATATTACATAAGGTGGTGACTCCCCTCTTGCTAGCAGACTCTCTCCATTGCCTTCTTGGCTTACACAGAAGCAAGTGGCCACTCTGGGGAGGCCCACTTGGCAAGGAACTGAGGGCAGCTTCAAACCAGCATCCCACAAGGAATGGAATCCTGCTAACAATCTTTCTTGGAAGTGAATCCTTCCCCAGTTGAGCTTCAGCTGAGACCCCAACCCTGGCCAACAACTTGATTGCAGCTTTGTGGGAAACCCTGAACCAGAGGACCCAACCAAGCTGTGCCTAGATTTTTGACCCACTGAAACCATGAGATAATAAAAGGATGTTGCTTTAACCACCAAGGTTGTAGTAGTTACACAGCAATGGATAACTAACACACCTCTCATGTTAGTTTTTCCTGATGCTGTGTCACTCTATCAAAAAGGATGTTCTTCCCAGACAATGGGGCATGCTCCCAGATGCTACTATCTGTACTGGCTGTCAGTTATCATCTGCAGAAGTATACATCTTGGCCTGGGAACCCCTTTCTGAGGGAGCCTTGTCCTGGCTGAGCTACCCAGCCATCCTAGAAAATGTGGCCACCTGGACAGCCCCAGCATAGGGGATAATGCCTAGGAATTGACAATTGTCAATGAGGATACAGTAAATGGCAAGAGAGAACTCACATCCCGAGATTCCCTATGCCCGTACTCACAGTAGGGACTGTTTCGTATTCTTTGCTAGCCCCGTGTCTCTGGCATGTAGATTTGCAGTTAGTAGTTACTCAGTACATGCTTGCTGACTCATTTGATCCAGTCATTCCTGAAGTTAAGACTGGGGCTGATGAAGAAGTGCCAAACTCCACCTATTACCTAAATTTCAGGACAATCCATCTGGCACAAAGTGTGGGGGCAATGTTGGGCCTTTGAAGAGGACTTGTGGTCCTGGGAGTGTAGAGGGAGGTGTCTGGGCAAGAGAAGCCAGGTGAGAGATGACCCAAGTTGGCATCCAAACCTGCAAGGAAAACACCTTTTCCGTCTAAGGCTTTCATCAGTCTTCACCTTGACCTGGAAGCCTTGGGGAAAGAGCAGAATCGTTTTGAAGAGACATCTCACTAATTTCTCTGGGTCTTCCACTCTCTCAGGAAACAGAGGAGTAGAAATTGAAGGAGAGGATTGGAGATTTCAGCTGTTGGGCTCTGAGATTCTGGTTATGTTGGTAAGCTTTTCCACTTCCTTCCTCAGAGAGTAGAATTAGATGGAAGTAACCTTTGAAGTCTAGAAGCCCAACCATCTCATTGCATAGATAAAGAAACCAAGGCCCAGAAAGGTGAACAGACTCACCCAGGGTCACACAGCCGGTTGGTTGCAAGGCTGATCCAGAACCCAGTGCCTCTCCATATTACTCCCTGCCTCTCTTCCCCTTGAATGGGAGCAATTTATAGCCATGGGAGTCAGGACATTTTATGTAGATGCGACCACAGCCAGGGACTTTCCACACACAGGGTGAAGCCGGCTGAGAACAAATATGGGAGTGCCTGGGACGTGGCCTCTCTCCCTGCCCTCCCTGGAGGTGGTAAGGGTTGGGAGTTCGGCAGCAGCATGAGGCATCTTGTTCATATTTTCTCGGCTGGGCAGTCCTGGCAACATCTCTTCATTTCCTGTAAGGGAATGACTTTTCATCTCTGAGCTCAGCCTCACTTAAGATGGGATGGGGTTTGGGGCAGAAAAACTGAATCCCCCAGAGTAGAGCCCCTTCCCCCTGACCCAGGGCACTCTGTGGGCTGGTGGAGCCGGCAGTTGAAAGCAAGGGGCCCTGTCCGTTGGGCTCTGGGCCAAGGTCTGAGAAGCTGGAAGAGCAGAGGCAGAGCAGGGCCACTCCTCCAAGGCGTCCGCCCAGCCTTGGGCTCATAGGAAAGAGCCTGGGTCTTTCCTCTTTCATTTAAGACTAGCTGGAGGTTAAAAATCATTTTCTCCCACCCCAGCCATGCCCCATGTTGGCTCTCATTTCAGATGACATCATCTGGGATCCTCTTTGGTCCCCCAAGTCTCATGAGGTGCCCTCCTGGGTCCATACACCCATGATGCCTGTGCTGCCCCCATTTCTAGCCTTTCAACTGTTGCAGTTGCCTGCCTGCCTGCCTGTCTGCATCCACCCACCGCCCAGACTCTGATGCGGAGACATCCCTATAAGCAATGAGAATGATGGGATGAGGGAGGGAGAAGCCGATCCCCCTCATCTGGTCCCACCAGGCCCCTGGAGCTGGGATGCCCAGAGGTGCCAAGGATGCCAGGCCTTACTTTCCCCAGCAGGCCACCCACTGGGAGGAAGTTGACCTTGGGCCAGGCAGCTCCCAATGAGGGTCAGGGTGTGAGCCACATGCCCGCCGGCATTCCCTGTAGCTAGGGGATGGGTCTGTTGACCTTGAAGAGGGGACCTGGGCTGAGCCCCACTGTATCACCTTGAAGATGGAGACTTTGATTGCCATGGTAACACATAGCACATTACCTGACAGTTAAGGGGTATTCCATAATTATTCGAGAGGTAAATGAAACATAGCATTTCAGGGGCCTTTCTTCTCTGGCTAAAAATGCCAGATAAACATTCCTCACTTGACATGATTTCCAGTGCTTGCCTCGTCCTGGCTTCTGTCTCCTTTGAGTCAATCTCTCTTAAAATGCAACCCCCAGAACCCACAGCAGTTCTCCAGGGCGGTATGACCCACAAAGCTGAGTTGCGTTGTCATGTTGCCAAGTGTAGATACTGCTTTTCTAGAAGGCGACTTGAGGTTTTTAGCAGCTTCAGAGAACTCAGCCTCCTGTTGTGTCTATAACTTACCAGAATCCAGAAGTTTTTCTTCCCAAATTCGTTCTGTTGGCTTCCCTGTCTCACCCTTATAAATGTGTGTATGTGTGTGTGTGTGAGAGGGAGAGAGAGATTGAGATCTAAGTGCAGGACCTTGCATTTATTCCTATTAAATTTTATCTTGCCTGATTTGTGCTATACATCCAGCCTGCTGAGATCTGGATTTTTTTGGCCAAGAAGTTTTCATTTGCTCTCAGACTCATACCTGTCTCTGACTCTCTCTCCAAAATTGCCAGCACGTACTGTGTACTCAGTACGTGCCAGTAGGAATCTAATCACTTTACGTGGATTTTTTTTTATCCTCCTCACAACAACCTATGAAGTAGATACTTTTATTGGCCTCATTTTATAGATAAAGAAACAGGATTTCCCAAGGTTACAAGAGTTAAAATTGTGGAGCAGGACTGTGAACCCATCTATCTGACTCTAGCGCATTCTCGTAACTACCACAGTATATGATCCCTATATTTTCATCCGAATCATCCACTAAAATGATGGGAAGGAAAGACTCAGAGACAATACTGCCGAGGCGATAAACATGGAAAAGCACATAAGCAGGGAGCTACCTGCGTCAGAGTGAAAATTCCAATACACTAGAATGTGAAGGGAGGTGAAATCGTCTGTTTCGTGCCGCACATACCCATTTGCAAGGCACCCAGGAACCCCATGGAAAAGAACTCATATCTACACAGATGTCCAGATCCATCTACAAATCTGTAAATGCAGGGAGGCAAAATGGGACCGAAAAAAATCACTCAAAGCCAAAAGTATTGACCATGGCCTTTGCATATGCAGTCCCTTTACCTGGACACCTGTTAACGTTCCTCCCCCTCCGGCCCCCTTCTCCCCCCAGTCCCTTTGCCTAGCAAACTCCTATTGATAGCTTAAATATCACTCTTTCTAGAAATCCTCCCCTGACTCCCCAGACCAGTTTGTCCTGTTGGTATAAGTTCCTGGAGTGCCTTGCCCATCTCCTAAATGCTCGGCACCCTTGGTGTAACTCATTCCTTGCCTGGTTTCTGCTAGACGATGAGTTCCATGAAGGTAGGGACCTTACCTGTCCTGTTCTCTACTCTGACCCAGCTCTTAGCCTGGCCCAGAGCAGGCTCTTCTTGGAAAATCAGTGAATAGATTTTGAAAACAGTAGGTGGAGGCAGAAGGAGGGAGGCGGCTGCCATGTCTCTCCTATGCGGCCCTGGCCCCAGCCACTCATCTTTCTCTGCCATCTCTCCCAGCCCTCACCCCGCCTCTCCCGCACGCCCTTGCTTGGGCTTTGCTTGATGTTCACTTGAACTGGTTTTCACCATCAACTAATGTTAACAGGAAAGGGAGGGCCCACAGAGCTCAGGTGAGCCTCTGCCTGAGCATGGCCCTGCCCAGGGAACGCAGCTGGGCCTTCCTTCTGCTGCAGGATATTAATGCTTTCTGTCTCAAACCTGCCGGCTTGGTCCAGCTGTGACTCTGAGATATTTTTTGTCTGCCAGACCAAGTCGGTGTTGGGAAGGTTTTAAAAATGGCATTCATATCACAGCCATCCACCAATGACTCTGAAAGTGAGACTGGGCCTTGGGGAAATGGGGGTGTCACTGCACTGAGAATACAGCACCCTGGGAGTTACCACCTGGACTCTGCACCTGCATGTGGTCCTTTTCTGATCACAGCACCAAAATGAGGCCAAGCCTCATGGGTCTTCCTTGCATCCCGCTGGAGCAGTGCCAATTCCCCAACTAAAGGGAACAAAAGAAGCCAGCGAATGATTATGTACTTAACATAGAATGTTAACACTCCTGGCGCCCTTACACTTGTATTAGTTTTTAGTCAATTAGTGTTGACTGTTTGCTGTGTGACCACTGTATGTCATCTCATTTATCCTTACAACTCTGTCCTGGATAGAATAAGGATCACTATCTCCATCTTGCAAGTGAGAAGACTGAAGCTCAGTGAAGTTATATGGACTGGCTTCTGGGTCTCCCATCTTTGCTGGGTCCCACGCTCCCTCTGCTGTGCCCCGCTGCTAGCTCCAGAGGGCATCCCCTACTGCCCCTGCCTTGGGGCCACTGGGTGTGGAGTTGCTTGCGACTAGGGTCAGATGTAGAAGCAGGCAAAAGCACCACCAGGCACATAACTCTTTTGGGGAGCTGGCAATTTCCTTCCTCAGCCTTGTAAACATTTTCCAAATATGGGGAGCCATCTGTTGATGATGTGAGAATTGGGCAACTTCCACCCTCATCACGAGCTTGGCAGCAATGGGAAGCAAGTCCAGAAAGAGCCCTCGTGTATCATAAAGGAAATTTAAGCCGTATGTTTCTCATTCATTTACTCCTAAGTCATCAAAATGTTGGTTTTAAAGAGGCCTTTGATGTCCAACTCACTTTCTGCTTTTTTATGGGGGGGAGGGAGAGAGGAAGTCACGATTCTTTAGCTGTAAATTGCCCAGTTTGGGCAAAGCTGGAGATGATCCAGGACCCCAAACACCAGAAGAACCGAGGCAGCTCCAGGCAGGGGGCTGTTTTAGGAACGCAGACAGGACTCATTCTCATTCCAAAAAAAATGCACATTGAATACTTAGTGTCAGGCATAGTGACAAGTCCCAGGTAGACAAATCACGAGCCTCTTCCATCAGTATTAGGGGAAAGTAGGAAGACAGACATCTAAATAAGTTACCATGCTGTTCTCCGGTAGGTGACTCCCCTGCCCGCAGTCACCTTCTGCAGCTGTAGCCCTAAGCAGCAATGTTGTGATGAAGAGATCGTGGCTGAGAGGACAGGAGCCATGCCCGAGGTTACCTATGCAGGGGATGCAGTCCTGGAGCTGGGACTGGGAACTCGGGGTCTCGGCTGTCTTTCTCGAGAGCTCCTGTTCTTAACCTTTGCTCCCTCTAGGAGAAGAGGCGGTGTTACCTAGGCAGGGAGAAAGGAAAAGAACTCTCCAGGTGGAGGAAACCACCCCTGAGAAGGGCCCCAGCAGGGAAGGACATGTCACATGTAAGAAACAGAAAGGCCAGGGTGGAGAGCGCAGGAGAGGGGCCCAAGGTGAGGCTGGAGAAGCTGGGGAGGGCCGGACCTGAGGGCCTCGGTGCCAAGGCAAAGGTGTGACCTCTAACCTAAGAGCAGGGGAAAAGCCCTGGAAGGTTGGAAAAGCTCTCCAGGTGCCTCTAATATGCATTCGGGGTTGAGAACCACTGGGGCTAAGGCGGTGGCAGTAAAGGCAAGGAGAAGTGGAGAGACTGGAGAAGGACCGTGGGCTTCAGTTTATAGGACCTGGAGTGTTGCCTGGTGGGAGGTCAGGGAGGTATTGAGGATGAAGAGGGGAAGGTAAGTGATGGAAATGGAGACTCGCCAGAGAGGGGTGCGGAGACATCGGATTTTAGGAGGTGACTGCTGCGCTGAGGCTCCCATTAGCACCAGAGCTTCTGTCTGAGGAGTGAGTGCAGCTGTGCCCTGAAGGTTGTCCAGGCTTTGAAATCAGATCACTTTTGTCCTTGTAACCCAAACAGCCTAATGAATTTGTTTTTAATATGACATGGCAAGTGTCACAACAGAGAGAGAAATATCAATAAAATGCTAGAGCTGCTGAGTGAACCGAGGGACTAATTCTGCCGGGAATGTCAGGGAACACTTCACTGCGGAGGTGACATCTGAGTTGATTCTTGGAAGGGTCGTCGTTGTTCTCAGGCGAAGAAGGAAGAGGGTGTCCTAAGCACGTAAGAGGGCACAGGGTTGTAAAGGACCCGTCGAGTCTGGGAAACACTGGGAAGTTCAAAGTGGCAGCGATGTAGCTGTGTCTGGGAGAATGACCAGAATGTGATGGAGAGACAGGCTGGGACCAGCTGAGAAGGGCTGTGGAAGCCAAACAAAGGATTTGGATTTCCGTTTTGGTTCCACTCCTCTAATTTGTAAGTTCTCCTCCTCACAGGACTTGGTCTTTGACCTTCTGTTGGGGGCCTATGAACACAAGAGAATCCTTGGCGCCAATGGGCCCTTAGAAGTTCATCTTATCCGTTCTGCTGTCCTTTGGGGTGCCAGATCT
The DNA here is from genome assembly GCF_028564815.1 of Eubalaena glacialis. Classification (NCBI taxonomy): domain Eukaryota; kingdom Metazoa; phylum Chordata; class Mammalia; order Artiodactyla; family Balaenidae; genus Eubalaena; species Eubalaena glacialis. The sequence goes on from NC_083725.1 coordinate 7,802,157, forward strand.
AAACTGTCCTGGACACAAGAGAAACTTTCCTATATTTGAAGCATTTTAAAGGAGATCCTACCACTTCACTGGGTCATCCATTCGTTGACAGGAGCCCTCATCCTAATTCTTTTCCTTTACAGTTTCAACTTATTTTTGTAGATTCTCAAAGGAATGGAAATAGCCACCATTTTCTGTAATGAAAGATTCCCACATTCTTAGGCAATCACCAATGAAAAACATTTATTGGACTCTTACTGTGTGAAAGGTTCTGTGCAGACCCGATTATAAAGAATTAGAAGACACATTCTTTGGCTTTGACTTGCTCATATCTGGCGAGTCAGGAAATAAAAAAGAACACTCGTAACACCAGGCAATATAGGCTTAGTGCCAAATGAAATCTTCCTGATTCACTTAGACCTGGGTTGTTCTCTGCCTGTGCTCCCCTTGTTCCTGGTACACACGTTAGTCCCACATAGCAATTGTCCTATGACAGCACAGCTGTTTGTTTCCATTTTGTTTGCCCAGCAGGCTGAGTTCCTTAAGGCAGAACAGCTTCTTCCTCTTTGTGTGAACCCTTCCTGTTTATGTGAACTCCTCCTCCCTAACTCAGTATCTAGCTTACACTGGGTGCTCAATTAATGTTTGATAGATTAATAAATGAATGGTAAAGACAGTACATTTCTCCTAAGAGTTCAGAGGATGTAGGGATCTCTCTGGGCCAGAATAGTCAGGAAGTTTGACAAAGACAGTGAGGCACCTACCGTATGCCTAACTTTCAGTGGTGGGAAGTGGGAACCAAAATAATGAAGTTAGAAAGGGGTAAGTTGGGTAGGAGAAGGGTCTGCCATCACCAAACTCCAGCTAATATTTTCCAGTTGGAGCCATGGCCACTTACTTGAAACACAATGGATTCTGGGACAATTGACCAGTGAATTGTTCAAATGGGTGGCCATGCATTGAGTCACGGGGATCCTGAGTCCATCCTGGGCATTCTCTTGGGTCCTGGAGCACCAGATGTTGCTCTGGTTTTTCTGGAGTTCCCTGGGATCCCACTCTCTCCACCAGAGACTGTGCCCCCTTCTGAGTGAGTCCCTTTCTCTCCCGCTCAAATTAAAACGGCTAATTTTAGACACTCCCTGATTACTCCTCTCTGGGTCTCATCAGTGGAATTAAAACCTTTGGAACCTCAGCTGGAGGAGGAGCCACTTTCATTGGTCCTGGTCTGTTTTCCATCTCCACATTGCTGTTGATGTTGGCTGCCTTGGAGAAAAGCAAAATGAACTCTCTCCCTAAGAGAGCGGACCACAGGCTGTTGGCTGAGTGCCTAAACCAGTGGGTGAGGGGTGAAGGCACACATGTCCAAGGGGATATGACCACCTCTGGTGGCAGGCATATGTTTTGCTCACAGTACATCTGAAAAATGCATAGTCATTCTTTTTTTCATTTATATACTCATTCAACATTTAGTGATCGCCTAGCATACACCAGACACTAAATTATCCCATATCCCAGGTTCTTAGGATACAAAAGCATCTAACAAATGGGTCCTGCTTGTCAAGAATTTACAATCAGGTGGATGTGATGGAAAAGCATTTGACTACCAACCCCTGGGGCCCATGTACAGGTATGTGAAGGGCACTCATCTTTGAGTGTTACGGTCCAGGTTGTCTAGGGACTTTACATGAATTTACTCACTTAATTCTCACAATAACTCTATGAGCATTGGGAAGGACTACCTACCTAGCTTAGTGCAGAGTGGGAGCAAAGAACAGGTACAAAAGAGAAGGAAGAGCATTCCAGGCAGAGGCATTCCAGGGCATCGCAAAGATGTGGAGGCCCCACGTACAAATCACGTATGGGGATCTGTTTACCTCTTCCTGCAATTCTTTTTCTCTGTCCCAGAGGAAAAGATCCCTGCAGATATCTTGCAGTTGGTGATAGCTGTTGATTACAAGATGGATTTCAAACATCTCCAGGGCATCTTTATTCCACCGAAAACAGTCTCCTGCAATAGCTCTTGTCTCCTGCTGGATTTGCACCTTATCTAACGGCAGCCTGGCTGGGAGCCTATTAATCTGCTCACCCCCACTGTCACCATTTCCCTCTTTCTTGCTCCTCCGCCTGCTCCTGTAAATTGATCCCAGAAGCATTCTTCTCACTTTTGGTCTAGAGCCTCCTAGGTTGGCTCTTTCCCCTCCACTAACATAGCTCGTCTTCCCATGAAACTCATCATCGGGGTCGCGCTATCATCTCTTCTCTTCGAGTCCCAATCATCCTGGGACTGTCCTGAAGCAGGATAAACAGCCATAAGACTTCAACAAATACAAGATAAATGGGAAGCAGAGCAGTGGCGGTCGGTGTCCATCCATGCATGGCCTGGGCTGGACACCATAGAGTCCGGTGTCTTCTGTCCGACAACGCGATGCCCAAATCAGGATTTATGTGGAATCTACACCGAAGCTTTATGTGGTACCCAAACCCTAGTGTAGGAAACGGAGAAAGGATTTGTAGAGGGAGGAGAATTGCCAGCACAATTTCAGTCACAGAGGAGATACTTCTGGAATCACTGGGAAAAACGATCCTGGGAAGACAGCAAAGTTACAAATAATGATGTTTCCCATCCCGAGTCAGACGGCCTGAGAATCTCAGCACATCTGACCTTCGCTGCCACTTTTCAGGAACTTAAAGCTCCTTCTTGGGCTCAGGGCCAAGAAGACATGGCCCTTTCCCTCTCTTCTGCACGTACTTTGTCCTAAATCATAGAGAAGTTCTGAGCCCCAGCCTGGGATTAGGGAGACGGGGAGCCCTGAATCTGCCCTCAGAGGGGAGAGGGTGGTACCTCTCGAGAAAGCCAGCTTCCCTCCCCCCTGAGGTCTTGGCTCCGTGTAATGATCCTCTCCAGAGCACTTGAGGCCTGGAGTCTTTTTTAATGGGAACAAGAGACTTGTAAATCCCCAAGCCAGACTCCCTTGGAAGCTCCTGGCTCAGCACTCGGCTCCTGGGCTCCCTGCCATGGGGAGCGTCTCCCATCTGCCCACCCTCTCTCCCTGCAGACTTCATGCATTGACTCCTGACTCTGGCCAGGCAGCCTCTACCGTCTGGCCAAGGCCTTGGGCCTGCTCTGGTTAAGATGAGTGAGCATCTTTGGGCAGAGCTATAGCCCTCAAGTCCTTCTGAAACTTGAGGTTGCTGGATTGAGAGACACTGACCCAGCATTTTGGGGAAAGTCTGAGAGATTAAGTTTGGAGAGGTCCCAGAGAGCCATCAGACCAGGAAGAGCTTAGGTGAAATCTACCTACAGTCCCCTTTCCTCAAGTGGAGGCTCTGGCACCCAGGTCCCCCCATTCCTTCTGTGGCCCCATCCCAGGGGGCTGATCTCCCTCCAGGTCCAGCCCTCTGTCCGGGAGTCTGTCTCTCTTCCACTCTGATAAGGTGGCTCCTGGCCCCTCCCCTCCCCTCTTCCTTTTCCAGTCAATCTTGTCCTTCGACTAGAGGTCATGAGCAGAGACGTCCAGGTGCAGCCTCTGCTGGGATGAGGGCAGTCAATCCCACACTGTCAGGCAGATCTGTCAAGAGGGCTTTAGGGTTTGTAATTAGGAGGGCCAGCTGGCCTCCTTCTTTAGTCTTTTTCTGGCTCCCTCACCCCTCCACCTAGCACCCCTGGCTTGTAACTTGACTTTTTAAGGTGGAATCAAAAATTAAAAAGAAAGAAAGAAAAAAAAGAAGGACGACTCACCTCCACCCCCTCCCCGTGTTCTAAAAATTGCCTTGTGCCAGGTCTTACTTCTTACTTCTTGACTCCTGGTGTCTTTAGATGTCCTCAGAATTTGCAGGGGGAAGTTTCTGATGGAGGAAACTGATTCCTGGAAGTCGTCCAAGGAGGGAGGTTTCTCTCCTTTTTGTTATAGCAGGTCAGCCATGGGGCTGGGCCTGGATCTCAGACATCCCCGTGTTCCGGCCTTGACTGGAGCTAACCGGGTGGAAACAACCAGGAAGGCACTGGGAGCCCTGGGCACTGGTCAGGCTCAGGCCCTAAATTGCAGGGCGACCTTGGACCTGAATTTTCTCCTCTCTGGATCTCAGAGTGTTTTCATAGAAATAGGAGAACACTTCTGCTTTTGAAGGTACTTCGGATAAGCGGCTGCAGGAAAAGGAGTGATGGTTGCTAGGAGCAGTTCCTGTCATAGGTAGATGGCATCTTAAAGGATTTCGTGATGGAGCTGGACTGTTTTGATTTAAACATGGAGAGGAGGGGACTTCCCTGCTGGCACAGTGGTTAAGAATCCACCTGCCAACGTGGGGAACACGGCTTCAATCGCTGGTCTGGGAAGATCCCACATGCTGCGGACCAACTAAGCCCGTGCGCCACAACTACTGAGCCTGCGCTCTAGAGCCCGTGAGCCACAACTACTGAAACCCATGTGCTACAACTACTGAGCCCACGTGCCTAGAACCCATGCTCTGCAACAAGAGAAGCCACCGCAATGAGAAGCCCGCACACCTCAATGAAGAGTAGCCCCCGCTCGCTGCAACTAGAGAAAGCCCGTGCACAGCAACGAAGACCCAACACAGCCAAAAATAAAAAAAATAAAAAAAATAAATAAACACGGAGAGGATGTTGGCCTTGGGGGGCGGGAGGTGGGACCTGCTGGAAGTCCCTGAGTCCAGGCGGGTCCAGGCAGGTCCACGGCCTGTTTCTGAAGATTCATTTCCTCTCCCAGGCCCGTTCAGAGGAAACCAGACTACGTGGGCACAGAGTTCTAGAAAAGAGTTTCTTGACTGTTAGGGCAAATCTGCCTGCAGCTCTCTGTCTGCACCTCCTGGGTCTCACTGTCTCTCTGGGAACCTCCCCCCTTTGGGACTCAATTACTGGAACCTCCAGGAAAGTTTAATTGAATATTTGTATTGAAAACAGGAGCCGGGGCCCAGGCCCCTGATTAGGGGAAGCCAGGCACAAGAGGAGAACTGTGCCTGCTTTTCACTCCGGATTAGAGACCTTTAATTGTGCTGAGAGCAGACAGGGGGATAATGAGTCTGAAGTTTGTTTTCTCCCCAAACTGCCCCTTCCTCCCTCCTCTCTCCCTGCAGAGGAAAAGGGTTAGGACAACGGGCTGCGGGCTGTCCTGGCATCCTCCCCGGGCGCTCTGCACTCTGGGCCCCAGCCTGGGTGTCGGGAGCTGGGGATGGAGGACCCTCACTTGTGTCCAGCGGGAGGGTGGAGCGTGCAGGTTCCTATGTGTGTGAGGTCATCACGGGGCAGGGGATAGCGATGAGGCCCCTGCAGAAAGCCCCTGGCCCCTGCGCATGTTACAGGGACGCTCTGGTCAAGACAGCAGTGACAGCAGAGCCCACCTGCCAGGGCGCCCAACTGGCCACGTGCGGGGTGATTCTTTGAGCCCTGACAGATGCCATCGATCGCTCTCTCTCCCTGGAAGGCATAGCGTGAGCCGTACTTCATCTACACTGTCCTCACGGCGGCCCCTGCATTTTCTCAGCCTGGCCCACCTCGGGAGAGTCGGCCCAGGAGCGGGGGTTGACTGGATCCCAGCCTTCTGTGGGTGTCCCCTGTTCATCGTCCTGAGGCCCCTGTGAACATTACTGCTTATTATCTGAGCGGATTCGAGAGAGGTCCCTGACTTGGAGAGGCTGGGGGACTGGCCCTGGGTGGCGCCCCTCGGGCTCTGCTGGCACCAGGTGTGGTCGCGTGGAGAGGCTCTCCTGGTAAGACAGGTGCTAGTGGCCATGACCTTAGAGCTGGACAATTAGGGCATAAGTCACTTTCTTAAGGCCACACGGCCAGCTCCAGGCAGAACTGGGATTTCACCCAGGTTTGTCTGCTCCAAAGCTCACGCTTCCCTTTACGCCATGTGGAGACGCAGCATCAAGGGGTGAGGGGCGGGGGGGTTCGCACCAGGCTAGAGATGAGGAAATTTGGTTCTTCTACATTTTTCTCTGAGGTAAGATTGTGAAGAGAGACATGAAATTCCTGCAGGTGACTCTGAGTCAGTAGCGGTGTGAAGATGGAAGCAAGCGGTGTCCGTATCAGACTCCGGTTCTCCCTCCTCTGCATCCCCCCGGCCCGGCCCGTGCGGAGATACCTATAGCCCATCACTGAGCACCTGTGTGCCAGGCCCACTGCGAGTGCTCCAGCGGGGTAACTCACTGGCAAGGGGGCCTCACTCGATTTTAAGAGGGAGACTGGGGCTTGGAGATGCTGAGTAACTTCTCTCGCTCAGGGAGCCGGGGGCCTGCCTCCTGGTCCCGGCGCTAACCACTGAGCCATGCAGCCCTGAGGGGAATGCTTCCAGCAGCTCCACTGCCACGTCTCCAAAGGGGCAGAGAGGGGGAGGGTCACCATCCTCTGGTCCTCAGAGGGCGGCGCCTCTTCCCTCAGCTGCTGGCAGCCCAGAGATCAGAAGAGGCAAGGTTGGCCCCGCTTTGGTGGGGAGACCCCTCCCTCCTCGTGCTGCCCTCCGGGCCTGGTAGCCGCAGGGTGACCGGTGGCCGGGATTCCAGGGCTGTGAGCTTCATCAGTGACTCACAATAAGGGCTTACGGCAGCCCCAGGGCACAGGGCATTTGTCGTGGCCCTGTTGACCGTGGGGTGTGGAAGGGGCAGGAGGTGCAGTCCCTGCATGTTGACCTGACCTCAAATGCAGGTGGCAACACACTCGGGCCCTGGAGAGTGTCACTGTGGCTCCTTTGCCTGACCGATGATCTGACTGCACCTGCCTTCATTCTTAAACTCTTTGTCCTTCTATCAGTGTGTTTATCAGGGAGCGGGATGAAAGGTGGAGGAAACCCAAGGTCCAGAAGGATGGGGAAACAGGAGCTGGAGTAACAACAGACCCAGGAGTTGGCCCTGTGACCCTGGGGATGCTCCCCATTCATGGCCTGTGCTGTCCTTGCTCTCCCAGACCAGCTGAGCGAACTTCAGACCCACGACTGGGGCCAAGTGGAGCTGGGAGGATGCCGAGGCTGGCCCCCCTTGCAGTAAACAGTAGTAGGAAAAGGCAGCTGTTTGTGTCTAAACTCAATCTCCTTACAGTCCTGGAAGCCTCTGACTCGGGGGCCCACAGGCTTGGAGCAGAGAACCCTGTGGGGAGAAAAATCCTGTGTGAGCTGTGACTGCCCAGCCCCAAGCATTCTGCGGCCCCCCTCACCCTCCTTCACTCTCTGGAGCTGCCCTGCTGCCCTCCCCTCACCCCCGCAGGAGCCCAGACACAGCCCAGTGGCAGGAAGTCAGCCTCTCATTACGTCCCCTGAGCGCCTGCACAAACAGAGCAGGTCTGTAGGGGCAGGGATGTTGGGGGGAGAGACCCGCAAGGTGGGATAGGGCTTTCCTCAGGGGCTGAGCGCTGTGAAACGTGCCAGAGGAGGGGTACAGGCACTTTGGACCCCTGCCATCCACGGGGATACCCTGCGCAGACCCCTACCCTGAGGGCAGGGCGGAGGCGTGAAGAGTTTTGGTGCAGGCTGGAGTCCACTCTGCAGGGCGCAGGAGAAGGTGACACAGCCGTGGGGAGAAAAGGCTGGGGATCGGGCCGCTGAGGAAGGCGGCAGTGGGGAGGGGGCATTCCGTCCATTCTGGCATTAACTGTTTATGTAAATAACATGCAAATTGGCCCTTCATTGTGTTTTAGTCAATAGCCAGGCATTTTTTATCTTTGACTGGGAGCTTTGGTCTCCCTAGGTCCCAGCAGGTCACCAGGTGGGGGGGGGGGGGGCGTCAGCCTCTGAAAGAGGAGGATGGGAGGGGAGGAGTCATTCCTTTCCTCTGCCCAGTAACTGTCACACCCCAGGGGCTGGCAGCGGACAGGCCCTGGGAGTCCCTCCTGGTGGGCCCTCTGACGGCAGCTCTGACATTCACAGGCTGGGTGTGATGGGGCTGGCGGGAGGGAGGGTTGTGCTGGGCCTGATGGATGGGCCCTGGCAGCAGCTCTAGCTGCCCTGCTGTGGGTCGGGGCCCAGGCTCTGCAGAGCAAGGTCAGGCTGAGGGCAGAGGGGCCTCTGGTGACTGAAATGTCCACGGGATGGGGGGCGGGGGCTGTTCAGAGGACTGGTGATGGGAGGTGGGTGTCTGGGGGGAGAAAGGACAAGTCCCATGTGGGCAGCGGACTAAATGACTCTCTGACTAGAGAGGACCATCTTGAGTTGTATTGCTAGGCTTCCTAAGGAGCTAGTGTGACTGTATTTTGTGTGGGTATCAGGGTGCCCGTGTTGGGGAGGGATTGGGTCCAAATGCAGTACACAGGCCAAACAGGTATTGCCTTTCTTGTCAGTATCCTCTGCCCTAACCCCCCCACACACACACACAGAGCCTCTTTTCATTAAAAAAAGGGACTTTGGTTTCCATGGAAACCTGACCACTTAGATAACCGAGGTGTCTAAACTGACATTCTTGGCTGTAAATCATGTCTCTCCTCCCACCTGTTTCTCCAGTGCTCCAAGTGCAGTGTCAAATTCCCTCCTGCTCAGTCCCTGAGGGTCCACCCTCTCCTGTACAAGCTCCACACCCCTTCCTCCTTATATGCCCGAGAATTGCAGGGTGGGAATGTGGAGGGCAGTCCTGTCTATTTCTGCCTCATGGTCACAAAACTGGGACCCAGTTGCCTGTCCTCAGAGGTCAGAGGCTGTGCCGTATGTCAGGGGAGCATCCAGCCCTGGGGGAGATCTGTGTGTCTGAGTTAGCGGGAGTTGGGAAGGGGGTAGACATTTGTGGGAACCCAGAAGTGGCTGTCACCGCCTTCTCGCTTTCCAACCTGTTCTGCAACCCTCACCATTGTGTGAGCATCATCTCCCAGAAGCCCTTCCAGGGGCCTGAAATCCGAGGGGTTTGCCCAGCTTGCTGGTGAGAATGTTGCTTCATCGAGGTGAACCTTCTCCAGGACGGTGCAGCGTTGAGGCAACAGGGCTGGGGCAGGGCCAGCAGAGAGCTGTCAAACCGGCTGCCTCCTCACTTTATAAATTCCCCTGCCATTTCCCCAGGATACCTTGATTCTGACCTCGGTGCAGGGAGCAAAGTCCTTTCTTTGTCCCCTAATAAACAGCCTCAGCCATCGCTGGCCTCCAGCTGTTCTGCGGCCCCTTGGGCCCCACCCCTCACCCTAGAGGCTCTTTCTCCCTGTGAAGTCTCATTAACTGGAGGCTTGGGGCCAAGGCGGGGCTCTTGAAGGCCACCTCTCTCCTTATTAGCACAATCATTTCTGTCTGGCGTGATGGCCCGAGCTTCTCCTGGAAGCCTGTCTGCACAGAGGCCCCTCAGAGGCCCTGGAAGCACTGCCTTGTGTCCTCAGAGTGACCAGGGCTGTTTCTACCCTGTGGTCATTAGTGCAAAGTGGCTATGGGTGTGGGAGGACTGCCTAGGTCTTCTCAGGGCCCAAAGGAAACAGCTGCTGTTGGATCAGATGCAGAATGATGGGTCTCCAATACCTTCTCCCTAAAAGCCATCCCTGCTCTTCTTTGTGAAGAAGAATTCCTTTCCTCGTGGTGTTTGCCCACTGTAAACTCAGGACGCCCAGAAGGTATTCTTCTGTGTGCACACATTCTGTTCCTGCACACAGCTCTCTCCCTTCCTAAAATTCAGTGCAAAACCTGAGCTGGGCCAGAGAAATCTCACGAGGAAATTCGGGGTGCTCTTTGCAGGTGGATTTCTCCCTGGACAACTGAGTGGAGATTGGATTTCAGGCTCTTCTCTGTACTCTCTGTACACCCCACCCCTGCACTTCAGTCTGCAAAATCCAAAGTGCTTTCCACTTCCTCTTTCTAGAAACAGTTGTGTGGTGGTTAAGAGTCGAAGAGGTGCAATCAGACAGGCCTGAGTGCAAATCCTGCTGCTGCTGCTATGATTTACTAGCTGGGTGACAGGGAACATTTCTGAACCTCTCTGAGCCTCAGTTTCTATGTCTGGAAAATGGGAGTTATGAAAGTAATAGGGAGCATGACAAGAGAGAATGCCCGTAACACACACAATATTAGTTGTTATCATCCCGAGGACACTCGATGTTCATCTGTATTATATGTAAAGCCTGAGGGAGGATTTTCCTCTTCTACATGAGCCAGGACACAGGAGTGTGTACATTTCCCTCTTGCTCCCATGCAGGGGAATTCCAAAATGGCCCAGAAAGTTTGTTTCAGCGGGGAAATGTGTTTCTTTTTCTAAAGAAGATATGCAGGTAAGAAAGTCTCTGAAAGGATCCACAAGGCCCTGGGAATATTGGGAACAGGAAGGGGAACGCAGTGGCCACAGGCAGGGGTAGGAGGAATATGCCCCATCATAGGTCTTTTTGACTCTTTGTTCTGTGTTTACATCATACAAAACTGCCTTTTAAAAAATGTATAAAATTTAAAAATTAAATATTAGAAACACATAAAAGGAGACACACACTGGGATAGCAATCCCTAAGCTTTCTTTTTTTTTTTTTCACACACACACACTGTATTTTATTTTTACAAGAGATAAATAGACTGACACCAAGCATTGTACATGGATGACCACAACAAAAGCAACAATGATTGCAATTACCAAACATGAAACACACTCATACTATGTCATAATATTGACATTCAGTCCAGTAATCCTCCACTGTAACAGCTCCTTTACTTTGCAGTGAAAATTGATTTGTATATTCTTTGCCTCTGAGTCCTTGTGGGATTTTTTTTTTAATTCAAACAGAAAGTCGCAAAAATTATACTCATCCTCATCAGTTCACTCAGTCCCATGTAATTAATTTTTTTTTCATCTTGATCTTTTGTTAGCACTTTTATAAGTTCATCAGTTTTTCATTAGAGTTCTGAAAATGCTTATTCATTCAGTTCAGCAGTACAGTCAGTTACCAGAAACCTGTACTTGTCAGAGTCTTTTCCATGAATTTCTTGAAGATGAAAGCTTTCTTTTTTTTTTTAAATTTACTTTTTATTGAGGGACTTCCCTGGTGGTCCAGTGGGTAAGACTCTGTGCTCCCAATGCAGGGGGCCCAGGTTTGATCCCTGGTCGGGGAACAAAATCCTGCACGCATGCTGCAACTAAGAGTCCACACGCCACAACTAAGACCCAGTGTAGCCAAAATAAATAAATAAATAAATAAATAATTTTTAAATTTTAAAATTTTTTATTGAAGTATAGTTGAATTACAATGTTGTGTTAATTTTTGCTGTACAGCAAAGTGACTCAGTTTTATATATATATATGTATATATACATTCTTTTTCATATTCTTTTCCATTATGGTTTATCACAGGATATTGAATATAGTTCCCTGTGCTATACAGTAGGACCTTGTTGTTTATCCATCCTATATGTAATAGTTTGCATCTGCTAATCCCAAACTCCCATTCCAACCGTCTCGCATCCCCCTCCCCCTTGGCAACCAACAAGGTTGATCTCTATGTCCCTGATTCTGTTTCTTAGATAGATTCATTTGTGTCATATTTTAGATTCCACATGTAAGTGATATCATATGGCATTTGTCTGTCTCTGTCTGACTTACTTCACTTAGTATGGTAGTCTCTAGTTGCATCCATGTTGCTGCAAATGGCATTATTTCATTCTTTTTTATGGCTGAGTAGTATTCCACTGTGTATAGGTACCACATCTTCTTTATCCATTCACCTGTTGATGGACATTGAGGTTGCTTCCATGTCTTGGCTATTGTGAATAGTGCTGCTATGAACACAGGGGTGCATGTATCTTGTTGAATTATAGTTTTGTCTGGATATATGCCCAAGAGTGGGGAAACCCCTAAGCTTTCTCAATTCTTGAACCTTAAGGTGTTCGGCTGTCTGGTTGGGCAAAGGGCCGATTGTGAGGGGTTCTTCAGAGGAGAAAGTGATGTGGGGACCGAGGGGTAGAGGGTCCAAGGCCCCAGGGGTTGGTGTGGGTCTGTTTGGAGTAATTTCCTTGGCAGGTTATCTTTCATCTGAGTGCCTTGTCCCAGTGGCTCCTCTGTGACCTGGATGCAGACACTCAACATCCGTGCGGCGAGCTCTGCTCTGTGCGGAGTGAGGCAGGAAGTTGCAGCCATGGCCTCTGGAGACCTCCTTGGGAGCCCTCTCCCCTGCAGGCCTTCCTCATTCGTTAAAAGTCTTTTCTTCAAGGTTTAGCTCAAATTCCACCCCTCTGTGAAGTCTTCTCTCCTCCTACCAAATCAGAGTTTACCTCCCCATCCCTCCATGTATTTTTTTGCTCGTTTCTCTATTCTAGTTCTTTCCTCCAGCCTGTTTTACATTATCTTTAGTCGTTTGGCTGCTAGCCCCCACTGTTAGTCTTGAAGTCCCCCAAGGACAGAGACCACGGCTCAGACTAGTTCTAGAGTTCCTGGCTCAGGGCCCAGAGCATCATAAGTTCTCCATCAATGCTTGTGAAGGCATGAGTGAGTGAGTGCATAGCTCTTAGCCCTCAGGACCTCCTAGACAGGCCCTGATATGTCCTGTCTCTTTGAACCTCAGTTTTCCATCTGTAAAATAGGGATGGCAATAATGGAACCACCCGTGAGAAATCAGCTGGGTTGTGCTAGGAGTCTCCGCTGTGCCGCTGGCCCCGATGGATGCCTGATACATCTGGGCAGTGCTGGTCCTCTGACTTCCTGTCAACTCTACTGCGTGCAGATTTTGCCTTCTTTCCATTTCCCACATGGCTCCTTGGTGTCACAGGTCATAAACTTGGCTGGCATTAGGCTGGGCCTAACTTTAGGGCCCATCGCCACCAGACACGGAGTAGTTAGCCCAAGGAATCAGCCCTCGGCCCCCCTCCCCGACTGCTCCCCAGCAGGGCCTCAGGACAAAGCTTCCTGACTCTGCCCGCCTGCTGACGGCATCAGGGCCAGTGTTTGGAGGCGTGCACGAGGGGGCCTGGTGGAGGCCTTGTGGAGTGTCTGCTGTGAGCCGGGTGATGCCACTCTGACACGCCGGCCTCCTGTCTTCCGCTCCAACCCATCTTTCATTTCCCACTTTATGCCCTTCCTCCTTTCTCCTTCCCTCTTGCTTGCCTCTTCCCCACATCACCCACCGGCTAAAATCTGCAGACGGCTGAGGGATGTGTGTGGGAGGAGCTGGGTGGGCGTGGAAGGAACATCCATGGCCTTCACTGATCTCCCATCTCCGGCGCATCATCTGGTCCTGCTCCTAGGAGGAGCTCGTGGGTTACGCTGAGTGAGAAGAGGCTCCGTTTATCCTATCTGTCATTCCTTCCTGGTCCTCCCAGCTCCGTCCCTAAGAGGCCCACTGGAGTAAGGGTCTTGCCAAGGGTCTTCTGTGAGCAGCACATTTCTATGAAATGGATACAGGGCCTTACAGAATCCATCAATCCTGCCTCAAATGAGAGCTTCAGTTCTTACCCCAGAAAGAAGGCATCTTCTCCCAGAGCACAGTAGGAAGCCAGGCATCTTGGGGTTGGGGACATGCAGTATAATGTCACTAAGGGCACAAGGACCATCCTAGGGCTTTATTCTTTCCTTTCCCCAGTCACAGAACAAACACTCCCCCCTCCCCAGGGTAGTGGAGACCCAGGGCAGAAGCAGCAGCAGCTGGTGAGATGCTACACCCTGCACCCACGGCCCCGCCCCGGCGGTACCCTTCTTCCTCCTGCCTCTTCTGTATCTGCTCCACAGTCCTCAGCACCAGCGGAAGTGCCTTCAGATTTATATGGTGCTATTTGCTGGCCCTCTGCCAATTAGTGACACTTTGAAATTCCCTTAAATGACGCACTGCTGCTCTGACAATAAACAAGTCATTAGCTGGGTCGGAGGGCAGCTTCCAGCTGGATTTGATTCATTGTTTCTAAACCGGCTCAAGAGGCTCATTAAGATGCAGGGTCCCCAGCCCAAGGCTCAGGAAACCCCTAAAGTTGGAGGCAGATGGGGTTTCTGCGCATCCAGGTGCCGGGTCACCGTGTCATCTGCTTTCTCCTCTGATCTCCCATGAGGCTCATCCCCACCCCTGGGAGGGATACTGACTGCCAGCCGAGCCTCCACGCCCCACTTCCTAAGACACAGACGTAGGACCAAGGCCTCCCAGGCAGTGGACTTGGAGGAACGGCAAGGTACGGTGAAAGGAAGCTGGTGGGTGAGGGGGGCGCTGGGGGCGGAAGGAGAGGCCACAGGGAGAGAGAAACTCTCATGGGTGATTTGGGGTGGGGAATATCTGGGGGACACTTGAGTGAGAGCCTCACTGTTTTCTCCAGTATATGTTCTTACCCTGCAGCTTCAAAGGCTGTCGGACCTGAAATGGATCTTGGAGATCGCCCAGATCCTCTGCCTCTATTTTACGGACGCAGAATCTGACACCCCAGAAAGGTGAAGTGACTTTTCCACGTCCTCCCAGCTCATAAGTGCCCGAGATCAGACTAGAATGGGGGTTAACTTTTGGTCCAAATCTCTACCTGCACTACCTCCTAGGAAAGAACCCACAGCTTGGAAAAGAGCAATGAAGTGTCCTGCGTCAGTGCCAGTGCTTACTTCTGCGTCCCTCCTCCCTGGATCACCCTGCGTGTCCCCGGCTTATGGGATTCTGCACAGATGAAGGGGTCAGGGTCATGTGTGGGTGCCTAAGGGTTTTGTCTGCTTGGATGGATAAGTAAGGAGGCTGTGACAGAGCACTGTGCTAGGCACTACAGGAGCGATAAAGATGAAGTAGGCAGGCTTTTCAAGAAGTACTCGGTCTGTTTGCAAAAACTCATGACTTAGAATGCAAAGCGCAATAAAAAAAAGTTCCCAGGAGGTAAACATAGAGCTTAAAGCCTGAATGGTAAGTTCCACAAGCTGAGCCACGATAATGGTGCCATGGGGGATATCAGATTAGATGCAGTCCTAGGTGCTAGAGACTATGGTTTTGATACCAACAAGGGGGCAGGTGACAGGATCTCTAGTTCATAAGAGGCAGACAGCTAAAATAGAGACCTCTGAAAAAGCTGAGACCCTGTGAGGGATGCATCCTCAGAGAAATCTGGACTAGAAATATATCACTCAGGGCCTTAGGGTAGTGACAATTAAGCTTGGGCTTACTGGGGCTCTGAATAGAAAAAAGTCTCCAGTGAGAAAAAGAAGCTCCAGGCCCAAACCATATGTGACTATAGTGTCTGAATTTCCACCGTTGGAATTCCCAAGCTGAGAAATTAATGTAAGAATAGATTCCAGACCAGTAAAACTCATGGGGTATCAAGAGGAGGAAGGACAAGACTATTCTGGAGGAATGTGCCCCAGAGCAACAGCGTTCTCACAGCAAAATATAATCCCCTTTGAAGTTGCACTAACAATAAAAAAATTGCAAACCACATGAGGAAACAATATGCCATTAGGGAAAGTCAGCAAACACAGCAAACTAGTTTAGCACTAATAACATAAAATAATATAGCAATCTGAAAGAGACCTTAAAATAACTATGTTTAAAATGATTAAAAAGGTGAAAAAACAATACAAACCATAAAGAAAGGGTAGAATATTTTGAAAGAGAACAGGGAAATTTGTAAAGAGAACCAAATGGAACTTTCTAGAAATGAAAAAAATAGTCATTGAAACAAAAGCTCAATGGATGTGTCAAACAGCAGGTTAGATAAAGCTGAACAGAGATTAAGTGAACTGAAAGATAGATCAGAGGAAATTACCCCAAATGCAGCACAGAAAGATAAGGAGAGAGGAAATATGAAAGAGAATCTAAGAGGCATGGAAGGTAGACTAATAGAGTCCAAACTACCCTACAAGGAGATGCAGAAGGAAAAGAACAGAGAGAATGTGGGAATGGCAATATTTAATTTTCCAGAATTGATGGAAGACATTCATCCTCGGATTAAAGAAATTTGGGGAGTTCTGAGGAGGACATACATAAGTAAATCCACATTCAGATATGTTATGGTGACACTGGATTCAAAGAAACACAATCAGAGTATAATTTTGCCCATGAATGTCTGGGAGAGTTTATGGATCACTGAGGCTTAAGCCGGAGTAGAATTTTAAGATGCAGAGAGGCTGTGGAGGAAATCTAAGAAGTAGTAGGAAAATAGGAGATTCCAGACTGTCGGACTAGTTTCTGAACCGGTTTTAACACAATTTGTTTTGAATTAAGTTACCTAGACTCTGGATACCTGTCTGTTAACTGAAAGTTTCAGGGGACCCTCTCCTGCTCTGTACCTTCACTCAAGCCTGGTCTTTGATCTTCCTGTTCAGGACCCCTGCTCTGTCCCTGAGATCCACCATGCTTCCACAGCCCTGGGAAGAGTCCTTTCATAAGCATCCAATCCAACCAGTCCAATCATAACCATCTTGCCCTTTGAGGCCTCCCCCTCCTTTTGGGGCTGAGTTGAAATTGGACTATCCAACCTTCCTTCTGTCTACTTGGGGTCCTTCAGGGCAAAGAAAGCCCCTGCTCCGAAGTGGACAGCAGGGGCTTGCTCTGCTGCATCTGTGTCTTGTTAGCAGTGCCAGGGGCTTCAGAGGAACAGAAAAACCTGGCCATGGTAATTGGCTCATGAAAGCTGCATGTTGCTGGAGGGCGAGGGAGGGTCTGGAGAGGAAGAGGGAGAGGGCTTAATGGGAAGCAAATGCCAGAGAAGAGCCCTGTGTAGACCCTCCCCCAATTCAGGGCCATTAGCATTCCTCAGACACCTGCAGGCACTTGGCGTTGGCTGGGGATGAGATGTGTTGGCTCCTCCCTGCTGGTGCACAGAACAGAAAGATGAAGTTTGGTTCCAATTAAGGGGGCAGGGAGCAGGGGTGGATGCGAGATAGGAGACCTCTTTCTTGTATCTTTGAGAGCATGCGATTTTATTTGACAGTCGTTGAATTCTGCTTCACCTTGTGACTGTTTATGGTGTCAGGGAAAGAACACTGGGCTTTAGGACCAGATGAATCTGGGTCTGAACACCAGATGATGCCTTTCCTGGCTTTGTGACCGTAGAAAAAGCACCGAATCTCTGTGGTCCTCTGTGAGAATAATGACGGAATAATATCTACCAAACGGGGTAACAAATAAATAAGGTAGACCGCTTGACGGCACCTAGCGGAGTACTTACTATGGTAATGGACACTCAAAATACATTAACTTTCTTTATCCCTGGATTGTAAATCCCTTTAGGGGAAGGATAGCATCTCGTCCATCTTTGTAACCCCTGAAGTGCTTCTGGGAGTGCCAGGCACACAAAGTAGCCTGTTGAGTAAATGAGGGAGTGAACGCTCTACACACGGAGCTCCCAGCCCCCATGCTGTTCCAGGTCAAAGGTTAGCTCAGAAGCCTGAGATGCCAGGAAGGGAAAACACGGTCCCTGAAGTCACTGACATGAGCATGTGGCAAGCTGGCGACCAGCCAGTAGAAAGGCAGTCTGTGCTTCCTTGAGGCCACTTGAAGAATTCATTCCATCTGAATACTGGGGCTTCTAGGTCCCTCTTGCAGGGAGGGCACCGTGCTGGGAAGTAGGCGGCCGCCCTGCCCAGGGACCCAGCCTGGCCCAGGAAGGACGGCTCCTTCTTCTACATCTCCCACTCGGTACGTGCAGATGCCGTGTTGGGATCAGCAAGGGGCGGGCTTGTCTGAGGCTGGAGGAGGGTGACATGGCCTCTGGGGTTGGCGCCCCTCCAGCTACGGAGGCCTTTGGCTGGGGCTCCTCTCCACCTGCTCTCCAGCTGCTGCTGGTGGAGCCCTGGTCGGCTGCGGCATCTTCCACACATCTTAAATCTGTCGTGCCTCGGTGCCAAACATCTGTAGATTGGATCCACTGGCCGTTTATTTTCTGTTTGTCTTGGGTGTGACACAACCTCCATTCTTCACTTCAATGACTCTTCTCTTTATTATTATTGTCTCAACCACTCTGTTTATTTGCTTTGCCCCAGTACCAACCACTTTCGCTCTCTTCTCCCAGATTGGCCGGGGCCCACGCCAGCCCCCACTGCTTCCCTTCCTCCCCAGCTCTGGGCCCTCTCCTCTGGCATCCCAGGGCCCTGCTCTCTCTGCTGGGAACCTCACTCAAACCAGATGTGGCTTCCTCCTCCTCTTCCTCCTTCTTCCCCTGATTTGCCAAGGGCTGCAGGGGGTAGAGGGGGAGGAGAAGCTCTCCACCCACATCCTGCTCCCCCTCCTCTGCTTCCCTGCCCAGCTCCAAGGCCCAGGCCGAGGGGAAGCAAGAAGTGCATGACAGGACGTCTGTTTAGTGCCAACAGTGAGGCATGGTGCTGGGTAAGCTCTTACCCCTGGGAGCTTAGCCAGCAGGGGGCCTTGGTCCCTTCTGCAACGCAGCTGCCCTGGAAGGATTTGGGCACCATCAATGACATTAAGTATCCCAAACTCTTTGACCACAGATTGTTTCAAGGCCTCTCTGCCTAAATATGTCCTGATTAGCAATATCTTACAACTGGTTAGTACTTATGGACTGTGAAAGGGCTTTATTTTCAGTCTCAGCCACCCTCCCCTTAGCCCTGGAATGCAGGGCTATCAGCTCCTCATGGCAGAGAACTCTCAGGCTCCGGCATCATTCAGCTGATAAAGACCAAGTAAAGATTTGACCCCAAGTCTGGTCTGATGTGAAGAATGGCTGATTAGCTTAAAAACTGGGTCTGCCTTTCTCCACCTGGCCCCTTCTGTTCCAACACATGGGAATGAAACTCTTTTAAAAAATAGAGTCTGGGTGCGGAGGCATCAGCCAGCCTGAGACACACCTCTCTCTTTCTGGAGTCATTTCTACCTCTGGCCACTGGAATTTGACCTCTGGGATTACCGTAGTGATTGTTAGAGGTGATGTTATAGCTTTCACTGGGCAAAGAATATTGGACTGTAGGAGGGAAGAGGGATGTAAGAGAAACCGGAGACAGGCTATCATCAGAGGGGGCGTGTGACCTAAGCTTAAGACCCTATAAAAAGTCACCGATCAACTAGCTCAACCAGGGGCCAGGCCAGGTTTTTCGGGGTTTGAGCTTTTCTTATGTGGTGGTTACGTTCTCTTTAAGTAAAAGAATTCACAAGTAGGAATACAGAGTTACCAGGGCCCCTCCCAGGGCCTTGTAAGGAGCCTGTGCAAAGGTCGTTCAGTTCTTGGAAAATCCGCCCCAAGTGGAGCTCACGACAGCTCAGACTGAGCACATCGGTGGACTCTCGGTGGAGGCTGTAGTTCGGAACACACCAGGACGGTGGTTCTCCACCCTTAGGGGGCCCAGGACACACCCGGAGCATGTGTGAAAATGCGGGCTGGGTCCCACCCTTAGAAGCCCTGCTCTGTGGATCTGGGTGGGGACTTGGAGCCTCTGCTTATTTAACTCTGGGTCATCCAGAGCTGTCTGATCCTGGACATCTGGGGATTCAACTCTAGGAAACACTGGTCCCGCCCACCCCTGTCATAAGGGGGTGATGGTGGAGAACGGGGAGCCTAGTCACAGCCATAGAGCCAGACAGCGGCTGAGGCAGAGCTGGGGTCTGGGGCCCGCGTCCCCAGTCCATGGTGCCTTCAGTTTGCCACACTCTTGCTGCTCAAACCTCACTTCCTGAAGAAGATGGGTTATTAACGCGGGGGGTGGAGACGTGAGGGTGCGAAGCAGAGAGAGGCGGGGATGGTGGGGGGGGTGGGGGCAGGTTGGGAGGGACACACACAGCCTGCCTGCTTGGGACTCTTGAAAGGGGAGCGACCCTGGGCCCCAAAGGCAGTACCCAGGCCCTGGGGAGGAGACCTTTAAGTGCTGGCAGGTGCCTTAGGTGTGGGGCAGAGCCTCTCCCAGAGCAAATGTCCAAAGCCTTCCAGAGCTGCCCCCCCCCCCCCCCCCGGTCAAATGTCACCATCAAAGGATCCAAATGTTAAGGCAACGCTCTCATTAAGCCAAAATACGGACTGGTCTTGATAAGAACTTTGTTTGTTTGTTTTGGCCAGAGGTTTAGTCTAAACACGTAGATGACTGTCCTCTGCTGCTGAGTGGTCTTTTCTTCCCCAGGAGTCTCTTCTGAAGACTCATTACCCAGCGAGGAGACCGGGGGTGGGGAGGCTGGCTGGCTCCTCACTGGCCTCAGTGACAGAGGGGACAGTGGAGGAAAAGAAGCTGGAACGGGGGAGACACGCCCACCCTCTGTGGGGCCCAGAGGGACCTGCCTGGACCAGCCCCCAGCAGGCCCGCAGCCCCAGTGCCCCCAGTGCCCCCAGGGCTCAGAGAAAAGCAAGGAGGAAGTTGCTCAAAGTTTCAAGAGGGCTGAGGAGCCCAACAGGCCTAGGGTATCAGGCCCAGATGCCCTTGGCCGGGGCCTCTCCACCACACAACCCCAGGGGGCGCCAGCCACAAAGTATTGCAGTGACAAGGTGGCCTGCTCTTGGGAGCATGGTTACTTAGTCTGTGCCCGCTCACGGGGAGGAAGGGTGAGGACGGTGGAGGAGGAGGTGGAGGAAGGATGGAAGGGAGGGAGGGAGGAAGGATGGAAGGAAGGAAGGGAGGGAGGGAGGGAGGAAGGATGGAAGGAAGGAAGGGAGGGAGGGAGGGAAGAAGGATGGAAGGAAGGAAGGGAGGGAGGGAGGGAGGAAGGAGGAGGGAGGGAGCAAGGGAAGAAGGAAGGGAGGAAGGAAGGAAGGAAGGGAGGGAGGAAGGATGGAAGGGAGGGAGGGAGGAAGGGAGGGAGGGAGGAAGGAGGAGGGAGGGAGCGAGGGAAAGAGGAAGGATGGAAAGAAGGAAGGGAGGGAGGGGCAAATTTTCCCTGAATCCCTACTCTGTGTCAGGCCCTGGACTGGTGGGACGTTCAGGTGGGCAGGGCAGAGAGAAGGATGGAGAGTGGGCCAGGGCGGGAGACGGAAGCTGCCGGAGGAGGGCCGAGCCCCTTGAAAGCTGTTATTGTTTGAGGTCTCTGCTCAGAGGAGCCCCAAGTAAAAAGAGCTTGTTAGAGAGGGCCAGGCTGGAGACAAGCGGCTCTCAGAGAACCAGTGAACCGTGCGAAATGACTTAAACTAACATCCCTGACTGCACTGGGCCGGGACCCAGGAGTCAGACCGTGTGCTCATCAGAAATTCATAGAAGGTGCCCCGTGGCTCGGCTTTCTCTGGCCCCCTTGTTCATTGAGCGGTTTTTTCTTTCCAGTCCCGCGGCTCTGAAAGGGAGACAGGGGCTGCCTGATGGGGAAGATCAAGTGGCCTTTGAAAACCTCTCTTGGAGTTTATTAAACCCTGGGGCCAGGGCAGGATGACCTGGAGGCCCAGCCAGGCCTGGCTCCACCCCCCTGGGCTCCCCGTAGGGAACCTGGCCTGTTCTCATGTCCCCAACTTGGCAGGCCTGTGCCAGGGACAAGGAGCAGGTCTTGGAGGACCTGGAGTGAACACCCGCATCTTCTTCCAGGAGATGGGGGGGCATGCTAGGGAGGGGGCCTGAGGGGGCGGAGGTGAGGAATCAGAGGGTCTCTAGGCTGGGTCACAGCTCAGTGACCGAGTCAGAGCAGTAATGAGGCTTCTCGGATGAAGCCTCAAGTTCCCTGGATCTGGAGCCCCTCCAGACGGAGAGGTCACACCTGCTGAGTGTACCCCCAGCTCCAGAGGGACTGGCCCGGCTGAGACAGTGCACAGAAGTGGGATGAGAGTTGACGTTTAGCCCAGAAAGCTCCTGTGAAAGTGCTTTGTGTTGACAGAAAGCATAGTTGCGGTGTATCCGTTTATTCCACAAGTGCTCACAGAGGGGCTTCCGTGTGCCAGACATGATTCTAGACGCTGGACAGAAGCGGGGAGCAAAGCGGGTGGGGAGCTCTGGGCGCGGCACCTCTGGGGTCGACATGCTGCTGACCCCCAGGAATGACCACATGGCTCTGAGTCCGGGGTGGGGGGGAAGAAGCAAAACCATAAGGGAGCCACATTCAACCAGAGCAGCTCCTTTGACCCATTTACATCCTGGGATTCTACGTCTGCTTTTGATTTCTTTTCTTCTTCTTTTTTTTTTAATATGTATGTATGTATGTATGTATGTATGTATGTATTTTGGCTGCACTGGCTCCTTAGTTGCGGCACACGGGATCTTCGTTGCGGCACGCAAACTCTTAGTTGTGGCAGGCATGCGGGATCTAGTTCCCCGACCAGGGATCGCACCCCGGCCCCCTGCACTGGGAGCATGGAGTCTTACCCACTGGACCACCAGGGAAGTCCCTCGATTTCTTTTGAAAAGGTAGTTCGCCTCATTTAAAAAGTTGAGGGACTTCCCTGATGGTCCAGTGTTTAGGACGCCGCGCTCCCACTGCAGGGGTACGGGTTCGATCCCGGGTCAGGGAACTAAGATCCCACATGCTGCATGGTGCGGCCAAAAAGGTTAAAAACCATGAATCAAACCCCGTTCAGCACCTTATTCTCATCTTTTTTGTCTTGTTTCATTTACTGTGCCCCCTTCCCAGATCCTTCCAAGGCTCCTTCTTCCCTCTCCCTACACTTCTCGCCCATAGAGACTGATCTTTCCCAAGCTGGCTT